>NC_039359.1:53921070-54253445 GCF_003573695.1 Papaver somniferum
GTTTTGTTTCTGATGATAATCATCTTTATGTTTTTAATCAAACTAATTTTTCTTTGTTTTATTATGTATTCTTTGTTTTATTATGTATGTTTTGTATTCATTAGGTATTGTTGACGTAAAGGTTTGTTTAGGGTTTCTTTTACGTTTTCTGATTATGGATTTGTGTAGTTTAATTGTACAGTTACGATTTGTATTGAAAAAAATTGATAAACAACCGACCAAAACATACAGAGGAAAATCCTCCCAAACCCTAACAGGTAAAAATATTATATTAATTCTCTTCCATTCTTTTTCGTTTGGAATTTGATTTTGTAGCTAAAGAATAATAATGAAGCTCAAGAAAATGGAGAAAAATAGAGGGTTTTGTTTCTTCCTCATTGCTATCTTATTAATTGTGCTAATACTACTAATAGTAGCTTTGGTTAAGCCCAATTTTTGAATTTTACTATGGATATGTTACAACAATCAACAGAGATGCAGGGAGAATTTTTTTGGATTAATGAGGTCAGTCTCTAATGTCACATTTTTTTTTTCCTATGCAATTTGGATTTGTGGGTATGGGTTTTTCATCCATGATGATATTTGATTATGGGTTTGTTCATAACTTGTGGATTAAAATCTGAATACTTATCAAAATGGAGGTGAGTATCATGGTGGAAAGTTACTCATTTAAAATTCTAAAACAAATCACAGTCAATTAATTTTGAGCACTAGTGGTGAGTTCTCTTATTGAAGACGGGTATATATATCACTGCCAAACTAAATTGGATCAGCATTTATACATTTAATCGTCACAGCAAGTGTAATTAGGAGTATTGACACTGACCCGGTTTGAGTTAGGACGTACAGATACTGCCGACTACGTTACTGATGAGAATTACATCGATTGATTAGGTGTACCAACGTCATACACTCTCTGTTTCATACACTTAAGAACCAAGTTCTTAACCTACTCTATTTTCAACGGGAGTCAATCATGTGCATTGAGGTAACAAAATCCTCTTTTGTGGAACAATGTTTATCTACATAAATATTACTACTGCAAGTAAGTATACTGTTGTGAATTCAGCCTTAGTTTGAAGGGATTGTAAATATTTCCTTTTCATCTACATAAATAAACTGTTCAGTATATCTTTTGAGAGCATGCAGTAGGAACTCAATGGTGACTTTTATTTATTTTTTCATATATATATATATATATATATATATATATTTTGTTACTACTATTGAAAATCGGTTTCTATTTTTTGAGAGAACGGTTTTACCATAAAACGATCAATGACAGAAGACATGGATTTGGAGGTCGAATTGAGTGAGTTATCTAATTATCTAATTACAAGCAAGGGTTTTAGGATGCAAGACTCTTGGTTGCCTAGACCCATGTAAATGATTTTTTTTTTTTTTTTACATTGAATAGATATGCAATTGGGTGATTTTAGTTAACCTGTTGAGAATCAAAAGTTTGAAACATGGGTTGTCACAGTCGGATACTAGAACCTATGTAGATTAGTTTTGATATAATCTAATAAAGGCTTTAATACATGGTAAGTGAATGCTTCCAAATATATCTCATCTATAAGTTAATGCTTCCTTGTATCGCAGTAACTTAATATCGTCTTCACATATGGTGTTCCTATGGCATGTTATGGTTCATGTAATCTGTTCAACTGAATTTTTGCACAATCTGTGTGCCAAATGTAAGGCAAAGTTGAAGCACCAGTACTTGAGTATTAAGATAGATTAATGAAATTTTGACAACTAATAACATGTACGATGCAGGTTTCTACTTCGGTTTGGAGTCGAAGACTCAATTAGATCCAATGTTTTTGTTATGTTGGAGATTGAGGTCCAAAAGATTGTGCCCCACTCTGCATCTTTTATATCTCTTAATGCTCGAAGAGGTACTGAATGATTGGCGTCAAGCTACACAGTCACCAGGCCCCATATATCATTATCTTTCACCAGTGGACAATTCATCTTACCTGCAGAAAGGAACTCAAAATTAAAACCAATTGTCAAGTCTTTGTATACTTTATTTAATAAGTTATGACACCAATTGTCAGGTCTTTAGTATGGTGAAAACACAGACCATAATCCACTTAAGTTAGGAAATTGTTTAGACCATAATATTGTCTGTGTAGTATTGTCTGTGCAGTATTTCGAAATTTGTGTTACTTTAAATGTAATTTATTTTCTTTTGACTCGATTTTTTCAATTCTTAGACAGACTTTTCTTAAATAGGAATTGCTTCTAATTCGTATCATGCTACTAAATGAAAATCAAAACGATACCGAGCCACACAAAATAAATAAATCCTATGCGATCGGAGTGAGGCATAGCCGAGTCAAGCCAAATAAAATGCATCACCAAATACGGCGCAGAGCCGCGCGAGAGAAAATCAGAAATGCATGGGGACGGGGCGAGGCAAGGCAGAGTCACACCAAATCAATGGGACGGGGCGAGGAGAAGCCGAGCCAAGCCAAATTAATAATGCAACACCAAATTTAAAATGCATTGACGTAAGCCAAATAAAATGCATCACCAAATACGTCGCAAAGCCGCGCGAGAGAAAATCAGAAATGCATGGGGACGGGGCGAGGCAAGGCAGAGTCACACCAAATCAATGGGACGGAGCGAGGCGAAGCCGAACCAAGCCAAATTAATAATGCAACACCAAATTAAAAATGCATCGACGTCGCGAAGCCGCACGACAACAAATCAGAAAAGCATGGGGACGTGGCGAGGCGAGGCCGAGCCATACTGAATCAAAAATGCATATGGACGAAGCGAGGCGAGGCGAAGCCGAAGCCGAGCTTTACCAAATCAAAAATATGGGTAAAAATATATAATTTAAGAAAAGGTGCCACTATATTTGCAGTATATTATGAGAAAAGATGTCATTCTATCTGCAGTTGTTACCAAAAAAAGAAAGATAGTATTTTTTACAATTATACCCTTATGATAATAATTTGTAAAATTTAGAATTGATTTATCTCTCAAACTATACTATGGATTTTCATAAACTTTGTATTATTAAAAAGCATTTTAAAACACCTACGCAACGAATATAAACATGGATATCAAATTATGCATATTTCTTATACTACCGATAATCAATCAAAAGGATAATTTTGAAAATATCTCCTTGTTTAATGAAATAGGTCAACTAATAATGAGACAAAATTTTAAAATAAGTAGATCATTTAATAGTGGGACGGAGGGAGTATTATTTCTTGAAGTTTCACTGGTGTGGCACCTACCAATATTCGGCTCTTTTACATGCCAAATGGAAAAAAAAAGTAACCCAGAACATGAAACTTTTAATTTGATAATCTTCATGAGTTAAAATTTTGCTTACCGAGTTAGAATTTCTATCATTTTAGAGAAATTGTTAACTGATCAAGTTAAAATTTAGCTTGTGAAAGTTTATTAACGAGCAAAAAAATTCTAGTATAATTTTAGAGAATTTATTAATTTAAAATGTATGAATTAAAAAAGTTACATTCTGCCAATCACTAAGTGGTTTGGTGGTTGGCGTGCTCCCTCCCACTGCGGAGGTAGGGGTTCCAATCTTTTAATTGTTGAAATCCTCTCCAATTTAACTAGTTTGGATGTAATTTAGGGACCACTGATTTAGGGCATCAAAAAAAAAATAAAAAGAAGTTACATTCTACCATGATGAAAGTCATCAAACTATTTTATAATATGGAATTTTCTGAGAAACCCAAATTTGATTCCTCTCTCTTATATAAACTCATCATTAAAATGATATACATGCATGGCCAAAGTATAAGATCTACTGTTAAGATTAGGAGTTTTAGATTGATTTTATATTATCACATTTCCGGTATGACCAAATTAACCTTAATTAGTTAAATATTATTAACAAAAATATTTTTTTCAAAAATTACGTTGATAACCCTTTTCCTTAAGGTTAATTAACCAAATTAACCTTAATTAGTCAATTGATTAGGCGACTTTTATGGGCTTTATTTGTGGTCAAATTGTCTGCCATTAATTCCGGCAGGTATAGTTATTATCTAAAATATTTTTTACCTTTTTCAATCGATTTGCTTACGTTTTTTTAGGCTGCGGCTACACCCCTTTCTCTTCTGAATGTGTTTCTCATCATAGTATTAGGATTATTCTTAACCAAACATGTTTTATGCAGTAGATGTGCACTACCACCACCATTATATACAACTACAGCACCATCGCACACCGCCGTCCATACTAAGTTCGATTCTCATTGGATTCATATAACTAGCAGTCCACGTGTGGGATCATCTTCCTACTGATAATTGCTTGATTGTTTTTTGAGCTTAAAGGTATATTAATGGGCTTGTTGTATTTGTATCTAATCGGGGATGAACACCCTATTCAGATATTCTCTAGGTTGTTTTGAAGGTTTTGATTCTATTTTCTACTTTGCTTCACGATCGAAAGTAAATATGGCGTCAGTGTTTTTGTTTCCAACTTATGAGAATAGGTTGGAAAATTGAAATTATCACTAAAAAGTAAAATTTTGAATGAACGGGTGATAATTCTAATTTTTGATCCCACAGGAGAAAGTTGTAATTATCCATGTATTGTGAAAATTAGAATTTTTTTATAAACAGTGATAATTGCAATTATCAATTTGTAGAAGTCAATGATAATTGCAATTTTCACAAAATGCAACATTTGAAAATTCCAATTATCACTCAACTCTTAAAGCTAAAATTCTCACGGTCAAATGGCATGTAAAATAAAGATTCGACCATATTTGTTATGAAAAAAATTATACACCTAATTTTGAAGAGATTTTTCTTCATCACTGGTGTTTTAATTGAAAATTAAGATTATCACTATTTATGAAAAACAAATTTTGAAGGACCCGTTGATAGTTTTGATTTTCACAAGACTTAACGATTATAACGGGTAAAAATTTATAATTATCAATAAAATTCGACAACTGAAATTTTTGATAATTTCGATTTTCACCATAACAATGGTTCCAACAAGTTAAAATTGGGGTCATCATTAAATTGTGAAACTATAGATTTTCACATTCACATCGCAGTTATCGTTAAAATGTGAAAAGCAGAATTTTCACATTCAAACTGGCGTGGTAAACAAAAGAGATAAAAAGAAAATTTTATGGAGAATTTAAAGGAGCTAATTTAAGCCCTAATTATAGTTAAATTCAATGTAAACTCTAATTATGTTTTTAATATGAATATTAGATTGCGATGAGAGTTGTTTTAGGAAGAAATCAAATAGGTAAATAAGAAGGCGTCATAAAAGAGGGAGTTAATTTAGGAATCATTTAAGATTATGTGTATGATTTTCTTTTTCTTTTTAACGATTGTTAGTTTGTTAAAAACAAAAAACAAATATTAGATAATAAATTAGTTAATATAAACGGTTAATTTAGTAAACTAGTATTGAGTTGGGTTTCATATATTATGAATCTTAATGGTGGCCTACTCATAAATAAAAATAAGAAAAAGGGCTAGAAATAAGTTTCCCCAAGATACGAAATAAGGCGAATTGCCATAAAACAGCATACTAAATTCTTCTTTAAAAGCTATTGCTTAATAACTGCGAAAATGTAAATTACGCTGCTGGACAAAATGCCGATAATAAAGAAACAGTAAACGGGGATAGACCTTAAGAACGTTTTTACCATGTGTTTCTTGGAACCAATACCTCGGATTTCTTCTTTCCGGAACTGGTCAAATAATATTTCTTTTCTAGACTTCAAATACCAAGAGTAAATGGTGTAAACACACACGCTAAGCGACAAGATGGGAACGCTCACTGCCACTGCCAACATGAAATCATTCTGGTAACTGTAAAAAGGCGGGGACATACTTATGAAAACAACTATGTAACTTATGAACCAACCCAAGGTTGAAACAATCATCATTCCTACCAGATATCTGGTGTTGTGCTTGATAGACTTTTGGTATATAAACCCAATTATAACTACTAGGATTATGCTAAGAGAGACTAAAAACGCAACTGCATTACTAATCCTGTAAATTTTGTAAAGCATCGGGTTTCTGTAAGCCAATGTTGGTGTTCCAGCATAGCGTATTATATAAGGGGCAAACCTTGGTTTATACTTGAAAATGATTTTGTTCCACTTTTCATGTTCCAGAACAATACCGGGTGATCTGCCCTTCACAAAAGCGTCACGAGCACTATAAGACTCATTCTCTAGTGCTTTTAATAGTTCCCGAACAAAATTGGTGTTAATCTTTTCTCTGTTTTTGCTCTGGGTGGTATCTTCTGGTTGTCTTTTTAGATATTTATCAAAGTGATTAGTCTCATAAGAGTTGGCCACGGACCCTAGATAATAAGTAAAAATAACCGGGTTGTCAGTAGCTTTGATTGTGGAATCTTCTTGAAAAACACCACCTGGTGGATTCATAACAGCTTGAAATGCAATTCCTGCTATTAATGTTGCAACCACCAATAAGGCATTCAGTCTCTCTATCATCCATTCTTTAGATGTTTTTTCTTCTTTCTTGTAGTACCCTATTTCAAGAGCATATCTTTCTGTCTGAGTTAGCATATCTCGGGCTTTGAGGCAGTCGTTGTTCAAGGCATTTGTGTGAATTTTGAAGTCCTTGCTCTCCATTAAATACTTCATACACTGCAATTAAACAAAGTTGGTATGAAAATTGGATCTTTTTTTAATTATATCTCTCTGATGCTCCAGAACTATTTTAGCATACCTGTAAGAAAAACTAAAAATTAAGATTCTCAGTATGTATACATAGATTCGATATACCTCCATCTGCTTCCTCTTTGCAGCGAGGTGCAAAATTGTGTTGCCATAAGCGTCTGTAGAATTGACAGATATAGGATTAGCACCTTCTGATGACAAATGATTCATCAACAGTTTTAGGGCCTTCAAACTGTTATGTTGAACGCAAAGGTGTAATATGGTCTCATGTTCACCATTTCGGCTGTGAACTGCTTCGGGGTTCTTCTCAAGTAATAATTTTATAGTTTTCACTCGGCCTTCAATTGCTGCTAAATGTAGTGGTGTTCGTCCATCTTGATCTTGAAACATACAAATATCCTGGTTATTGCCATCTAACAACTTTTCCACCATAAGAGAGCTTTTTCTCGCAGAAGCCAAGTGAAGGGCCGTAAATCCATGTGAGTCCTCTATCCTTGTAAGTAGGCTATTTCGTCCTATAAGCTCCTCTGCAAACTTAACATGACCACACATAGCGGCTATGTGTAAAGAAGTTCTACAATTACCTGTAAATGTTGTATCAAGAGGGAGGTGAGGGTGTTTATTTAGTAGCTCCTTGAGGGACTTAACATCGCCTCGTAGAGATATTTCATAAAGCTTATCCATCTTCTCGCACTCAAGGTCAAGTGCTCACTAGCTCTAGTTAAATTTTGATAACTAGATGCTTTTACATTCATGCACAGTACCCTTTTATATATAAAAAAATAAGTTTTCCGAAGAAGCTAATTTAACACCAAGCAGAATCACGATTGGCTGCAGGTGCCATTATAGTACAGTGGTAAAGTCATTGGGTGATGATACCAGTAACCTGAGTTCGAAGCTCTCTAGCGTTAAATTCTTTACCGATCAAAAAAAGGAAAAAAGAATCATGATTGGCTTGAACCATTTCAGTAATCCAACGGCCAGGAAGGCTTCTAAAGTTTTTATTTTATATCAAGTGCTATCAGCACCTGCTAATGCTGACACCAGCCTTTAGCAATCATGTAATCGGTCTGAAATTTCCATCGTGTAAATTAGACTACGATAGCATTACTTAATGGTCCCTTGCTAGACTTGACTAATCACGCTCGTTCTAATTTATTTATTTTTAAAGTAAAGCAGTCTCTCACCTACTATATTCTTTTCGTTTCAATGTCTTTGACTAAGTAAAAGAATCGCCCGCCATGGGAAGGAGCCAAGTAAAGATGTTAAACGCTATGTGGGCACAACTCATGGAGAAGGGTGTGTAGGTTGTTCTGTCACGTCTCTTGCTACGTGAAATGATGGAAACGATTATAAAGATCTATTTGGTTAGTTTAGATACTTATTTTAAATAGGTTATGACTAAATATATGGCTATAAGAGAAATGAAAATTAAACAACTTTTTATGTAGGCCTGGCCACAAGTGGCTACCAGTGGCTTAAGTCAATACTTTATCGAATAATCATCGGATAAACATCAGACATGTTGGTGCTTATGCGGAGATGGTATTGATTCCATTTAAATCCATGTAAAATGATAGCACAGCTTTCCTTTGGTTGGTGTAAAATGTTAACTTTTTCTTTTCTTTTCATGCATACACGAAAAATTCGTTGGCAACTTTGCCCTCAGAAACTTGTCAAACATGGCAAGTCAATATAGGTAAACCAGGCTTCATGTACGTACTCCGTTTAAATTCTGAGTACCATATTCAAATATTAAGAGAATTAAAATCCTAAATTAAATTGGAGTATACCCAAATTAATTACGATATGGCTAATAAGACAAAATCGGGTTATTTTAGAGATAAAACTCAATGTCTCTTAGCCGTATATTTTTTAAAAAAACTAACTTATCCTTGTTTAATTAAGATTAATAAATCTGATTAGGTTAATTAGTTGATTAAAATTCTGAAATTGGGATTCAGTTAAACTGAATTCATGGATTACGTGGGGAGACTTTTTTTTTTTTTTTTTTTGAGAATTATGTTTGTAACGGAAATGAAATCACACTACCCAAACACTTATAAAAATGGGATTATAAAGTTGATGAGTGATTTCATACTCAAAAGTCAGCATGGTCGAGAATGTTGGAAGATAACGACCACAAATAGCCGATAGGGTAATAATAAATCATAAGGTCGACTATATGATTTTTGATATACAGAGAAAGGTGTTTACAAATGCATATTATTCGTCAAGATATTAATTTCATAACCTGCCGACTAAACTATAGTCATCTAGGTATAAGGATGAGTTCCGTGACCACCCTGTAAATGTTAATTTCAGAGATGAAAAGTCTTCACAATATTTAACCTAAGAAGATACCGACTAATACTAGTTGACAAGGTCGATAAAAGAATACCCTGTCGACTTTTGATGAAAATGTGGAATCATGTATTAGTCGGCAAGGTTGACAAAAAAATACCCTGCCAGATTTTGATAAAAATGCGGAATCATGTATTAGTGGAAGAGGTTGATGAAAAATACCCTGCCTACTTTTGACAAAAATGTGGAATCATGTATTAACGACAAGGTCGACAAAAAAATACCCGCCAACTTTTGATAAAAATGTGGAATCATATGGGATTTGCGATTGAGTATGATTTTGTACCCAATCTCAATCTGAGTATGTATTCGATTTAAGATTGGGTAAAATACATAATCGATTTGAGATTGGGCAAAAAATCTCACTACCTGTATGATCCAAATTTTCAGTTTCTTCTCGATTTTTTTTGTTTCGTTTTGATTCTTCGTGTTTTTTTAATTTATTTCATAATGTATAATTAGAATTTTGAAGAAAGAATTTGAAAACTGTTCGGATAGGTTTTAGTCGGCATGGTTGTTTTGATTTATTAATAATCTGATCAGTTGACTAACTTCACATCTTTTAGACACTCCTTAGCATATTAGCTTGGATGAGTTTAAATTTTGTATACCCAATTTTTGATCAGGCTAAAATCATATTCAAATATGGAAAGGGTGAATATTATTTTATTTTATTTTTAGAATGTATTACTAAAAGCCAAACCGAAATAGAGTACAAAAGGGAAAAAATTGTTTTCATGTTATCAAGTCAGGACATGCCATGTTGTGAGTTTTACACAACAACCTATTGGTATTACCACTGCTTTCTTTCCCGTTACTTAACATATGTAAACTAATAAAAATATTTAGAAATGCAGGTAAATCTTCTTTCCAACTACTAACAGGGGGTCAGTCAAGTGGGAGTAGTAGCTACATTGAGATACTTTTTATCCAAGAGATTTTGGGTGACTCTCAATGAGTTTAGAGTTTTTGAGAGACACTCTGAATGATTTTCAAGGAATTATGGTGATTCATATAGACAACAAAACATATGAATTTCACTTTACTCATGTGAAACAAGCAGTATATTTATTTATTTTTGTAAAATGAATATATGAATAATTCAATGAAGATGTATAAGTTCATGCATGGCTAATAGAAATTGTAATCATTTTTCCCATAAAATATTAAAAGTTAGACGAACATAAGGGATTTAAATCTCTAATAAACTTATTGGGTTTTGGAAGACAATTTTTTTTTCCATTTCTAAGGGTTTAATTGTAGCTTATTTGGTGGTTGTTTTTAATTTTATGATATTTATTCCTTAAAGGAAAAAGACAGAATAAAGTCTCTGAAAATATCACCTATCTTGGAGAGATTTGTTTTTAGTTTTTTATGGTATGTTTTGTAGTAAGAAGTCTCTACAAGTCTCTCAAAACCATAAGTCATTGATTTCAATTTCCAAATCCAATAATATAGAATTCTGAAGACTTTTAGAAAGTCACGATCAAATAACAGAGATTATTTGAGATTTTTACACTCTATCGACTAACAAGAAATTTCAAAAGTCTCTAGAATTCTTTTAATATCTCCAGAAATCTCAATTGACTTACCTCCTATAAAAATTGAAGTTTTGTTTCCTCCACCACCAGTTTGTCTGCCACAGAATTGCCAGTTCTATTTACAAATTTGAAACCCAAAAAATTATTGCAGTCTACCAAGATTTCCACACTACACCAAAACCAGGATTTTGTAACAGTGCAACCTGTCACAGTTTATTTTTCAATCACAGATACACCTGTGACAAGTCCTGCAACAGTTATAACTGTTATTAAATTTTGTATTCGTGATAATAATTAGGAATATTAAATTCTTTTATTAGTCACAATAATATTTGTTGACAATTTTACAGACAATCACAATTATAATTCAAAGTGATGATTCCACCCAAATATTTCACCACATCTAAAACAACCCCAAAATTATAACACTTTGGATTTTACTTGTCACTAATTTTCCCACATTTGCACAAACTAACATATTTCATTTCTATAAATCAAAATACATTTTTCTTTTTCATTTTAATTTTCTTAATATTAGAAAACAGGATCAAGACCAAGTCAACAAGTCATGACTTTATAGAAATTTGACTTTGACATATCTGCTTCTTCCGAAGACGGTGAAAATTACCAGACTACCCTTATCGGAATAAGTGCAATAAAAATTTCAAAGATTATGAAAATGACCAGACCACCCTTATCGGAAATAAGTAAAGTAAATATTACAGACTATGAAAATGACTATTTTACCCTTACTATTTTACCATATTACCCTTAATGGAAAAAAGTGCAACAAAATATTATGCAGACTATGAAAATTACCAGACTACCCTTATCAGAAATAAGTGAAGTAAATATTACAGACTGTGAAAATGACCATATTACCCTTAACGGAAATTAGTGCAATAAATATTATGGAAACTGTTAAAATGACCAGACTACCCTTATCGGAAATAAGTAAAGTAAATATTACAGACTGTGAAAATAACCATACAACCCTTATAAGAAATAAGTAAAGAAAATATTACAGACTGTGAAAATGACAATTTTACCTTTACTGAAAATAAGTGCAACAAATATAATGGAGATTGTGAAAATGACCAGACTACCCTTATTGGAAATAAGTAAAGGAAATATTACACATTTTGAAAACGACCATATTATCCTTACTATGAAAATGCCATATTACCCTTACAAAAAATAAGTGCAATAGATATCATGGAGACTATGAATGACCAAACTACCCTTATCAGAAATAAATAAAGTAAATATTACATACTAAGAAAATGACTATTTTACCCTTACTGGAAATAAGTGTAATAAATATTCTGAAGACTATGAAAATGACTAGACTACCTTATCAGAAATAAGTAAATTAAATATTATAGACTGTGAAAATGACCATATTACCCATACTGGAAATAAATGGAATAAATATCATGGAGACCATGAAAATGACCAAACTACCCTTACCAAAAATAAGTGCAGTAAATATTATGGAGACTATAAAAATGACCATATTACCCTTACTGCAAATAAGTGCAATAAACATCATGGAGACTGTGAAAATTACCAAACTACCCTTATCAAAAATAAGTAAAGTAAATATTACAGACTATAAAAATGACCAATTTACCCTTATTGGAAACATATGCAATAAATATTATATAGACTGTGAAAATGACCATACTACCCTTATTGGAAATAAGTAAAGTAAATATTACAGACTGTGAAAATGACCATATTACCCTTACTGGAAATTAGTGCAATAAATATTATTGAAAGTGTGAAAATGACCAGACTACCCTCATTAAAAATAAGTAAAGTTAATATTTCAGACTGTGAAAATGACCATATTGCCCTTACTAGAAATTAATGCAATAAACATCATGGAGACTAAAAAATGACCAAACTGCCCTTATCAAAAATAAGTCAAGTAAATATTATAGTCTTTGAAAAGGACCATTTTACCCTTAATGGAAATAAGGTTAATAAATCTTATGGAGACTGTAAAAATGACCAAACTACCCTTATCGGAAATAAGTAAAGTAAATATTACAAACTATGAAAATGACCATATTACCCTTAATGCAAATTAGTGCAATAAATATTATGGAGACTGTGAAAATGACCAGACTATCCTTATCGGAAATAAGTAAAGTAAATATTACAAACTGTGAAAATGACCACATTACCCTTAATGGAAGTTAGTGCAATACTGTGAAAATGACCAGGCTACCCTTATTAAAAATAAGTAAAGTTAATATTTCAGACAGTGAAAATGACCATATTACCCTTACTAGAAATTATTACAACAAATATCATGGAGACTATAAAAATGACTGAACTGCCCTTATCAAAAATAAGTAAAGTAAATATTATAGTCCGTGAAAATAACCATTTTACCTTAGTGGAAATAAGTGCAATAAATGTTATGGAGACAGTGAAAATGACCAGACTACCCTTATCGAAAATAAGTAAAGTAAATATTACAAACTGTGAAAATGACCATATTACCCTTAATGGAAATTAGTGCACTAAATATTATGGAGACTGTGAAAATGACTAGACTATCCTTATCGTAAATAAGTAAAGTAAATATTACATATTGTGAAAATGACCATATTACCCTTATTGGAAATAAGTGCAGTAAATATTATGGAGACTATAAAAATGACCATTTTACCCTTACGATCGTAAGGGTAAAATGGTCATTTTTCGGTAAGGGTAATATGGTGGACTGCTAATCTAGCTGCTATATTAGCCATCCCATATGACTTAGGAGGTTGTCCTAACTGACGTGGACTTCTAATCTAGCAGCTAGATTAGAAGACCATATGACTTGGCTAAACCTATAACTTGGGAGTTCAACTCCTAGCCAATTGGGTACCTCGAGTACTTTCTACCAAAACCCAAAGTATATCTTCTCTCACTTCATTTCCCCATTTCTCTCATCCTTATCTTTCTCACTTTCTCCAGTCTCTCTCCAGCGGAAAGAAAACCCTAAGTTGCTATCATCACAGCCGCAACAATCTTCACTCAATCACTCACTACCACCATTGTAATCCCTCATCCCTGTACCAAAGATCTTTATGTTTCTTTTCCTTTTGTTTAACTTGAAGGGAAAAATTATTCCTTTCTACCTTATCATCTCTTTTCAGCACCGAATACCTGTAGATTTGCTTCAGTTACGATCGATTTTACCCAACCTAGTACTCTTATTTCTCTGGTAAATCCCATTATTATACATACTCATAACGATTGATAACGATTGAAGAGTGATTTCTGAAGTTCGAAGCCTAACTTGTTTAGATCTGAAGAGAGTTGAAGAGTCTGTAACAAACCCCCAATTTCTTACTCCTATTATTTTTTCGCTCAATTTTTCATCAAAATATGAGGTTTATTTCTTTGATTGCATAAGTGTGTCTAATTTATTTATATCTAGTCTCTGAAATGTTTGTTGTGTTTTTGTTTTAGGTGGGTGATTCAGGTCTCGAAGTCGGCAGTAAATGCAGCTAATGGGCCTAGGGATTTGAGGTGATATGATTCATTAGATGAGCGCTCAAGTTCTTCTCAAAATCTATGCTACCATATCATGTTCAGATAACTATGATTGTAATTCATTCAAGGTTCTGGTGATGATGGTGTGGTAGTGGAGATGAGAAAAAAGAGTAATTTGTTTCAATTGAAAGATCTGAGGTGAGGTTAGTTTAAGTGAATTTAATTTTTCTGGGTTTTAGTTTTTAATTGAAAATCTGTTTTTTTTTTTGTTGATTGTAGGATGGTTATTGGTCTAATTGTGTATTAGTTTTCTCTTCTGCAGTTTCGCCTCGTCCATCGAGGAAATCAAGGTGTAGAAAGAAACAATAAGACCAACATAAATGCACATTAAGTGTTTGAGAAAAAACCTGAAGAATAGATAAAGGGTAAAATCCTTATTGTATACTTTGCTTTCTTCAGTAGTGGTAGGGCTGCTATGTTCATAATGCATGATAATCTTGGAGGCTGCGGTTCTTTAGTCTTGGGACTTGTTGGTTTTAACTTGCTTAGGTTATTTTGCTTAATTTTTTCCGAGAAAGAAGTTGTATTGTTTGTGTACTATGCATGGTGCTCAATGTTTCGGTCATAGTAGGGTGCTCAACATTCTAGAACATGTTATCATTTTTGTTTTTTTCAAGTCTTTGGTCATACCTAATGCCAAGTACAATTAATGCATATGCAAATTTAAGCTTGTCTTTAGGGATTAGTAGACAGTGACTCTCTGTAGTTTATGCCAACCGTAGGAGGGAAATGGTGTGTTCTTTATTGTCTCTATCTTTTGTGGGACTATCTGTCATTACAAAACCGATGGCTTCTAGGGACGACCTGATTTTAGACACCGTCCGTAGAAATTTTTACTTGAGACAATTGGTTTTGAACTGTTCCTAGTAATTATTATTATATGTCCTTGGACATTGGCATGTTAATTGTGCTCAACCATAGATTCTCATGAGACATGTGTAGGCTTAGCTAAACGGTATGTGTCCAACATAGTTAACTAGAGAAGATTTGTTTGGATAGTTGGATTAACTTGGATTATATGTGGTATTATGACTAACTCAAATTCTTAGCGAACTAATAACTAGATATTATATGAAATGATTGATTTGATTTAATGTAGAGAGATATCCTTAATGAACAATATCTTGTCAAAGTACGATTATTTTGTACATATTTTTTATATATTCTTTGTCATGATTCATGACAGGGTCTTTTGGAAAACAATGATGATGATCCTAAGTTAATAGTTTTTATTCAGTAAGTAAATGTTGTATCTCTACTGATTGTAGTTGCATCATTTTGAGATCACATGTTTGAAATTCAAAAAGAGGTGTTCTTATCTAATAGCAAGACTTGAGCTTGCAAGCATATATTCACATAGGTTTCATTCAAAGCACTAATTATTTCCTTGCTATGATATATTGTAGCTTCAGCTGTGTGATGCACTTAACTGCGTCCCATAATGACTTATCTTTTCTTAATTATTCTAACAGGGATATGCTTTGACCTCCTGCAGTCACTGGGAATATCTTATAAAACTAGTTAACTTTTCTTAGGATGCGAGTGTTACTAAAACAACTAAGGTAGACAGGAACAAGATTGTTAGTATTAAGATTTTTTGACCAGGCAGATGTAGTTGCAGGGTCAGGGCTTAGTTGTTCAACAACTTTGTAAGAATTTTCTTTTCAAACATGCCAACTTTGTAAGAATTTGTAAGACCGGTTGCCTAAATTTGAGTCTTGACCCAGTTTGACATCCAGTCAGCACATATAGCTAGTTCTTTATTAGCCTTCTTGCGATAAACTACCATTATTTACTTCCTTACAGAATTTACCTTTTGAATTTACAATCATATATGATGAATGTGCACGTGTATAATGTGTTGTTTTTCTATAAGATCAATACATATTATAAACATGTTAACTATTTGCTATATAGGAATGTATTTCCTTGTTAAAATTTGAAATTTAGTTTGCATTGGCAAGGTGAAGGTTTAGGATCTTTGTCGGACATTGATGACCTTGCACGCACTCTTTTGAAGGTTAGTTTTCTTAAATCCTGCCAGTTCTGGAGAATGTGATAAAATTTTACTTGCATAGTCCAGTAGTTTAAACATTTCATCTACCTCCTATCCTACAATTAGTAAAAGTAATTTCTTTGTTAAACAGTACTTTTATTGTAGGCAATTCTTATAGCTGATAATCCACATGATCTTCGAACTGAGGGTATGTCGATCACCTTAGGATGGCATTTAAGGTTGGTGTGAAAGCACTTCTCTTGACCACTCACAAGTGATCGACCTACTTGCATTTAAGATCTGTGTAAATCCCATATCTTCTGTAATTATCATTAAATACTGCATATAGATGTGAATGATATTAACCTAATACATGGCTCTGAAAATTTATTAAAAATGCATGTTTGTGGTTTATAAAAATGGGCATACAAGGAGGTAAAATGTTTGAAGAATTTTGAGCCCATATCCTCTGTGTGTATACCAGACTTATGAACGCTACATATAATATGAGTGATAATAGTTCAATACACGACACTGTCATTTTCATGGACATGCGCATGTATGTTTGTGATTGATGAAAATGTGTGAAAATAGTCTGCATCCTCTGTGTACCCAATCTTTGGTTCTGTTGTACAATAAATGCTGAAACTAAATATTACAGCCTTGTAGACTTGTTTGGGCCATGCATGTATATAAGGATTTCTTTGTGTGCCTCCATGCCATGTTGATGTTAGGTCCGTGTATTAAAAGACAAGGGCAAATTTTGTTCCTTAATGTTGTCTGGCTTAGTTTTTTCCTGTTGATTCGTATTTCCAATACCATTAGTTCAGAATTCTGCCGACATACCTTAACTTTGTTCGCATATTGAAGACTTCACAAATCATGATGCTTTTGAGTTGGTGTTTAATCATGATAGACAGGTAATGACTTTATTCAATATTTTCTTTACTATTTTTTTAACTTTTGTTCTTGTCATCCTAAAATACAATATCATAGTTTTAGTAAATGGTTGGTCTCTTCCCCTGTTCTGTGAACACCTTTTCAAGTTTTTATAGACTTACAGTTGTGTTTACATGTATAGTTTATTACAAGCGAGGACTATTTGAATTGGGTGTATGCATTCTGTATTAAATTGGACATAACTGGTTGTATTAACTTCTACTTCTAGAGTCCAAGCGTTGAAATTGTCACTTACAAGAGAATTCGCTTCACAGACGAAGCAGTTATTTTGGATGTGGGAGACCACATAAATATACAAGCCCACACATGCATATGAGGCAAGATTGTGTGTATCTGGCAGGTAAATGTCTCCTAGTTTTTTGTCTGTGACTTAAAGTTGTTTGTTTGATTACTTATAAAACGTATCAATAATGTTGACTTCTTATTAAATGTGTATTTCATATGAAATACAAACTATCTTTTTTGTAGGGAATCCCTGTTTAGCTGTTCATGAAGGCAAGGTTATGCAACTAGATTGCTCGTAGGTCTGCGCCTACTTCTGGTGGTGTTAAGAACTTGCACTAATACCATTTTGGAACTTTTCTATTCGGTAAATTTCTGCTCTTGGCAAGTTCATTATGTG
The DNA here is from genome assembly GCF_003573695.1 of Papaver somniferum. Lineage (NCBI taxonomy): Eukaryota > Viridiplantae > Streptophyta > Magnoliopsida > Ranunculales > Papaveraceae > Papaver > Papaver somniferum. The sequence continues at coordinate 53,938,788 of NC_039359.1, forward strand.
TTGTTGTAGTTACTTAGTTTCCCATGGGTAGGTTGTGTGCACGTAGAATGTGTGGTATTGGTTATTAAACCAACAAATCTGTACACCTTCTAGTTGTATACTTGTATGCTGATTTCTTCAAGCATACCATTCATGTTTAACTATGTGTTCGTCTAAGTAGTGTTGCTCTACTTGTTTCCTTTCATACTCTTTGCTGGGGTTGTCATAGTTTATTAATGGTCTAGAATTATGTGAAATGATAGATTTATCTAAGCTCGTTACATGGTATGATACATGTAATAAACTAAAAAAATCATTATCATTCATTTGTATATTTTTGTTCTCTTGTAGCTTCTTGTCACATTGTGATCTACAATTGTCCTTATTGAAGTTGGGATTTGCAGCTCACCAGTGTTTGTTTGATCCTACACATGGCAAAGGCTCAGAAGATAGATTATGGTGGTCTTTGGAGCAGTTGCAGTATAAAATGTATGTGTGGAATATGTATGAAGAGATTGGAGAACTTTATCCATATTTTGAAGTTATGGTGAGGTTAGGGATTGTAGATTGATATGTATGAATTGCAGATTGAAAGAGAATAGATTGCAGTTGTGTTTCAGGTTTAATTGTACTACATGTTTGTAAACTAGAAAATCCAGGTTTAATCTAGTTTGCGGTTTATTTATAGTTCAGGACTGTAAACGGAGAGTGCAGGTCCATCATCGAGACCAAGGCCTGTAGATTGGAAGCCCGGATCCATGAAAATGGTCTGGGCTACCCATTTTTTTTTAATTGTGAGTTAAAAATTGTCACGGGTTTAGATGTGACATGAAATGTGATTAAAAAAAACGTGTCTTCCTCCTAAAAATAACACGCGTCAACAAATATTGTGACGTGTCATTCAACTAATTGTTGTAAATAGAGAGTAACAGTTAAAACCATTAAGATATATCTGACAAATATGACACGTGTCGCAATCATAAAGTTAGGTATGTGGCTATTAATTATTGTAACGCTTTTATATGTGACTGTATCTGGATATTGTCACAGATAAAACCGTTACAAAACACCATCACAATTATTAATAACGGCCTATTTAGTACAGTTATAACCGTTACAAATTCAATCAGTAACATGTATAACCTGTGACAAAATCCTAAAAATGGTGTAGTGATTGCTTCCCTAACTAATATTCGATTCCTCAGTCCATCATTGTCACGTTTTATTTAATAAATCCCACTGTCCTTTTATAATCTCCTTCCATCCAGAAATGCGCAAAACCTTCCTCTATGGCCCATTTTGGTCCTTCCAAGAGAGCTACAGCTTCTGCCTTTTTTGCACTTGAAGTAATGAACACTCGCGACTTTGCTGCTCTTCCATTACCTGCATCATCTCTTAGTACTAAACCAAAACCTGGGAAAACTGTATCTTAAATATGCATCATAGTTTAACTTAAGACAATTTAGTTCAGGAAATTTTTATGGAACATTCTGTTTCAAAAATTATTGTAAGACACACCGAAGATGTATTCAAAACCCTTCCATTATAATTCCAGAAATTTTGATGTCTCTGAATTATTCTAATCGGTACATACCAAGTCTTGATAATCCAAGATAATTTCTTTCTATGTTCAATGCATCTTGTGCGTCGGCAATGAATTCTGAAGGCAGATATATATAGGGGAAAATTGGGGATATTCCCTAAAATCGACTGTCATCTTGGAGATATGCCCCAGGATTCTAGTTTTCGAGAAAATGCCCCATCCGTCCAAAATTCCATCAAAAACCGTTTAGTAGTAAATATCCGCACACTCTTGGAATTACATATGTGAATTAAAAAACATATATACTAACACCTTTGCAAGGTTCAAGAACATGTTCAGGCAGAAAAAACCTCGAAAAAATTAGAGAGAAAGTTCAAACACATTTACGATAAATTGACTATTTAACGGTTCCTTGACGGAAACCGTTACTTTGGAACAATATTCCCAAAATCTGGAATCCTGGGGCATATCCTCAAAATTACAGTCGATTTTGGGGCTTATCTCCTATTTTCCCTATATATAGTTAAGTGGTTGTACGTAAAATGTGAAGACCTAAAATTGATCCTCGTTGTTTCTAACTCTCTTTATTTTTCAACTTCTTTCATTTATGTTTCATACATGTTTAATATGCCATCCTCCTGAATCCATCAAATTTATTTTCTTGAGAATCAAGGCTTAATTGGGGACCTGGAAAATAATTGGGGGCCTCACCAAATTTATACCGTCACCAGAAAAGTTAAGGGGCTTCCAAAATGATAGTGAAAGTACCATTTTACCCTTCTCAGAAAAATAACCCTAAAATCCAATTAAGACTTAAGCTAGGATCCCATTTCAATCTAACACAAAACCCTCTTCTTCTCCTCTCCCCCTCCCTCTATCAGTTCCTCATCCTCCATTAACGACCGTGGAGAATTTTTTTTTCATCCGATTCATCGTCGAAATCGTCGATGTGAAAACTTTAATCGACGATTAACTTCTTATATAAACATGGCACGTACGAAGACGAATGCGAGATTAGCCAATGAAATTCTCAATCTCTTTGATACCGTTAAAGCGGCGAAGGATTATTCGAGTACAAGTTAGAAATCAAAACCTTTGGACAAAAAAATGGCTCCATTTAGATGGTATGTACTTTAAAACCCCCAACTCTAACTTGGGTTTCAGTTTAATTTGATGTTCTGCTGAAAATTAGGGTTTGAATCGGAGAAATTGATTTCTCAGAATGGTAGTCGTTAATCACTAAGTTTGAATGTCTAACGATTTTTCATCTTTGCTTAACGATGTTTCATGTTTGGTTAACGATTTTTGATATGCATGTTGGACTTTAGAGAAATCGTCAACCAATAGGGTGGCGAAGAAAACGGTTCCTGTTGTAGGTTGTTTTTTTTTTTAGGTTAGAATCGCTAACCAATTGTTTTTTGTTAACGATTTTTGACATGCATGTTGAAATCATCAAGAAATCGTTAAACAATTGTTTAGGTGAAAACGACCCCTGTGTGATTTATTCTGACGACCATTTTTATTAATCAATGACTCTGTGATTTTCCAAATCACCACTCTGTCCCAAATAATGAAAAAGTCGTCCACATAATTGGAATAAGTTAACGACTTCTGTGGACGAACAATTTTAGAAGTAAACGACTCTGCACCACACATATTTGGTCTTCTGTCTATAAAATAGGAAGAATCGTTAAGAAAAATTGGTTGAATCGTTAAGCATTAACTGAAAATCGTTAATGATATACATGGAGTCGTTAGTTTTTGTAAGAGTCATTTATTTTAGGAATTTTTTCTGATGACTCTTAAATTATTTTTTTTGTTCGCCTTTCAGTTACAAGAATAAAAAGGATAAGAATGTATTGGTAACTCCTCCATCCAGACCTCCCCGCAACCAAAAATACCTAAATGCGGGTCTATTACAAGGACAAACACCGAGTGAGGTAGCCCTAATTATCCGCCAACCCAGAGAACCATGTGTTGATTCTTATAGATCGTCGTCTTCATCATCTGTTGTTATATCTACAACCCCAAGCGATGAGGAAGAAGAAGTCGTGGAACATGAAGAAATTCCTTTAGTAGGTGAATATGATGCTTATGATGATGAGGAGGATGGTGATCAAGGTAATGGTGGTGATGGAGGGAATGGTGGTAATGGTGGTGATGGATTGAATGGTGGTAATGAGGTGGCAGACATTGAGGAAGAGGGGGATCAAGGTAATGACGATGAGGAGGATGAGGATGAGGATGAAAATGGTGGTGGTAGAAGTGATGAAGAGGATGATGAGGATGATGGTAATGATGGAAATGGTAAGGAAAGAAATGATGGTAGTGGCGGTGATGATGAGGAGTCGGAGGAGGAGGAGATTCAGGAGGATGAGGAGGATGATGCGCAACCACAGCCACATCCACAGCCAAAGCTGAAGGAGAAAGTCCCAAATAAACCAAGCGCGCGACACATTCCACCCATGTGTTTGCAGCTTACTCGTCTACCCGGTGGGAAAGCCAGAGGTGAACCTAAAGATGGCGGCAAAGTTCTATTCGGATATGATAGATCGTGGGCCCGTACCATCAATGAAAAAATTGTAACAATCTCAACTTTGATTTTCATATGATTTGTTGATATTTAATTTCTTATGTATTAATTCTATTTGTTTGTCTTTCGTAGGATCATAAGAATGTCACACGTCTTTTTAAACACCAATCTTCTTATGCAAAAACGAAAACATGGCCCCTAGAAGGTGAATGTCCAAGAGTGATAGCCATTGTTGAAAACTCAGGTTTGTATGTTGCCGTTCAAAACTCCGTGATTGCGTATGACAAGGCTGCAGTATCATGTTTTACTGAGAGGTTTTTACGGCGAAGTCGATATATTCCAATTTCCTTTTGGAGAGGTGGCATTGATTCCCGAAGACGCAGAACAGATTTTAGGATTGCAGGTTGAGGGAAAATCCACGGAAGACAAGTTCAAGAAAAACCTAGATTGGAAAAAAATTTATGAATTGACGGAGAAGTTGTTTGGATCGGATGAAAAGAAGATGTATGGCCTATTTGTGATGGGAAAGATGTACCCAAAGAAAGAGTTTAAACTTATGGAGATTAGAAAGATGTATGCGGGGTCAACTTGAGAAAGACGGAGACAATGAAATACTCTCTGATTTTGAAGTTCGTGTGACGGCAGCCGCATACTTGTTATATGTCCTTTCTTCGGTTATATTTCCCGATAGCAAAGGAAACAGAGTCAGCGTCAACCTTCTTAAACTTTTGGATCTCTTGGAGGAGGTGAGTAAGTATTCGTGGGGGACTGCCATAGTAGCACATTTGAACGCTCAGCTAGCAAAGGCATCCCTGGAAAGAACTTCTCAAATGAACGGGAATTTGGCTTTACTTCAGGTAATTTGAGTTATCAAATTTGTTCGATGTTCGTAATGTTGTTCTATATTTTTAGATTTAATATTATTGTTATTGTTTTGATGTTGTTTCAGGTGTGGATTTACGAGCATTTACCCTCATTGATCAAAGGCGATGAAGACATCCAATTGCAGCCAACATGGAACAATACTAAACCAAGAGGAACCCGATACAAGTACACTGGAAGTCAGGATAAGGAGGAAGCGCAAATGTTGAAGTTGATAGCCATGCGCCAAAAATTGGACAACATGACAGCCAAAGAGGTAACCTTTGATCCCTACAAGGAAGATAGAGTAGGAGGATTGCAAGATCTTGCATATTACCATGGCCCTATGTTTTACCCTTATGGATACTCAATTTACAATCCGCATAGAGTAATGCGTCAGCTTGGGTATATTCAAGATTCACCAGATGAGGATTATGTACCACCATTCAAATATGAATTAAATAAATGCAAGGCAGACAAAAAGGCATTGGTTGTTGCTTACGAACCTGAGCCTAAGACTGAGCATTGGAATAATAGGCATTTGGGTACTAGTAGGGTAGAAATATCTTGGTAGGAGCATGTTAATGAAGGTCATGAGGTAACCGATGATTACATGCCATGGTATGAAGGCTTCTCCCACGGTCGAGTGATAAGGATTGATCAGACTACGGGTAGGAGGAGCAACAAAGCATCTTCCGCTGCTTCTACAGCCGACACTAGAGATGACTCTTCCATTCTTAAGCTTGTGGTAAGTACTTATTTTAGAATTGTGTTAATCATTTACATACAGTTTTAATTATGTTAATCTTAATCGGTATTTGAATGCAAATAGAGGGAGCGGGTGAAGATTTTTATGAAGTCATTTTGTTACAAAGCCGACAAAGGAGAAGTGATAGAACCTGAGAAAAGTCGCATGTACGCTGAGCACTTCCAACACATTGAAAATCCATAAGCAAAGAAAATGTTCGCTGATCTGGAAAATCAATGTAAGAGGACAAGGAGAACAACTATCAAACTAACACAAGAACGTGCTCAAAAGGGAGACGGTGATGATTAAGGTAGTGGAGAAGAAGGTGGTTCTCAAAGGGGAAGTCCTGGACAAGGTCCTTCAAAGAAAAGTCGGACATCATCAAGTCAGAGAGGTCGAGGTCGAGGTGGTAGTAGTGGGTGAGAAGAACTTATGTCTAGAACTTTAAAGTGTATGGTGTAACATCTAGAACTTATGTCTTTTAGTATTGTCGACTTTAACTTACGTATTTCTTAGATACAACTATTTTTTGTAGTTCGTACTATCGGTATCTTGTGTGGATTGGGTTTCATAACAATTTAGCATGTTGTTTAGAAGTTTCTGTGCTTATATGAATGTTCAAATGATGTGAAAATCTGGAAAATATGAAAACTTGTTGTTTGAGTCGGCAGCAAATGTTTTGCAGATCAACGACTCTAAATATGAGAATTAGAGTCGTCAGCAAATGTTTTACAGAGCAACGACTCAAAACCTGTTGAAAACAAAGTCAGTGTTAGAGTCGACAAGAAATGTTTTGCAGACTAACGACTCACCCGTAGACCAAACCACCTCTATTTCTGATTTTATTAAAGGGTCGTTAACACTTATATGAAAGGTTAACGACTCTCTACTGAAGACCCATTGGTTAAATTAACGACTTCTTTCTATAACTATGTATCTCCTCAGTCTAAAACTTTTTAAGGCTCGTCAAGGAAAAAAAATGTTAAGGGTCGTCAATTTTGTTTCAAGGGTCATCCAGGAAAAAATTAAAAAAAATTAGGGTCGTCAATTTTGTTTTAAGAGTCGTCATTTGTCTTTGAAGGGTCGGTCAATTTTAGTTATTTAATTTTGTCGATCCCTTTTACAAACTTATAAGTTGGCACGAAAATGGACATCTATTTCATTAAGGAAATAACTTTATATCAAAGTTTCAATGCAGAGGAGTTAGAATTTGATACATCAAGTGTTCTTCGAAGAATTTGAGCGACAACTGAGGGTTAGTATGGGTAATCTAGAATCTGACACATCAAGTGTTCATCGATAAACCTCCTTGCACGTCGGTACAACGTCGTATATTCTTTGTGGTGAATGAACTTTGTTTCCCCATTACGAATTCTCTATAGCCTGTTGAAACGTTCCAGCTGATATACAGTGAATTCTTAAATGTTAGTATGCGAACTTTTAACGATGCCATAAGTATAAATATTATCGGATTACTCACTTTTTCTCTAAGAGGAGCTTGTGGATGATGTTGGTACACCATATTTCTAACTTTAACATAATCTCGCATTGCACTTTTTATGTAGTTGAATTGAAATGCTAAGTCTCGCCATTTGCGGTTATTCGGATTCCCGGTACGCCCGTAAAAGAACTCTTTAACTCTCTTCCAAAACATTGAATAGATTTCATTTGGACGTTCACGGAACGTATTAGCAAACTATTTAACAAGACTAAAATCTTCATAAGGTTCCCATTCCTCCATTGCTATTGAAAGTTTATGTACTTTGGTAGAAAATGGATGGTTTTTGTTAATTTTTTCAAGAGAAAATGGTGGTATTATATAGAAGAAAATCCCAAAGGTAGGATTTTTGAAATCCACACTTGGGATCGTTAGGATATAAATAAAATAAATGACGACTTCATAGAATGTGTTGGAAAAAAAAGTTTGAGTCGTCATTATACTACCCATGTAAAGGCTAACGACCCTTACTCGAAACTTGGAAATAGTAGAATAGGAATAATTTCTTACGCTACATTACAGTTGATCTAAATAAATTCCATCTTTTCAACTCATTATATGTTATTCCTTTTCCTTGTGCTAGAGGCAACTACCATTGCGACTTCGACGTGATAAAAATGCTCTTCTCTCCATTTGGTATATGCAGCTTGGGACGCATGCCTATCCCCTTTGTTCCTCGAGAGAAACTCGTTATAATTGGTGCACAATATTATAACGTGAATCGTCCTATCACGAATATGGGACGGTAGATAATCATAGCATAGTTTCTTATTATAATTAGTGAAAGGACTTCAACTAACTTGAGTCCAAAATATACTATCATCTTGATGTTCTTCGGGAAGATCTTTGACGATGTAATAGTTTTTAACCCATTCGGTCTCTTCCTCGACTCGCTTGAATACTCTCGGAGATGTGATTGTTCTTTGCCTCGTATTTCAGCCTCGCGCATCTCTTCTTCTTCCTTCGTAGCATATGGCGTAAAAGTGTATCGTTTTTTGGTAGGTCGCATATTTCTTTTGCGTATCTCTTCTTCCATTGCCAATATTGATTTGGTTGGTCGCTTTCATCTTCTAAGTATGCTTTCAATTGAATTGGTAGTTGATGACGAACTTGCCATTGAAAAAATGATATACTTTGACTGTTTTAAGTTCTATTAAACAGTTAACGGTTGAATCTTTATATAGAAAATAAGCCCAACGATTATTTTTTTGGGAAATAGTATCTCCAGAAAGAGTCGTTGAAGGTATATGTATGGAGTCGTTAGGTTTTAGTTTTACAAAACTAACGACCCTTTTTCAAATAAATCTCCAGCATATCAAAAAAAATTGAGTCGTTCGTTTGTAAATATAACAAACGAACGACCCATATATGTATTTCAGATTCGTTCGTTTATTGATATCATAGTGACGACTTTATGTTTCACAAATATGGGTAACTAGGGTCGTTCGTTTGTTAATAACCACGATAACGACCCTTAATTTCCAAAACATCCAGGAGACCCTCATTTATGGTCTAATAGAATCGTTAGTTTATTAATACACTGTTAACGACTTCGTAGATCTATGCATAAAGTCGTTCGTTTGTCAATAGGCTAGTTAACAACCCTTGATTTCCAAAACATCCAGGAGACCCTCATTTATGGTCTAATAGACTCGTTAGTTTATTAATAATATGTTAACGACTTCATCGATGTATGCCTAAAGTCGTTTGTTTGTTAATAGGCTTGTTAACGACCCTTAATAACCAAAACATACAGGAGACCATTAAATTTGGACTACAAGGGTTGTTTATATTTATGAATACTTACCTAACGACTCAAGTTGATAAGCTAAAAGTCGTTGCATTATATTTCTTAAATGTAAACGACCCTTTTCAAAAAAACATTTTATAATGATAAGTTGATTACAAAAGATAAAACACAGTGTATTCGTTAAGGATTAGTGATAATAGAAACATCCAAGTATTCATGCATTGTACTTCCAAAAGTATGCTTCACAATAGTAAGATAAAAAAAAAAACAACTCCTTTCATATTTAGTCGCACATGTCAACGTGTTCAGGCATTGTACTTGGTGTTCCTTCCAAAGCATTCCACATGTTCATTCCATACTTGTACTGGTTTTTCCACTCCTTGGTGTAGTCTCCCCAATCACCATAGGCTACCTGTGGTAGAGGACATTCTTCGAAAATATTCAAACCTATGTAATGGTTATTTTTGACATGTTCCATTACAATTATTCTTTTCTTTATCGCCGTGTCGCACCTAGTTATTGAGGGTAAGTACATACAAGAGCCTCCGGGGAATCCTTTGTTGAATACAATTACAACACAAGTGAATGTGTCCGCTAACAGTTGACCACCAAAAGGCATTTGCATCCAAAACTTAAAACCGTCTTTCTTCGACCCCTTCCGCCATTTCACACTAGACACCAAGTCTTTGAACTTCAATTCTTTCTCTTTCGAATCTCCTTGCATGATCATTGTTAAATAGAGTTGTTTATTCTCGACCAGTTTAGCCGCAATTTTTGTTCTTGCATATTGGATTTGGGTGAAGTTAAGTTCATCAGCGTGCTCGAAATGCCCTAATTATTCGGTCGCAACATGGTAACCACAATTCCCATCCCCATCAAAGTCGCCGGTGGATATCAGGTGATCTAAGATGACGTAAGGAAGTTGGTGGGTATACTCTTTGTACAAATTGTAAGCAACACGATTTGGTCTTCCTTGCGAATCCCTAGGTGTTTCACTATTACCATTTATTCCTCTTATCGTAACCATACCACTAGTTTGGATTTTCTGGGTATCGAACGCATACTCAACAATATCCATATCTTCATTTTCTTGGTTTTTTGACCGACCTCGTTTCTTAGGAGTGAAAGACTTTTCGTACTCCTCATATTCCGCCTGAACATGCTCATGATGTGATAGTACTCTATCGCAACCATTGTCATTGTTAATAGTTTATGTAAATAACATTTTAGTTGTTGGTCTTCCGGGCGGTTTTTGTTTGATTGTCTCTTCTTCAAACCCCAAGCTATTACGGGCCGCCGGCCACAAGTTAGCAACCAAAATGTGTCTTCCTACACAATTTATTTTTCAGTATTTTTCGTTGATGTACTTGCCAATCTCCAAGTCTCCAAATTCTTCATCGGCTAAACCTGTGAGCTTTGGGATGAATGAAAGTTGCTTCCGGAATGGATCGATATCTTCAAGAGGAATGTAATCTTTGTACCCACCAAGTTTATGTTTATAAGGGAGGTCGAGCCAAATATCGGTTGTACAATTACACTTTGTCTTCATCACCTTTCCGGCCTCTGTTTTAGCTCTAAAATATATAAGCTCATCCATCATATAGTTAATTTTCCACCATGATACTTGATGTGCTACTAACCGTAACAAAGCTTTGTCCCTTATATGTTGCATCAAAAAACGGTCTTTACTCAACTCCATCTGAGTGACTATTTTTCTTAGGTCATCCTCTGCGTGATCGTGAATAGCTTCTTGTACCGTAACTACCCCACCCCTATTTTGATCCAATTTTTTTTTTCAAACGCCCGTGAGACTGCTCTGCAAGACTTGTAGATTCATTTGTGAAGTGCTTGTATTTATTGGTCCATGCATAAACAAACTTCTCCTTCCAAGGATTCAACCATGTATTCAGTCAATACTCAAGAACCTTCTTATGAGCTGTGCTCCAAACATCAATAAACTTCTGCAAGTTAGCATAATACTTAACCAGTGTTTTCGAATGAGCCAAATAGTCCCAATCTTCGTAAAAAACTTTCCATAGATCCCTTTTCTTTATTTTTCTCTTCCGCTCGCTCTTTTTTGTAAAATTTATTTAAGCGCTCATCTTCCTCCTTAGAACGTTGATTACCCTTCTTAGTATGGATCTTTTGGATTTGATTCTTTCAATTAGAAAAAAGATTGGTTTGGATGTGCCACGCAAAAAGAAATTGTTGAGCAAGTGGAAAGACTTGACGAACAACACTCATAATTGCAAAATCTCTATCCGTAAATATAACCTGCGAAGTCTCTTCTCCACGGTAAATCAACCTCACTTGTTCCAACGCCCAAACATAGTCCTCTATTTCTTCTTTTTTCATAAATCACCATGCAACGGTGAATGAATTTTTATCCGAAGTATGGCTTACCACGTTCAACAACGGCATGTTATACTTGTTTGTCTTATAGGTGCAATCTATGAAGAGAACCTGGTAAAAACACTGAACCAAATCCACCATCCTTGGATGTGCAAGAAAAATATGAGTCACTTTCTCATCCGGACCCACCTTAGTTTGCATGGCGTAGTTAAGTGTTTCTGCTAACCACTCTAATTGTTGCATAATCAACCTACCATTCCATTCGGTTCTCTTAACCGTTGCTTTGGCGGCGTTGATTGTGGAAATGGTGGACAAGTTATCCTTATCTTCCGCGCTTATTACATTTAGGATCTTAAGTGGTCTAAATCCCTTCATCTGCCTAACTCTATCCATCTGATGTGGTTTCAACCGGGCATATGCAGCGTGTCCATATAAACTTGTGGGTGGATCATGGTTGTGACGACCGTTCGGAATACTATACAATCGGAATAGATCAGCTTCATGACGTCTTTTGAAAAAAATCTTGAACGAGCATTCACACTTCTTCGAATTTGTTCTGTAGACCCTAGTCGTCTTTGATAGACGCATTTATGTGTCTAGTATGTATTAATTGTATACATTGTTAGTGCTCGAATTTGTACTTATTTGGTTATTTTATTTATTTGTAGGTGTTTTTGGAAAAATAAGGCTTTGCGGCGAAATTGGCAAAAAATGTGGCATTTGGACCTCCGTTGATAGTGTACCGGAAGCGCCCCAGAAGTGTACCGGAAGTACCCCATAAATACCCCGGAGGAACCCCAAAGAAGTGCGGAAAACATCCCGGAAGAATTGCGAAAGGCACCACTAAGTTGGATAAGGGGCACACCATTTCAGGGCATGTGCTAAAGGGACTCTCTAACTGGATAAGGGGAGGTCATCTTCATAGTTTTAAACTGAAATAATGGCGGGAAAATGCATGCAAGAACTGGCAGATTTTGTGTTCGATCTTGGAGCTGTTTTAGAGCGATTCAATGGGTGTATTTGGTATGTATGGACTCTACAAGACATAAGGGGACTGTTTAAATCTTCTAGACCCAGCCAATTGGGCTGGATAAGTCGGAAAAATCAAACAAATTCCAAACAGGGACACGTACTTTCTGTTGAAGTTTCAAAGATTTTTTTGAGAGAGTTTTGGGCGAGTCTCACGCTGGATAGACTCACTATAGTATTATTCAAGTCCTGGGAGAGTCTTGGGGAAAGTTTATAGCTAACAAACGCGTACAGGGAGATGACATGAGAGATATTCTCTCAACAGCGCAGAGAAGAGAAAAAAAAGAAGAAGTCGGATTCACTCGAGATTTTTGGGGGTTTGGTAGCTATATAAGTGTTGGGTCGAGTCATAGGAAAGATTTGAGAAACCCTTAGGAGAGAGTTTAGATCCCAGGACATCCATGGAGAATCGATTGAAGACCAAACAGTTCTTTTGTTGCTGCTGTTCTTGAAGCCGTGAAGAACACGAAGAACAGACACTTCAGAAGTGTCGTTCTTCAACAGTTCCAACAGCGAACAAGTCGTGTCGCTGTTTACAGCACACGACTTGTATCGTTCTTTCCAGCAGCTTACACCCTTTGTAAGAACACCCTGTGTCGCTATTTACAGCACTTTGGTTCTATCGTTTCTTCTCAGCACTTACACCATTTGTAACAGTGACGCTGTAACACTTCTACAGCGTTGCTAATTCCTATTTCATCATATAATCATCAATAAAAACACCTATTTTAGCCATGAAGTTATCTTGTGAGTGTGTTTTTGGGATGAGGAGCTAAACCCATTAGCCAAGGCAACGGAGGAAGCCATTGTTCCACATTAATTGGTATAATTCTAATTTTACTATTTATTTGCAATATTATTATTTGATTATTTGCATGGGATTGAATTGAAATATTAGTTCTTATTGAATAGTTGTGAATTAATTTGATGAAGCATGCTGGGTTTTAAATACTTTTGATGTTTTATACTCTTTGATTACAACTATTACTTCAAGAATATATTTGAGGCAAATATTAGAATTATTTTTAAAGATAGAATTGCATGAATATTATTTAGAGTTTACTATTTATTTGGTCAATGGTGGAATCCTAGTCTTGGTATTTTTCTACAAAACTTTGAATTATTTTATTTAGTTGCTTGTTTAATTTAAATCTATAAAAATTGTTTTCTTCACAAGTCTGAAAAGAACCCAGTTTTTACCACTTTTACAACATCATTTGAAAAAACCATCAAAAAAATGGCGCCGCCAACGCGGATTGTATATAGATTTGTTTTTAGGTTTAATTTTTTTTTATTATTATTTGTTCCTTTTTACGTTTCTTTTTGTGTCTTTGATTTACAGGTTCGAAGTAGAATACTAAGGACTCGGGAACAAAAAGCTTAAAGCTAAAAGCTAAAAGCTAAAAGAAGAAGAAAAAAAAAGACATAATTTTTTTTAGGATTTAATTTTTATTATAATTATTATTTTTATTTTTATTTGTATATAGCTTTTATTTTTTTTATTTTTTTTTAGAATTTGTAAATAGGCTTTATTTTTCATAATTTTTGTAATTTTTGGACTTTTTTTGGACTTTATTCTGGACTTTTGGACATTTTTATTTTTATTTTTAAACCCTACGGAAGGGTATCCTTAAATACAAACTGTTTGCAGGGAAGGACGACGATTACGATATCGTCTCGGCCCCTCGGGTTCGCACACAGCATAGGAGTCGTGGCCCGAGTCGACTTCAACGGTTCATCGCCTGTCTGGTACGGGAGGTAAGTCCAATCGAAACACTCGTGAATCTCCTGCAAGCGGGTTACTGTATTCCTTAAGGTGATAATTATTTGAGGACGAACCGGACTGTTTTTATATTCCTAGTAAAGGGCAAGGCCTGGCCTAAACAAGATAAGGGTTCGGATTTCATCACCTCTCCCTTCTTGCCCGCCTTAGGAAAACGAAACCTAAAGCGAACCTAAGCCTAAAATTTGGACTAGAAAGAGACCTATAGGGTATCGAGCTTAACAGGACAATCATTCGAAAAATATTGGTTACTCTTTTAAGCACACCTTGAAGTTCTTGACGGTTTCTGCGAGTTGAATGCGTGACTGTGCCGCATTGGATCGGTGAGGTTTTGGGTATCAACTTACTTTAACTCGCCTATATTCAACTTACTTTAACTCGGATTGATTCCAGAGGGGTTTGCTTAAATTGTAACGAATTCCCTTTCGAAGGATTAGAAGATGGTCTAGAAACAATCTAAGTGGAGCCATCATGCTTGTTGTTTGGTAGAAATCTTTAGGTTTGTTGTGGTAAAGTCGAGTCAGCCTGCTGTGTGATTGCTAGAACCTTCCTGTTAGGATTTTTATTTCTTTTTGAATTCTTTTTAGTGTATGCCCGATTTTGTTAATAGGGCTTGGAAAAGAGATACTCTAGGTCGATTGATTAGCGAAAAACCTAGTAGTTCTTCTGATTTAAGCAGGGAGCTCGAAGACTCTTCTTTTGAGAGCCCTGTTTTTGGAAACTTCAGTTTTGAGAATTTATCTCTGAGTGACAAAAGTACCCCTAGTACTCCAGTTGTGCCAACGATGGCAACTTTGAAAGATTACATGTTCCCAACTAGGACCAACCGAGCTTCATGCATTAAATTGCCAGCCACTACGGCTAATTTTGAGATAAAACCTAGTATTCTTCAGATGATACCTATATTCTTAGGAAAAGATGATGAGAACCCTTATTTCCGTATTAGGGACTTTGAGGAAATCTGTGGGACAATTAGAATAAAAGACCTTACTGATGAAGTCTTGAAACTTAAGATGTTTCCATTTTCCTTGAGAGATAAAGCCAAGACCTGGCTAAACAACCTACCATCTGAATCCATTGAAACATGGAAGGAACTTATTGCTACTTTCTATATGAAATTCTACCCTAAGCATAAAACTGCAGCTGTTAGGCAGAAAATTAGTGCTAGTGTGCAACAAGAGGGAGAGTCTCTTTATAGGTTTTTAGAGCGATTCAATAATCTCCTATCTCAGTGTCCTCACCATGGATTTGATAATATGAAACTTGTACAAATTATTTATGATGGTTTAGACTATTCGACCAAAGCCATGGTTGAGTCTATGTGTGCTGGTGAGTTCACTAGTAAAAATGTTGATGATGCTTTTACCTTCTTAGGAGCTATCGCTGAAAAATCCCAACAGTGGGAATCTTGTGTTGAACCCCCTAAAAGACTCTTGGTCAATAGAAGTAGCACCAATGTGGTAGATACAAGTTTTGGTTCAGATGCTAAGTTTGCTGCTTTATCTAGAAGGTTAGAAGCTTTGGAATTGAATCATCCTAATAATAGGTTCCTTGTTGAACCTAATAGAGCCGCCCTAGTCTCTAGTTGTGGAATAGAGCCCGATAACTCATTTTGGGAAGGTCAGGTTAGCGAAGAGAAAGCCCATGCTGTCTATAACAATGCTAGGTTTGAGAACCGTCAGAAGTTTGACCCATACTCAGAAACCTACAACCCTGGTTGGAGAAACCATCCTAATTTCTCTTGGTCTAAGGGCCAGAGTCAAGGCCAGTCTAGCAATTCTCAGCCTCCCCCAGGTTTTGTTTTTAAGAACTCTTCAGGTCAAACCCAGTTTCAGAACACTTCCGAGAAAAAGATCTCTATCTTAGAGGATACTCTCACTATGTTAGCAAATAACCATGAAATGCTAACAAAGAACCACATGAGCTTTCAACAAGAAACTAGGCAAGAATTGAAGAATAATTCCCAGAGTCTTGCCAAATTAGAACTTCAAGTAGGACAAATAGCTAAGTTCATAAGTGAGAGAGAAGATGGAAGGTTCCCTAGTCGTACTGATCCCAACCCAAAAGGAGAGAAATCGTACAATCATGTGAATTCTGTCACAACCCTTAGGAGTGGAAAGATAGTTGACAACAAGGTTGACATGCCTGATAGTGAACATGATGTAGTTCACCCTGCTGATCCAGAAAATGAGGAGACTGATAGAGTCTCCAAAGAGACCAATGAGGGTCCTGTTGAGTCCGTCTTTGTTCTCAAAGCCCCATTCCCACAGCTGCTAGTTCTGACTAAGTGGGAGTCCAAATTTAATGATATATTGGAGGTTTTTAAGCAGGTTAATATCAACCTTCCATTATTAGATGCAATTAGGCAGATTCCCTCTTATGCCAAGTTCCTTAAGGACTTGTGTACGCGAAATCGTAAGCTCAGTGTCCAGAAGAAAGCCTTCATAGCTAGTCATGTGAGTTCTATTATTCAGAATACCACTACTCTTAAGTATAAAGACCCAGGGTCCCCTACCATTGCTTGTACAATAGGTAAGTACCGTGTTGAGAAAGCTTTGCTTGACTTAGGAGCCAGTGTAAATTTACTTCCATATCATGTGTACCTTAAGCTAGGACTTGGTGAGATGAAACCTACCCAGATGACACTTCAGTTAGCTGATAGGTCCGTTAAAATTCCTCGTGGTGTGATCGAGGTTGTTCTCATAGAGGTTGACAAGTTTATTTATCCAGTGGATTTTGTTATCCTAGATACCCAACCTGTCCCTGACCCAGATAACCAAATACCAGTGATTTTAGGTCGCCCGTTTTTAGCTACATCCAATGCGACCATTAACTGTCGAAATGGTATTATGAATTTGTCTTTTGGTAATATGACTATTGAGCTGAACATTTTTAATATTAGTAAGCTACCCTCTGAACTAGATGACTCGAATATAGAAGAGGTGAACATGATAGGAACATTAGTCGAGGAGTCATTACCAAACACTTTGTTCGAAGATCCATTAGAAAAATGCCTAGCTCACTTTGGGATTGATTTTGATGATGATAATGTAATTAATGAGGTAAATGCTTTGTTAGATTCAACCCCTTTGTTAGATACTAGTAATGGATGGAAACCTAAGTTCGAACCACTACCAGTTTCTAAGTCTACCCTAGTTCCTTCTTTAGAAGAGCCTCCTAAGTTGGACCTAAAACCATTGCCAGATACCTTGAACTATGTGTTTTTAGGCCCGTCTGAGACTTTACCTGTGATTGTTTCTTCCGACTTGGATATAGATCAGGAAAGTAGGCTAGTAACCGTCCTTCAAAACAACAAGGAAGCTTTAGGGTGGACCATAGCAGACATTAAGGGTATAAGTCCTACTGTTTGTATGCATCAGATCTATTTAGAGGAAGACACCAAACCTTCTAGGGATATTCAACGTCGACTAAACCCTAATATGAAAGAAGTAGTTCGAACTGAGGTTCTTAACCTATTAGATGCAGGCATCATCTACCCTATTTCAGACAGTAAGTGGGTCAGCCCCATTCAGGTTGTTCCCAAGAAATCTGGTATTACTGTAGTCCAGAATAATAACAATGAGTTAATCCCGACCCGAATGACCACGAGTTGGCGTTTTTGTATTGACTATAGGAAATTGAACAAGGTCACTAGGAAGGACCACTTTTCCCTTCCCTTCATCGACCAGATGCTAGAAAGATTAGCTGGACATAGTCACTACTGCTTTTTAGATGGCTACTCTGGATATAATCAGATCGTTATTGCCCCAGAAGACCAGGAGAAAACCACTTTTACCTGTCCCTTTGGTACCTTTGCGTATAGACGCATGCCTTTCGGGCTATGTAATGCCCCTGCGACTTTTCAGCGTTGCATGATGAGCATATTTTCTGACATGGTAGAACGGTTCTTAGAGGTCTTTATGGATGATTTTTCAGTGTTTGGTTCGTCTTTCGATGAGTGCTTGCATCATTTGTCATTAGTTTTGACTAGGTGTAAGGAAAAGAATTTAGTGCTTAATTGGGAGAAATGTCACTTTATGGTTCGTTCAGGAATTGTTCTAGGGCATATTGTATCTTCAAAGGGTATAGAGGTGGATAGATCCAAAGTTGACCTTATTAAAACTTTACCGGTCCGAAAAACCGTAAGAGATATTAGGTCATTCTTAGGACATGCTGGTTTTTATCGCCGTTTCATTACGGATTTTATCTTGATGTCTAGACCTCTTTGCAATTTGCTTGCAAAAGATGTTAAGTTTGTTTTTGATGATGCTTGTTTAGAGGCTTTTGAGAAGCTTAAGTCATTACTCACTACCGCCCCCATAGTCCAGGCACCCAACTGGAACCTACCATTTGAGATCTTGTGTGATGCTTCAGATTATGCTATTGGTGTTGTGCTAGGTCAGCGAGAAAATAAGTTACTTCATGTGATTTACTATGCTAGCAAAACTCTGAATGATGCCCAGTTGAACTATACCACTACCGAGAAGGAACTATTAGCCATTGTGTTTGCCTTAGACAAGTTTAGACCCTATCTCTTAGGTTCTAAGATCAACAGCGCAGAGAAGAGAAAAAAAAGAAGAATTCGGATTCATGCGAGATTTTTGGGGGTTTGGTAGCTATATAAGTGTTGGGTCGAGTCATAGGAAAGTTTTGAGAAACCCTTAGGAGAGAGTTTAGATCCCAGGACATCCATGGAGAATCGATTGAATACCAAACAGTTCTTCTGTTGCTGCTGTTCTTGAAGCCGTGAAGAACACGAAGAACAGACACTTCAGAAGTGTCGTTCTTCAACAGTTCCAACAGCGAACAAGTCGTGTCGCTGTTTACAGCACACGACTTGTATCGTTCTTTCCAGCAGCTTACACCCTTTGTAAGAACACCCTGTGTCGCTATTTACAGCACTTTGGTTCTATCGTTTCTTCTCAGCACTTACACCATTTGTAACAGTGACGCTGTAACACTTCTACAGCGTTGCTAATTCCTATTTCATCATATAATCATCAATAAAAACACCTATTTTAGCCATGAAGTTATCTTGTGAGTGTGTTTTTGGGATGAGGAGCTAAACCCATTAGCCAAGGCAACGGAGGAAGCCATTGTTCCACATTAATTGGTATAATTCTAATTTTACTATTTATTTGCAATATTATTATTTGATTATTTGCATGGGATTGAATTGAAATATTAGTTCTTATTGAATAGTTGTGAATTAATTTGATGAAGAATGCTGGGTTTTAAATGCTTTTGATGTTTTATACTCTTTGATTACAACTATTACTTCAAGAATATATTTGAGGCAAATATTAGAATTATTTTTAAAGATAGAATTGCATGAATATTATTTAGAGTTTACTATTTATTTGGTCAATGGTGGAATCCTAGTCTTGGTATTTTTCTACAAAACTTTGAATTATTTTATTTAGTTGCTTGTTTAATTTAAATCTATAAAAATTGTTTTCTTCACAAGTCTGAAAAGAACCCAGTTTTTACCACTTTTACAACATCATTTGAAAAAGCCATCAAAAATATGGCGCCGCCGACGCGGATTGTATATAGATTTGTTTTTAGGTTTAATTTTTTTTATTATTATTTGTTCCTTTTTACGTTTCTTTTTGTGTCTTTGATTTACAGGTTCGAAGTGGAATACTAAGGACTCGGGAACAAAAAGCTTAAAGCTAAAAGCTAAAAGCTAAAAGAAGAAGAAAAAAAAAAGACATAATTTTTTTTAGGATTTAATTTTTATTATTATTTTTATTTTTATTTTTATTTGTATATAGCTTTTATTTATTTTATTTTTTTTTTAGAATTTGTAAATAGGCTTTATTTTTCATAATTTTTGTAATTTTTGGACTTTTTTTGGACTTTATTCTGGAATTTTGGACATTTTTATTTTTATTTTTAAACCCTACGGAAGGGTATCCTTAAATACAAACTGTTTGCAGGGAAGGACGACGATTACGATATCGTCTCGGCCCCTCGGGTTCGCACACAGCATAGGAGTCGTGGCCCGAGTCGACTTCAACGGTTCATCGCCTATCTGGTACGGGAGGTAAGTCCAATCGAAACACTCGTGAATCTCCTGCAAGCGGGTTACTATATTCCTTAAGGTGATAATTATTTGAGGACGAACCGGACTGTTTTTATATTCCTAGTAAAGGGCAAGGCCTGGCCTAAACAAGATAAGGGTTCGGATTTCATCACCTCTCCCTTCTTGCCCGCCTTAGGAAAACGAAACCTAAAGCGAACCTAAGCCTAAAATTTGGACTAGAAAGAGACCTATAGGGTATCGATCTTAACAGGACAATCATTGGAAAAATATTGGTTACTCTTTTAAGCACACCTTGAAGTTCTTGACGGTTTCTGCGAGTTGAATGCGTGACTGCGCCGCATTGGATCGGTGAGGTTTTGGGTATCAACTTACTTTAACTCGCCTATATTCAACTTACTTTAACTCGGATTGATTCCAGAGGGGTTTGCTTAAATTGTAACGAATTCCCTTTCGAAGGATTAGAAGATGGTCTAGAAACAATCTAAGTGGAGCCATCATGCTTGTTGTTTGGTAGAAATCTTTAGGTTTGTTGTGGTAAAGTCGAGTCAGCCTGCTGTGTGATTGCTAGAACCTTCCTGTTAGGATTTTTATTTCTTTTTGAATTCTTTTTAGTGTATGCCCGATTTTGTTAATAGGGCTTGGAAAAGAGATACTCTAGGTCGATTGATTAGCGAAAAACCTAGTAGTTCTTCTGATTTAAGCAGGGAGCTCGAAGACTCTTCTTTTGAGAGCCCTGTTTTTGGAAACTTCAGTTTTGAGAATTTATCTCTGAGTGACAAAAGTACCCCTAGTACTCCAGTTGTGCCAACGATGGCAACTTTGAAAGATTACATGTTCCCAACTAGGACCAACCGAGCTTCATGCATTAAATTGCCAGCCACTACGGCTAATTTTGAGATAAAACCTAGTATTCTTCAGATGATACCTATATTCTTAGGAAAAGATGATGAGAACCCTTATTTCCGTATTAGGGACTTTGAGGAAATCTGTGGGACAATTAGAATAAAAGACCTTACTGATGAAGTCTTGAAACTTAAGATGTTTCCATTTTCCTTGAGAGATAAAGCCAAGACCTGGCTAAAAAACCTACCATCTGAATCCATTGAAACATGGAAGGAACTTATTGCTACTTTCTATATGAAATTCTACCCTAAGCATAAAACTGCAGCTGTTAGGCAGAAAATTAGTGCTAGTGTGCAACAAGAGGGAGAGTCTCTTTATAGGTTTTTAGAGCGATTCAATAATCTCCTATCTCAGTGTCCTCACCATGGATTTGATAATATGAAACTTGTACAAATTATTTATGATGGTTTAGACTATTCGACCAAAGCCATGGTTGAGTCTATGTGCGCTGGTGAGTTCACTAGTAAAAATGCTGATGATGCTTTTACCTTCTTAGGAGCTATCGCTGAAAAATCCCAACAGTGGGAATCTTGTGTTGAACCCCCTAAAAGACTCTTGGTCAATAGAAGTAGCACCAATGTGGTAGATACAAGTTTTGGTTCAGATGCTAAGTTTGCTGCTTTATCTAGAAGGTTAGAAGCTTTGGAATTGAATCAGCCTAATAATAGGTTCCTTGTTGAACCTAATAGAGCCGCCCTAGTCTCTAGTTGTGGAATAGAGCCCGATAACTCATTTTGGGAAGGTCAGGTTAGCGAAGAGCAAGCCCATGCTGTCTATAACAATGCTAGGTTTGAGAACCGTCAGAAGTTTGACCCATACTCAGAAACCTACAACCCTGGTTGGAGAAACCATCCTAATTTCTCTTGGTCTAAGGGCCAGAGTCAAGGCCAGTCTAGCAATTCTCAGCCTCCCCCAGGTTTTGTTTTTAAGAACTCTTCAGGTCAAACCCAGTTTCAGAACACTTCCGAGAAAAAGATCTCTATCTTAGAGGATACTCTCACTATGTTAGCAAATAACCATGAAATGCTAACAAAGAACCACATGAGCTTTCAACAAGAAACTAGGCAAGAATTGAAGAATAATTCCCAGAGTCTTGCCAAATTAGAACTTCAAGTAGGACAAATAGCTAAGTTCATAAGTGAGAGAGAAGATGGAAGGTTCCCTAGTCGTACTGATCCCAACCCAAAAGGAGAGAAATCGTACAATCATGTGAATGCTGTCACAACCCTTAGGAGTGGAAAGATAGTTGACAACAAGGTTGACATGCCTGATAGTGAACATGATGTAGTTTACCCTGCTGATCCAGAAAATGAGGAGACTGATAGAGTCTCCAAAGAGACCAATGAGGGTCTTGTTGAGTTCGTCTTTGTTCTCAGAGCCCCATTCCCACAGCTGCTAGTTCCGACTAAGTGGGAGTCCAAATTTAATGATATATTGGAGGTTTTTAAGCAGGTTAATATCAACCTTCCATTATTAGATGCAATTAGGCAGATTCCCTCTTATGCCAAGTTCCTTAAGGACTTGTGTACGCGAAATCGTAAGCTCAGTGTCCAGAAGAAAGCCTTCATAGCTAGTCATGTGAGTTCTATTATTCAGAATACCACTACTCCTAAGTATAAAGACCCAGGGTCCCCTACCATTGCTTGTACAATAGGTAAGTACCGTGTTGAGAAAGCTTTGCTTGACTTAGGAGCCAGTGTAAATTTACTTCCATATCATGTGTACCTTAAGCTAGGACTTGGTGAGATGAAACCTACCCAGATGACACTTCAGTTAGCTGATAGGTCCGTTAAAATTCCTCGTGGTGTGATAGAGGTTGTTCTCATAGAGGTTGACAAGTTTATTTATCCAGTGGATTTTGTTATCCTAGATACCCAACCTGTCCCTGACCCAGATAACCAAATACCAGTGATTTTAGGTCGCCCGTTTTTAGCTACATCCAATGCGACCATTAACTGTCGAAATGGTATTATGAATTTGTCTTTTGGTAATATGACTATTGAGCTGAACATTTTTAATATTAGTAAGCTACCCTCTGAACTAGATGACTCGAATATAGAAGAGGTGAACATGATAGGAACATTAGTCGAGGAGTCATTACCAAACACTTTGTTCGAAGATCCATTAGAAAAATGCCTAGCTCACTTTGGGATTGATTTTGATGATGATAATGTAATTAATGAGGTAAATGCTTTGTTAGATTCAACCCCTTTGTTAGATACTAGTAATGGATGGAAACCTAAGTTCGAACCACTACCAGTTTCTAAGTCTACCCTAGTTCCTTCTTTAGAAGAGCCTCCTAAGTTGGACCTAAAACCATTGCCAGATACCTTGAACTATGTGTTTTTAGGCCCGTCTGAGACTTTACCTGTGATTGTTTCTTCCGACTTGGATATAGATCAGGAAAGTAGGCTAGTAACCGTCCTTCAAAACAACAAGGAAGCTTTAGGGTGGACCATAGCAGACATTAAGGGTATAAGTCCTACTGTTTGTATGCATCAGATCTATTTAGAGGAAGACACCAAACCTTCTAGGGATATTCAACGTCGACTAAACCCTAATATGAAAGAAGTAGTTCGAACTGAGGTTCTTAACCTATTAGATGCAGGCATCATCTACCCTATTTCAGACAGTAAGTGGGTCAGCCCCATTCAGGTTGTTCCCAAGAAATCTGGTATTACTGTAGTCCAGAATAATAACAATGAGTTAATCCCGACCCGAATGACCACGAGTTGGCGTTTTTGTATTGACTATAGGAAATTGAACAAGGTCACTAGGAAGGACCACTTTTCCCTTCCCTTCATCGACCAGATGCTAGAAAGATTAGCTGGACATAGTCACTACTGCTTTTTAGATGGCTACTCTGGATATAATCAGATCGTTATTGCCCCAGAAGACCAGGAGAAAACCACTTTTACCTGTCCCTTTGGTACCTTTGCGTATAGACGCATGCCTTTCGGGCTATGTAATGCCCCTGCGACTTTTCAGCGTTGCATGATGAGCATATTTTCTGACATGGTAGAACGGTTCTTAGAGGTCTTTATGGATGATTTTTCAGTGTTTGGTTCGTCTTTCGATGAGTGCTTGCATCATTTGTCATTAGTTTTGACTAGGTGTAAGGAAAAGAATTTAGTGCTTAATTGGGAGAAATGTCACTTTATGGTTCGTTCAGGAATTGTTCTAGGGCATATTGTATCTTCAAAGGGTATAGAGGTGGATAGATCCAAAGTTGACCTTATTAAAACTTTACCGGTCCCAAAAACCGTAAGATATATTAGGTCATTCATAGGACATGCTGGTTTTTATCGTCGTTTCATTACGGATTTTATCTTGATGTCTAGACCTCTTTGCAATTTGCTTGCAAAAGATGTTAAGTTTGTTTTTGATGATGCTTGTTTAGAGGCTTTTGAGAAGCTTAAGTCATTACTCACTACCGCCCCCATAGTCCAGGCACCCAACTGGAACCTACCATTTGAGATCTTGTGTGATGCTTCAGATTATGCTATTGGTGTTGTGCTAGGTCAGCGAGAAAATAAGTTACTTCATGTGATTTACTATGCTAGCAAAACTCTGAATGATGCCCAGTTGAACTATACCACTACCGAGAAGGAACTATTAGCCATTGTGTTTGCCTTAGGCAAGTTTAGACCCTATCTCTTAGGTTCTAAGATCATCATATATACTGATCATGCTGCTTTAAAATATCTTTTGTCTAAGAAGGATACTAAACCTAGATTGATTAGGTGGATTCTGTGGTTGCAAGAGTTTTCTCCAGACATTAGAGACAAAAAGGGTGCCGAAAATGTTGTAGCAGATCACTTTTCTAGGCTAGTTGTTAGTTACCCAGATGATTCCCTTCCTATAAGGGATAGCTTTCCTGATGAACAATTGTTCTTTGTTACCCAATTACCTTGGTATGCGAATATAGTGAACTATCTTGTTACTGGTCGAATGCCCCAACATTGGGGTAAACAAGATCGTTCTAGATTTTTAGCTGAGGTTAAGCACTTCTTTTGGGATGATCCTTATTTGTTTAAGTATTGTCCAGACCAGATTATTAGGAGATGTATACCTGAGAGTGACCAGTCCAGTATTATCTCCTTTTGTCATGATCATGCTTGTGGGGGTCACTTTAGTGCTAAGAAAACTGCTGCTAAGATATTGCATTGTGGATTCTATTGGCCTTTGTTGTTTAAAGACTCCCACAGTTACTGCGTTACTTGTGAACGATGCCAGAAATTAGGAACCATTTCCCGTAGGAACATGATGCCCTTGAACCCTATTTTAATTGTTGAGGTCTTTGATGTGTGGGGTATTGACTTTATGGGTCCGTTTCCTAATTCTTTTGGTAACCTATACATCCTTGTCGCCGTAGACTATGTCTCTAAGTGGATTAAGGCGGTTACGTGTAAAACCAATGACCATAGGGTTGTGATTGAGTTCTTGAAAAATAATATACTTACACGTTTTGGTACACCGCGAGCTATAATTAGTGATGGAGGGTCGCACTTTTGTAATGGGACTTTTAGGCTTCTGATGAAGAAATATGGTATTACACATAAGGTAGCTACCCCGTATCATCCACAGACTAGTGGTCAGGTAGAGGTTTCCAATAGGGAGGTAAAACGTATATTAGAGAAAACAGTTAATCATAATCGGAAAGACTGGTCGTCTAGGCTTACTGATGCCTTATGGGCTTACCGTACTGCGTTTAAGACCCCCATTGGAATGTCGCCTTATCGACTTGTTTATGGAAAGGAATATCACTTACCTGTTGAGTTAGAACACAGAGCTTATTGGGCTGTTAAGCAGCTAAATTTTTCACTTGACAAGGCAGGAGCCCATAGGAAACTCCAGCTCAATGAGTTGGACGAGATTCGTATAGATGCTTACGATAGTGCGAAGGAGTATAAGAAAATAATGAAACTTGTGCATGATAGAAACATATTACGGAAGTCATTTTCTCCAGGTCAAAAAGTTCTTCTGTATGACACTCGTTTGCATCTATTCCCCGGGAAACTGCGGTCTCGGTGGACCGGTCCTTTTGTGGTCCGTACTGTTTTTCCTCATGGAGCTGTTGAGATAGAGACATTGGATGGTAGTAGTTCTTCGAAGGTTAACGGTCAGCGATTGAAGCCCTTTTTCGAGCCTTTTCCTACAGGTGATATTGAGGAGGTCCCTATGGAGGACCCTATTTACCCTTGATTGACCATCGAGGCGATTTGTATGTTGTATAATTTTTGTATTCAGTTTTTGGTTTCACTTCACTCAGGTACTATCTTTCCGAACTCTCTCTTTACTATTTCCTCATGTTACTTATATTTTTGGTACTGTTCTTTCATGCGAAACATTGAGGACAATGTTAGATTTAAGTTTGGGGGTATGGGAGAAACTTTTGTGTTGCACTTTTGAAACTTCTAGCGTCACATGGTATCCGGTTAGCTAAGTTTACATACTGTTTCTCACCGAAAAGATAGAAATTGGAATGCTACAGATAACAACTTATTGAGACATTAGAGAAAAAGACATTGAGATCCTTGAAATTCAGGAGAGAACTTGTTCTTTTTAGAGGGTAACCGTGATGGACCTAACCATACATGATGGAAAGGCAAGTAGGTCAGGAAATGCCAGAAAGACAAAGAAATCTCACAATGTAGTCTTAGTTACTGGATTGCGACTCTCTCTCAGTAGAAACTTATCATCATCAACAAGCGGAGCGACATAAAAATCTATGAAGAAAGTGAAGACGTTTTAGGTTTAGAAGCAACAATAGAAGAGAATAATTCAAAAATCAAAGTTGAAGTTATAAGAGCAAATGATATAAGTTGTTAGAATCCATGATACCAAGACATCACAAGTTGCGAAGATCCAAGTATTGAAAGTCCTTCTCTCATGGCCATGTAAATTTTTGTCTTGTAATATTATATCAAAAAACAAAAAACTAAAATGAAAAAAATAAAATGAAACATCATTACGTTATTTTTGTTCAATAAGGCCATAGGGAAGAAGAAATTTATAAGTCAAGCAAGAAATCGAAGAGAAGAGTTAATTGTCAAGGTTCTATGAGGTTCGAGAGTTTATCATCAACAGTTGAAGACCGAAGAAGGCGTTGTTTCTACTGGGCACTGTGAGAGAGTCGAAGAAAGATGCATTTTGGTTTCTTTGTTAGTATGCTTTCAATCTGACACAAGATCTTTCTAGCACTGGTTTAACTCATCACACGTAATTAGTCCAGCTGTATAGCAGATGTCCCTCTCATTTTTGTCTCTCTCCTAATCTTATCCAGCTGTAAAGCAGCGGACGCATCTTACAATGTTTATCTAGCTGTATAGCGGATATCTCTTTATCTAGCATTCGTGTGGATGTGTCTCCCCTTTTCTTCAGTTAGCTTTAGAGCTGACACCTTTAATTTCTCTGGCATTCTAGTTACTTGGAGATAGGTTGAGAATATGTATGTCCTCATATCTCTTTGGATACTTGTGACCAATTAGGAGTAAAGGTTTTGTGGGTATATCTCTGGTAAGCCCTCCCGAGACTTTAACTCGGCCACTAGGGCCACCTAGGGGTTTAAAGGATTATTGCATACGCTAAATGCAATCGACGATGCCTGCGACAGTGAGTTAGGATTTTATTTTCCATTTGATTTGCTCGGGACTAGCAAATAATAAGTTTGGGGGTATTTGATAGATGCATTTATGTGTCTAGTATGTATTAATTGTATACATTGTTAGTGCTCGAATTTGTACTTATTTGTTTATTTTATTTATTTGTAGGTGTTTTTGGAAAAATAAGGCTTTGCGGCGAAATTGGCTAAAAATGTGGCATTTGGACCTCCGTTGATAGTGTACCGGAAGCGCCCCATAAGTGTACCGGAAGTACCCCATAAATACCCCGGAGGAACCCCAAAGAAGTGCGGAAAACATCCCGGAAGAATTGCGAAAGGCACCACTAAGTTGGATAAGGGGCACCCCATTTCAGGGCATGTGCTAAAGGGACTCTCAAACTGGATAAGGGGAGGTCATCTTCATAGTTTCAAACTGAAATAATGGCGGGAAAATGCATGCAAGAACTGGCAGATTTTGTGTTCGATCTTGGAGCTGTTTTAGAGCGATTCAATTGGTGTATTTGGTATGTATGGACTCTACAAGACATAAGGGGCCTGTTTAAATCGTCTAGACCCAGCCAATTGGGCTGGATAAGTCGGAAAAATCACACCAATTCCAAACAGGGACACGTACTTTCTGTTGAAGTTTCAAAGATTTTTTTGAGAGAGTTTTGGGCGAGTCTCACGCTGGATAGACTCTCTATAGTATTATTCAAGTCCTGGGAGAGTCTTGGGGAAAGTTTATAGCTAACAAACGCGTACAGGGAGATGACAGGAGAGATATTCTCTCAACAGCGCAGAGAAGAGAAAAAAAAGAAGAATTCGGATTCACTCGAGATTTTTGGGGGTTTGGTAGCTATATAAGTGTTGGGTCGAGTCATAGGAAAGTTTTGAGAAACCCTTAGGAGAGAGTTTAGATCCCAGGAGAGCCGTGGAGAATCGATTGAAGACCAAAAGTTCTGTTGTTGCTGCTGTTCTTGAAGCCGTGAAGAACACGAAGAACAGACACTTCAGAAGTGTCGTTCTTCAACAGTTCCAACAGGGAACACGCTGTGTCGCTGTTTACAGCACACGACTTGTATCGTTCTTTCCAGCAGCTTACACCCTTTGTAAGAACACCCTGTGTCGCTATTTACAGCACTTTGGTTCTATCGTTTCTTCTCAGCACTTACACCATTTGTAACAGTGACGCTGTAACACTTCTACAGCGTTGCTAATTCCTATTTCATCATATAATCTTCAATAAAAACACCTATTTTAGCCATGAAGTTATCTTGTGAGTGTGTTTTTGGGATGAGGAGCTAAACCCATTAGCCAAGGCAACGGAGGAAGCCATTGTTCCACATTAATTGGTATAATTCTAATTTTACTATTTATTTGCAATATTATTATTTGATTATTTGCATGGGATTGAATTGAAATATTAGTTCTTATCGAATAGTTGTGAATTAATTTGATGAAGCATGCTGGGTTTTAAATACTTTTGATGTTTTATACTCTTTGATTACAACTATTACTTCAAGAATATATTTGAGGCAAATATTAGAATTATTTTTAAAGATAGAATTGCATGAATATTATTTAGAGTTTACTATTTATTTGGTCAATGGTGGAATCCTAGTCTTGGTATTTTTCTACAAAACTTTGAATTATTTTATTTAGTTGCTTGTTTAATTTAAATCTATAAAAATTGTTTTCTTCACAAGTCTGAAAAGAACCCAGTTTTTACCACTTTTACAACATCATTTGAAAAAAACCATCAGTCTTCTTCTCATACTTGTAATTCTTGCCTTTGGGCTTTCTTCCTTCTTACCCGCTCTCACGCATACCATTTCCATCTTGTTACAATCGATGTGTCTACTTTGAACAACCACACACATCTTCTCTTTTGCCTTAGGGATAAGCCATTCCTTGATGTCATCCTTGGTTTTCCATGTCTACATTGAGCAAACAATTAAATTAGACAACCATGAGATCACTAATAAAATTATTTGAATATATAAATATATCGATTCGGATAAGGTAAACGTACCAAATCAGTCATATAGTGTTGGAGGTATCCGGACCCAATGTAGATACCGGTTTTGGCTGGGAGATTTGTCGTACTACCAACTAAAAAAAACACAAAACCATCATCATAGGGTCGTCCAGATCTTATATGCCCAAATGACGACTCTTCACCAAAGAGTTCAGATTGTCAATGGCTTCACCAGTCTAAGAAAAAGAATTCAGAGTTCTTATCCGTTGGTCGATTTATGTATTGTTTATATGTTTCACCAAAATATCCACTTTTGAAGTGGAAAACAACTTTGGTAAGTCACTTCTCTATGTTCGGTCGAGAGATTATTTTAGGATGTTGGAGAAAATTGAAAGCAAGCAATATCATCCATTCAATTGCAACACTCCTCGATCTGTTCATTTATGGATTTGTAATACTCTCTCTGTTCCTATTCTAAAGGCGGAGTTGTAAAAATTTGTAATCCCATTAGATAGGCAGACTTTCAATTCCAAGATGGGTTTTTCCATATATTACCCTTATTTATTATAGGTAGCTGTCACCACAATTAAGTTAATGTTTTTAGTGTTGGAAATTGTAAAAAAAAAAAGAAAAAAGGATAGAAAAATAGGAAACCAAAAGAAATTCTTATTTTAAGAGAAACTCACTTTTCCGCCTATATAATGGGGACGGAGGGAGTAGTAAGTTTGCTTTCAATACTTAAGAGCAGGGAATGCATGTGGGGCCACTAGATTTTGAAAAACCCTGAAAATAGCCTTGGGTTTAATGAAATATTAATGTCTTGTGGATGTAAATTTATACTGACGCAAATGAAAATACCAAAGCAAGCAGAGTTAGAGTATAATTGTTTGACCCCAGGACTTTTGTGTCCCGGACTCCCGGCACCCTGCCTGCTTTAGAGGATTTGATATTAATCTTAATATTTCCTCGGCTCTGTCCCCGCTTCACAAGATTTAATATTTATCTTAATACTACCTCCGTTTGTGAAAAGAAGAAATTATTACTTTTTCATTTTAACCTCAAAATAGACCAAATTGAAAAAATCATAGTCTCCCTTTTTCATAACGGAGAGAGTATAGCTTGGCCTGTGTTTTGTTTTTCTAAACTTATATTGACTATTCACATTTAAGTGCCACTAGTATGTATTAATCTATAGTTACAATTTGTAATGACAATGCGTAACCAAGTCCTTGAATGGTATTGTTCTAAACCATTAACCATTTGCCTGAAATCGCGCAGCCATGTGCTTATTTGTTGATCTGCACTCGTCCATTAGACTATATGTAACCAAGATGCACCTTACGCTGCACAACCTTCATCCAGTGGGTGCAATCTTTGCTCTTGTTCTTCGTATTTTTTCTTTGCTCTTTAAATTCTCACTTCTTCTGGTAGAGATTCTACCAGGAATTACAGAAAACCTAATGAAACTCGGAGAAGTTCAACTATAAAACTTGCGTATTCTTCTCATTCGCCTACATCTTGTTAACATTTGTATAAATGTTCAGATTTATTAATTTGCTATTTTAGAAACCTGAGTTTAGATCTGTTTATCCTAATTATGTTTGTTATTTCTTGAATGAAGAAAGTTGCTCACATGCAACTGTAATATGAATTAAATAAACGAAATACAAGACACAAAACATAACACAGAAATGATGTGATTCCAGTTTCTCAACATACATGATACGTCAACCAAGTATATGCAAATTCAGAAAAGGAAAAAAGAACCAAGTACTGTATGGCGCCTAAAAAACCGAAAGACCAACTGGAGAACAGAATGATCTGCATGTTGTCTGTATGATTCTATTTTGCCTACACTTGTTGGGAGAGGAGATGCAAGAAGAAAAAAATCAACCAAATGGTAAATAAATAGAAATATGGGCCGAGTAACCATGCAACTAGATGGACAATATACCTCGAGATAATGGTAGGGGAATATAATTATATAAACAGGTGAGAGTGATCAATCTGCATGTTACAATATAAGACCACCCTGAGTTCTCCCGGATCAGTGATGGTCTGCTATGTCAATCTATTCCGTTGATTTGGAGATGTCATGGACAGAGAAGGGTATGCTACATTAGAGAAAGTGAAAGACTAGTAATGACGAAAATAAGTGAAGAGAAAAAGGTCGTAGAACGTTGATGAATTGCTCTTGTAGAAAACAAGGAAAACAGTACCTTGAATCATCGTCTAATAAGAACGAACTGCTGATGTCATAACTCAATCCTCGGTCATCAACACTCTCATACTTGAGATAACCTACCAAACGGATCTGAAAATTATTATGAATTAAGACAGTAAATCAACCAATTCATTGATGCTCACATCCGATGAGACTCTGCCGGGGTGCCGTATCTATCATCCCAGTACATTGTACTAATTATGTATAGCTGTTGTATGCTGAGAACCTGCGAGGCAACAGATAAGAATAAAGAAAACGCTGTCTGTGGAAGAACCAAGACGATGCCAAATTTGCATTGGGTTGAGAGGCTCAGGTGGAAGAGACATACCGGGCAAAATTCTTTCGTGATCTCATTTAATGTCCTATTCGACTTTTGGTGTATGACCTGAATGTTCAAATACCAAAAGTTGATTCTAACGGAAGAAAAAAACATTGAGAAAATGTTTTGAAAATTTGACTAGATAAAAGCGCCATACCAAGTATGCAACTGCCTGTCTGATATGCTTCAGTTCATCCCAAGCCAATCCCGTGTACTGTATTTAATTTATGTCAACGATATGTTTCCACAAAATAATAACCAGTATAAGTAAAGAAGCGATTAGTGTAGTCTCACATCTTCAGTAGCTTCAATGCACCAATGTTCAAACTCGGACAATCCGGTTTTTACATTCTCCCCGTTACTGAATAAGCAACACTCACGACGCAGTAGAAGACTGCAAAAATAAATGTTGTGAAAAATAAAAATAAGTTTGCCTCACTAGACTCCAGGCAAAAGAACGAAGGATTTTGACAACATTTACCTGTTAAAAAGTTGGACGTTTATGAACGAGAATATCTGAGTGAACAATTGCAGACTAAAAATGGAGGAACCTGTAAACAGAGGAAATTTCACATTTTAATTTTCTTTTTTTAAGAAAGCCTTTGTGATAAATTTCACACCAAAATCAGGATTTTTTAACAGCGCAACCTGTGACAGTTTATTTTTCAGTCAGAGATACACCTGTGATAAGTCCTGTAACAGTTATAACTGTTATTAAATTTTGTAATCGTGATAATAATTAGGAATACTAAATTCTTTTATTAATCACAATAATATTTGTTGACAATTTTACAGACAATCACAATTATAATTCAAAGTGACGATTCCACCCAAATATTTCACCACATCTAAAACAACCCCAAAATTACAACACTTTGAATTTTACTTGTCACTAATTTTCCCACATTTGTACAAACTAACAATTATATTTCATTTCTATAAATCAAAATACATTTTTCTTTTTCTTTTTAATTTTCTTAATATTAGAAAACAGGATCAAGACCAAGTCAACAAGTCATGACTTTATAGAAATTTGACTTTGACATATCTGCTTCTTCCGAAGACGATGAAAATTACCAGACTACCCTTATCGGAATAAATGCAATAAAAATTCTGAAGTTTGTGAAAATGACCAGACTACCCTTATCGGAAATAAGTAAAGTAAATATTACAGACTATTAAAATGACCACATTACCCTTAATGGAAAAAAAGAGCAACAAAATATTATGCATGACTACCCTTATCAGAAATAAGTGAAGTAAATATTACAGACTGTGAAAATGACCATATTACCCTTAATGGAAATTAGTGCAATAAATATTATGGAAACTGTGAAAATGACTAGACTACCCTTATCGGAAATAAGTAAAGTAAATATTACAGACTGTGAAAATAACCATACAACGCATATAAGAAATAAGTAAAGAAAATATTACAGTCTGTGAAAATGACCATTTTACCCTTACTGGAAATAAGTGCAATAAATATTATGGAGACTGTGAAAATGACCAGACTACCCTTATCGGAAATAAGTAAAGGAAATATTACACATTTTGAAAACGACCATATTACCCTTACTATGAAAATAACCATATTACCCTTACTAGAAATAAGTGCAATAAATATCATGCAGACTATGAAAATGACTATATTACCCTTACTAGCAATAAGTGCATTAAATATCGTGGAGACTGTGAAAATGACCAAACTACCCTTATCGGAAATAAGTAAAGTAAATATTACGTACTATGAAAATGACTATTTTACCCTTACTGAAATAAGTGTTATAAATATTCTGGAGACTATGAAAATGACCAGACTACCCTTATCGGAAATAAGTAAAGTAAATATTACAGACTGTGAAAATGACCATATTACCCTTACTGGAAATTAGTGCGATAAATATTATTGGGGGTGTGAAAATGACCAGACTACCCTTATTAAAAATAAGTAAAGTTAATATTTCAGACTGTGAAAATGACCATATTATGCTTACTAGAAATTAACGCAATAAACATCGTGGAACTATAAAATGACCAAACTGCCCTTATCAAAAATAAGTCAAGTAAATATTATAGCCTGTGAAAATGACAATTTTACCCTTGCTGGAAATAAGGTAATAAATGTTATGGAGACTGTGAAAATGACCAAACTACCCTTATCGAAAATAAGTAAAGTAAATATTACAAACTATGAAAATGACCAGACCACCGTTATCGGAATGAGTAATGTAAATATTACAGTATGCTAAAATGACCATTTTACCCTTAGGGGAAATAAGTGCAATAAATGTTATGGAGACTGTTAAAATGACCGAACTATCCTTATTGGAAATAAGCGCAATAAATATCACAGAGACGGTGAAAATGACCATACTACCCTTATTGGAAATTAGTGAAATAAATATTATGGAGACGGGGAAATGACCAGACTATCCTTTTCGGAAATAAGTAAAGTAATTATTACAAACTATGAAAATGACCATATTACCCTTAATGGGAATTAGTGCAATACTGTGAAAATGACCAGACTACCCTTATTAAAAATAAGTAAAGTTAATATTTCAGACTGTAAAAATGACCATATTACCCTTACTAGAAATTATGGCAACAAATATCATGGAGACTATAAAAATGACTGAACTGCCCTTATCAAAAATAAGTAAAGTAAATATTATAGTCTGTAAAAATGACCATTTTACCCTTACGGCCGTAAGGATATAATGGTCATTTTCCAGTAAGGGTAAAATGGTCATTTGCACAGTCTATAATATTTAGTTAACTTATTTCCCATAAGGGTAGTCTGGTCATTTTCACTGTCAGGTATATTTACTTTACTTATTTCCGATAAGTGTAGTCTGGTCATTTTCACATTCTCCATAACATTAATTGCACTTATTTCCCCTAAGGGTAAAATGGTCATTTTCACAGACTGTAATATTTACTTTACTC
Organism: Papaver somniferum; assembly: GCF_003573695.1. NCBI lineage: Eukaryota > Viridiplantae > Streptophyta > Magnoliopsida > Ranunculales > Papaveraceae > Papaver > Papaver somniferum. The sequence goes on from NC_039359.1 coordinate 53,973,893, forward strand.
ATATCCGAAAAAGGTGGTTTGGTCATTTTCACAGTCTCCATAATATTTATTGCAGTTATTTCCAGTAAGGGTAGTAGGGTCATTTTCATAATCTATGTATAATATTCACTTTACTTATTTACGATATGGATAGTCTGGTCATTTTGACAGTCTCCATAATATTTATTGCACTTATTTTCAGTAAGGGTAAAATAGTTATTTTCACAGTCTGTAATATTTACTTTACTTATTTTTGATAAGGGTAGTCTGGTCATTTTCGCAGTCTCCAAAATATTTATTTGACTAATTTCTAATAAGGGTAGTATGGTCATTTTCACCGTCTGTGTGATATTTATTGCACTTATTTCCAATAACAGTAGTTTGGTCATTTTGACAGTCTCCATAACATTTATTGCACTTATTTCCCCTAAGGGTAAAATGGTCATTTTAGCAGACTGTAATATTTACTTTACTCATATACGATAACGGTGGTCTGGTCATTTTCACAGTCTCCATAATATTTGTTGCACTTATTTCCAGTAAGGGTAGTATGGTCATTTTCACTGTCTGTAATATTCACTTTACTTATTTCCGATAAGGATAGTTTGGTCATTTTGACAGTCTCCATAATATTTATTGTACTTATTTATGGTAAGGGTAAAATAGTCATTTTCACAGTCTGTAATATTTACTTTACTTATTTTTTTTATAAGGGTAGTCTGGTCATTTTCACAGTCTCCATAATATTTATTTCACTAATTTCCAGTAAGGGTAGTATAGTCATTTTCACCGTCTGTGCGATATTTATTGCACTTATTTCCAATAAGGGTAGTATGGTTATTGTCACTATCTCAATGATATTTATTGCACTAATTTCTAGTAAGGGTAATATGGTCATTTTTATTGTTTGTACTATTTACTTTACTTATTTCCGATAAGGGTAATATGGTCATTTCATCTTCAGTTCATCCGAACGAGAAACTCAGGTCTAACTCTAGTAATCGGATATGTTTCGTCTTCAGTTCATCCGAACGGGAAACTCAAGTCTAACTCTAGTAATCTTTGAACTTGTGATGTTCGAATCTGATATATTTCGTGTTCCGTTCATCTGAACGAGAAACTCAGGTCTAACTCTAGTAATCTGATATATTTCGTCTTCAGTTCATCCGAACGAGAAACTCAGGTCTAACTCTAGCAATCTTTGAACCTGTGATTTTCCAATCTGATATATTTCGTATTTAGTTCATCCGAACGAGAAACTAAGGTCTAACTCTAGCAATCTTTGAACTTGTCATGTTTGAATCTGATATATTCGTCTTCAATTCATCCGAACGGGAAACTCAATTTTAACTCTATCAATCTTTGAACCTGTGATGTTCGAATCTGATATATTTCGTCTCCAGTTCATCCGAACGAGAAGATCAAGTCTAACTCTAGCAATCTTTAAACCTATGATGTTCGAATCTGTTATATTTCGTCTCCAGTTCATCCGAACGAGAAGCTCACGTCTGACTCTAGCAATCGTTGAACCTGTGATGTTCGAATCTGATATATTTCGTCTCCAATTCATCCAAACGAGAAACTCAGGTCTGACTCTAGTAATCTTTGAACCTGTGATGTTCAATTCTGATATATTACGTCTCCAGTTCATCCGAACGAGAAACTTAGGTTGAACTTTAGTAACATTTGAACCTGTGATGTTCAATTCTGATATATTTCGTCTCTAGTTCATCCGAACGAGAAACTCAGGTCTAACTACAGTATTCCAATATATTTCGTCTTCAGTTCATCCGAACGAGAAACTCAATTCTAACTCTAGCAATCTTTGAACCTGTGATTTTCCAATCTGATATATTTCGTCTTCAGTTCATCCAAACGAGGAACTAAGGTCTAACTCTAGCAACTTTTGAACTTGTCATGTTTGAATCTGATATATTCGTCTTCAATTCATCCGAACGGGAAACTCAATTTTAACTCTATCAATATTTGAACCTGTGATGTTCGAATCTGATATATTTCGTCTCCAGTTCATCCGAACGAGAAACTCAGGTCTAACTCTAGCAATCTTTGAACCTGTGATGTTCGAATCTGATATATTTCGTCTCCAGTTCATCTGAACGAGAAACTCAGGTCTAACTATAGCAATCTTTGAACCTGTGATGTTCAAATCTGATGTATTTCGTCTCCAGTTCATCCGAAAGAGAAACTCGGGTCTAACTCTAGTAATCTTTGAACCTATGAAGTTCAATTCTGATATATTACGTCTCCAGTTCATCTGAACGAGAAACTTAGGTCTAACTCTAGTACTCTTTGAACCTGTGATGTTCAAATCTGATATATTTCGTCTCCAGTTCATCTGAACGAGAAACTTAGGTCTAACTCTAGTAATCTTTGAACCTGTGATGTTCAATTCTGATATATTTCGTCTCTAGTTCATCCGAACGAGAAACTCAGGTCTAACTCTAGTAATCTGATATATTTCGTCTCCAGTTCATCCGAACGAGAAACTCAAGTCTAACTCTAGCAATCTTTGAACCTGTGATTTTCCAATCTGATATATTTCGTCTTCAGTTCATTTGAACGAGAAACTCAGGTCTAACTCTAGTAATCTGATATATTTCGTCTTCAGTTCATCCGAACGATAAACTCAGGTCTAACTCTAGCAATCTTAGAACCTGTGATTTTCCAATCTGATATATTTCGTCTTCAGTTCATCCGAACGAGAAACTCAGGTCAAACTCTAGCAATCTTTGAACCTGTGATTTTCCAATCTGATATATTTCGTCTTCAGTTCATCCGAACGAGAAACTCGGGTCTAATGATTTCTAAATATATTTTTATATATTTCGGAACTCGTGTTTGTGTTAATGATTTCCAAATATATTTTTCATTCTTATTACTCATTTCTTATACTTCCCAAAGCTTTAAACGATATCACATGGTGCTCCACTTATTATTGAAACCAGAGAATTGTTCATAAATTTTTCTTTTGACACATGGCAAGAAGCTAACCATCAGATATTCTTGGACCAATTACATCGGTGTTATAGGGAATTATCGTCTGGCTATACCACACAATAACTGAGTTAAGGTACTTGTGCGAAACGCACAAATAAGAAATCGCGTGCCTACATCTCCTTGATTAGTTACTCGAGGTAGGTTTTCTTATACTCCACATATCTCTAGAAGAAAGAGAATATCAATCAACCTTATCTCTTTTTCATTCTCCTCTCCTCTGCATCTCACCCTCTCACCTCCCTTTCCTCTCGTTTCTTCGTCCCTGATCACTTTATTGATGAGGTTTTATTTAGTGATTTCGGTGCGTTTATGAGTGGATCTGGTAATTGGTTTTGTCATCAGAGAGTATCTCGATTTTCCGTTCGATTCTCCCATCAAGATAAATTTCTACTCTATATATCTCTTCTGAGGTTTGTTGGATCTTCTCATATTTGTTGAGAAAACAAATCAAGGATTCGCAATTTTTATGTTTCTCCATTTGATTTCATGGAGTTTAAATCATGGGTTTGGTTTTAATTTAAGTTTTATGATCTCAGTTTTGAGTTAGGTTATTATATTTGTGTTTTTCTTAACAGTATTTCATCGTTCAGATCTGAAATTTGTGGGATTTATAATGATTTTGGTTTGTGATTTTTTCAGATATTGAGTAGATTAGTCGAAAGCTGAGAAGCAGGAACAATTAGAGGTTTATTTCTTTGATTGCATAAGTCTGTCTAATTTATTTGTATTTGGTCTCTGAAATGTTTGTTTTTTGTTTTTGTTTTGGGTGATCCATCTCTTGGAATCGGCAGTAAATGCTGCTAATGACTCTTGGGTTTTGAGGTGATATGGTACATTTGACTAATTAGCGTTTTATTTTCTCAAAATCTATGCTACCAGATCATGTTAAGATAACTGTGATTGAATTCCATTCAGGGTTCTGGTGATGATGGTGTGGTGGTGCTGATGAGAAAAAAGAATAATCTGTTTTAGTTGAAAGATCTGAGGTGAGGTTAGTTTAATAAGTGGGTTTTATTTTTCTGGGTTTTAGTTTTCAATTGAAAATTTGTTTTTTTTTTTGTTGATTGGTTTAATTGTGTGTTAGTTTTCTCTTCTGCAGTTTGGCCTCGTACTTTAAGGAAATTGAGGTGTGGAAACAAAAGACAATCTTGAACAGAAGACCAACATAACTGCACATTAAGTAGAGAAAAAGCCTGAAAGTACAGAAAAAAGGGTAAAATTCTTATTGCATTCTTTATTTACTTCAGTAATGGTAGGGCTGCGATGTTGGTGTTGCATGATAATCTTGCAGGCTGTGGTTTAGTCTTGGGACTTGTTGGTTTTAACTTGATTAGGTTATTTGTTTTAAGAAAGAAGTTTCATTCCTAATTATTTTTTTTTTGGCAGGTCATCCTTGGATTTCAGAACTACAATGATATAACAGTACCTACTGATATTCTAATATTTAGGCTCATGAAATCCTGTATGCGCTCATCATATCTATATAAAGTTACATTAAGAGTGAGTACTTTAATATTCTCTAAATTTGCTTTATTATTGATCAAGTCTCATAATTTGGTTTGTCCACTAACCTTGCTTTTCTGGCATTGTCCAAGAAATTGACTGTAGATGAACTCTTTTATCTGAAGGACTAGTTTGCACTGTTAGAACATAACTTTGGGGAATATCTGGACGGTAAGTTGAAGAAAGAAAGAACAGATAGAGCACTTATTTGGTTTATGATTACCGGGTATCCTTTGAAAGATAACACCAATCATTATTGTCCAGCTGGATTGTAAATATGCATATGTTAACTAACGTCTTGTGCTTCTGTAATTTGAATCAGGTGTGGATGAAACAGGACATGATGTTGCACCATAGATGTTACTAAGTAAGTTTGTTTTCTTTCACTTCGTATTTGTGTGCTTACAAGGTGACCAAAATGCCCAGAGTGGTTTAGTGCAATGATATGCTAATAGCGCACTCTTGCAGTGTCATGCTGTGGCTTAGTGCAATGGATCTGCTGTTGTGTGTCTGTAAGAGAGTACGTAAGAGGAGTAGAGCATTAACATGTGTCTGCAGTTAACCATTATTCTTGCTTATGTTCTGCAATTCTCTTTTGCTCATGTAATTCTTCATTCTGCATCCTTTATTTTTTGAGGTATTGGATTTGTCAGTCATGAATATACTTGAAAGTTAGATACGTTATCTATTGGAGACACTGAATATGTTCTTATGGTTTTCATAGTGATACTTGGTATAGTTTAGTAATTGTAGGGCAGTTGATGGGTAATGGCTTTAGTGAATGATGCTATCAATCTCTTGTTAACCCTGGCATGTATTAGAATTATTATCTTTCGCTCACATAATATTAATGTATAGAGTTAATATGATAAGTAGGTATCCTAGATTATGGCTTTCGTATGTTATTATTGTGCAAGATTGATAGAACTGAGAAGTATGTATTGTGTCTATTGCAGGTATCTTGCCTACACCTTCAAGTATGCAATTTTGACCAAGATGGATGTTCTGATCTTGAGCATAAGAGGCCCTAGTTAATTAGATCCTCCTCCAGTTGAGAAGGTAAACATTTCATGGACTTGGTAGTTGGTCGCTTAAAATTATATAATTATCTTTTCAGAAAAACCTTGATAAACTTGGTTGCTTGTATCGATTTCCGTTGTGTCAGACATTGTTCGATATTATTTACTCTTGCTTGTATAAGTTATCTCTAAAACTAATTTATTTACTCTTGCTTGTATAAGTTATCTCTAAAACTAAATGCATTGATTGTTATTTGCAGGAAGTAGTGGATACTCTTATTTGTATGAGAGACTTTGGCACGCAGGAATTATAGTAAGTTCATAGATTACTAATTTTGAATACAATGCATTCTATGAGGGAAGTTGTTTTATGGCTCACGTGTTTTCTTGTTTAAGTTTTATTCACTGAATATATGGGGATTAGTTTGGTTGCTTCATTAGGTTACAGAACTTATTCTTTTCAAAGTTCAATGTAGTTTAATTTATATTTTTGCCCAATTCATAGCTGAAGTAAGGTGCCATAGCATGCAGCCATACATAATAGAGAGTAATTGTAAATGTCTTCCAAAAACCTTGTGGTTTACTTTTTGCCAAGAATGTCGTATTTAAGGTTTTGAGAGTCCAATATTTTTTCGTGTTAGCTGAAGCAATAGTTCAGAAGTAAAGATTAAATTTTACAAGTACATATATAAGTAGCTGTTACCATGTGTGTTTGAGTTTTAAGGGACCTCTTTTCACGTTATTGTAAAGTACAAGAAGTTGCAGTAATCCTTGTCCCTTTTGCTAATTCGCATCTATTTGATTTCAGTATTGGATCAGTCACTTGTAAATACCTACGACAGCCTACCTCTTTTCCCTTTTCCTCTAGATATTAACCGAATGAGTTTCCATTTGCTTATGAATCAATTGTAGTGCCGGCCTGCAACAGGAATTCAGGTTCAAAATGGCCTGCAATATATATATATATATATATATAATTTTTTTTTTGCCTCTTGACCACTGAACTCATAATGTAGGATAGAAATAATGAACACCAATCATGTTCATCTACATACCCCTATTATTTATTCTTGGTGGTGCTATAGCATATTATTGTTCCTGATATTCATTTATTAGAAGTAGTTGATATGAGCTTCACATCTAGTGGTGGTCATTCTGCTTCACATCTAGTAGTAGTGAAGCAGCATTTAAAGAGCACATCTGTCTGTTGTTTGCGTCATTAACTAATATCTATGCTCAATTTTTATTGTTGGACAGGTCAGGAGTGCTAGATGCCAATGCTGAAACTGGTGCATCCAAAGAGAACTAAGTGCTTTTGTTCTTGATCTTGGTTGTGCTCTTCAGGTATTTCCACTCCAAATCTTAGGTGTTTGAGCTTTGGAGTTGAGCATCCAGCTGCTTAAGTTTACATTTGTCATGCCTGTAACCTATATTCTTGTACCAACTAAGCAGGTGGAGAGGATTTTGTTTTTGTCCGAGAGTACTTGAATAAGATTAAATTGTTTTTGGGTAGATTTCATAATGATAATGAATAGAAGTATTCCTTCGTATTTGTGTTTTCGTAATGAATATATGGATGGAATGATGGTGGATGGGTTGCATATTGAAAAGAATAAACTGCAATTGTGGTTGTATTTCAGGCCTGTAAACTGAAAGTGCAGGTCTACGATAATGACCTGTAAGCTCGAAGTCCAGGTCCATCAAAATGATATGGGCTACCCTTTTTTTTTTTGATTGTAACAGAGAGAATTGTCACGGTTATAACTATGACATAAATTATGAAGAAAAAATAACACGCGTCATCATCTTACCGTTGTTACAATTGAGAGTGACAATTTAATCGCTACAAAGCGGTGACAAAAAGACGACACGTGTATGTTACAAATTAATGGCAACACTAATATGTGTTACTCTAACCGTGACAAAAAAGGACACGTGTCGCTGGGGCAATCTTTGCAAGGTTTAGTAACAGTTATAAGTATTCTTGTAAATGTGACTCTTTAAGACACGTGTCATACTCTGAATTGTGGTTAATAGAGAGTAACAGTAAAAACCGTTAAGATAAATGTGACAAATATGACACGTGTCGCTCTCATAAAATTAGGTCAATTGTGGCTATTAATTATGGTAACGCTTTTCATCTGTGACTGTATCTTCCTTTTGTCACAGATAAAACCGTTACAAAACACCATCACAATTATTAATAACGGCCAGAACCGTTACAAATTATATAAGTAACAAGTTCAACCTGTGACAAAATCCTGGAAATGGTGTAGTCTCACGAGCCTTTAATGTCTTTAAGTAGTTATCCAGATTTTTCACGATGCTTTTCCAGTGAGATTGTGAGCGTGATCCTTTTACCACACTTCCACAGAATGTCTTAGGAGCCTGTGTTAAATTCAGATAAGATTAAACACCCTAGCTTGATATACTCACATCACCTATCAAACACGAGTAACAGGTAGGTGTATCACAAAGCAAAATTAAAATATGTCAATCTTTCCTGCAAGATGTTAGAAAAAACTCCATAAACTAAAAGTCTTAATAATTTTAAAACAATACATGCAGGTTAATGTGGGAAATAAGCTACCTGTATGCACAATCCAAGCAATGGAGTGATCTTTTTCTTTAAATTATCTCTGATCGTACTATAATGCTTCTCAAGGAGCGCTGTTAGCTGTTGCTTGAGTAGTAAAGCTGGATATTTGGCTTCGACTTGGCGCAAGTCATCCAGTTCACCAAGCAAATGACCATTAAGAAATGAGAACTCCGCACTTTGTGGAGACGCTTGAAGTCCCTAAATGACAAATATAGAGATTAAAACTATGCATATAAGAAAAAAAACTAAGAGGGCTCATATGTAGATAAAGTGTGCTGTGTTTACTTGAGACATCCTGCCAAAAAGAGAAGCGGATGTTGCTCTTCGTCTTTGAGGAGTCATGCTAGCAGCACCACTTTCTTTCAGCGTATGTTGGAGAATCAGTAATAATGTGGATGAATTAGACAACCAATAGGACAGAGCATCATTATTATCTAGGACCTGTGCATGAGATTGGAATATAATCCGTGCATCAATTGGAATTATTTTCCAAACCAATTCATTTCCAGTACGTATAGAAGATATGGTTACCTCACTCGCCGAGCCAATTGTTTGAATAATACGATCGAAGACAGTGGTTCTTTCCACTTCAAATAACCTCCACTGAAGAAGACTTTTGTATACGATCACAAGCAGCAACAGGTATACTACCAGAGAATCCGGGGTCTTGCGATATACATTTTATCAGTAAATCTTGGTTCTCCTGTACCTCAAAGGAGTCAATGAAGGAAAATTAACTACAATGAGGGGCATCTAACGTATCAGCAAGAAAATATCAGCATAATAGGCGCATCATACCTGCTGCTTCTCATTAAGAGATTTTTGTGGCATTTCGGTTTCAGGCTCTCCAGAATTAGATGCAACAAGACTCATATCCTGTGGCTTTATCCAAAATTAAGAGCATTGGTTATGTACAACCTCATTGACTAAGCTTGGTGTAGCAATATCACAAAGTACTGTTTATATATCACCGACAGAATAAGGGTTGTTAATTATCTAGAAGGAGCCAAAGAAACTCTAGATAGTATGTTTACTATACTGCAAATGTCATAAGTTTTATGTACCTGAATTATTGTTGTCTTTTGTCGGGTAGCTAAAGGGTTATTAGTTGGTGAAATTACCAATGCTTGCTGACGAAGTACTCCGTTTTCTGACTCAACATTGGAAAGTCTCTCTTCAAACCTAATCGCAGTAAAGAAATGCATGATTAAATATAGCAAACTGCATGTAAATACGATACTTCCAATAGGCAAAATACAGTGTGTAGATGTTATATTAGTTCCAAACCTCTGAAAACAATCTTGAAGTTCCTTAACTCTATGATCTACTTCTTCAAACTTTTTCATCAGTTCTTCATTTTTCTCTTGAGAAATAGCGAAATCTTGTTTGGCTTCTTCTGCTATCTTCCTCTCCGAAAGCAGCAAATTAAGGCTGGACAAATTCGACGAAGACATAAATTGCAACCAATGCTTAATTTAAAGGAAGATAAACCTAATGCTTTTTAATATAAGTACAAAGTTTCACTATTTACATGTAACTCAGCTACTTAATATTGAAATTGGTAGATACCTATGACTCTACTCATGATTCAGGCAGATTATTTTATGATATAACTGGGGATGGAGATCCCAGTAGACAGTAGTAATATATAAACTTTTTAACCAAAACCCTAATTAAATAGTATTACGGTGAATGTTTCAGATGAACTACAAGTGAGGGGTATTTACCTTCAAGCTATCAACCTCGGACGTTAATGAACCGATCTTCTCAGTATCTTGAACTAAGACAGTAGTCACTTTAATCACGGGAGGAGCTTCTTCAATAGCCTCTCGATCTGCCTCTCTTTCCTTGATAACCTTGGCGATCGCTTCGTATACAGAACCAATCATCATTCCCACCAGATATCTAATATCGTCCTTGATAGACTTTTCGTATAGAAACCCGTTTACTAGTATGATTATGCTAAAAGAGATTATAAACGCAATTGCATAACTAGTCATTTTCCTCTAGTTCTTTTTGTCGTGTGTGGGAAAATCTGTCAAGCATGTGAATGGCACATGCACAATACAGGTATTACGACTCAAAGTGTGACCAAGCGTGTGAATGGCACGCATGAAAAATAAATTGTAAGAAATAACTTACATTTTTTCTCAAATCGGAGTTGGGCTCGGAGAAATTAGGTCCGTGAATAACAAAGAAATTAGGTTAGAGATGAAGTTAGGGTTTGTTTTTTCTTCGTTATAGAGACGTTAAGAACTGAGAAAGATTAGGGTTCTTAATTTGAAGATTTGAGAAAGACGTGAGGGTGTTGTTGTTTTTTGTTCCTTAGAGGATTTGAGAGAGACGAAAGGATTTGAGAAGGGGAAAGCGAGTTGAGAAAGTGATAAGGAAGAGAGAGAAGAGGATAACGAAGACAAAGAAAATAAAAGGAAACGTTTAACAGGTGAGTTTGGTCCATCAAAAAAATGGACGATTGAAATTTGGGTTGATGATCTCGTACAAGTAAAAGGAAAGTTTAACGATTGAGGTTTTTCCAAAAACATGGACGATTGACATTTAGCCGTCTCCGGTTAACAGATAATCACAGATGGACTTGAGTTTCTCATTTCGATAAACTAAAGATTTGAAATATCATATTTTACCATTTCAGGTTCAGAGATAAATACAAATGGACTTGGGTTTCTCATTTCGACGATCACTAGAGTTAGACCTGAGTTTATGATTCAGATTAACTAAAGATAAAATATATCAGAATTGAACATCCCGGGTTAAAAGATTACTAGAGTAAGACCTGAGTTTCAAAGATTACTAGAGAAAAACCTGAGTTTCTGATTCGTAGTCTCCATGATATTTATTGCACTTATTTCTGGTAAGGGTAATATGGTCATTTTCAGTCTGTACTATTTACTATACTTATTTTTGATAAGGGTAGTTTGGTCATTTCATTTTCTCCATGATATTTATTGCACTTTTCTAGTAAGGGTAATATGGTTATTTTCAAAATGTGTAATATTTTCTTTACTTATTTCCCATAAGGGTAGTCTGGTCATTGACACGGGTTCAAAGATTACTAGAGTTAGACCATAGTTTCTCGTTCGGATGATCTGGAGATGAAATTTATCAGAATCGAACATCACAGGTTCAAAGATTACTAGAGTTGGACCAGAGTTTCTTGTTCGAATGAACTGGAGATGAAATATATCATAATCGAACATCACAGGTTCAAAGATTACTAGAGTTGGACCTAAGTTTCTCGTTCGGATGAACTGGAGACGAAATATATCATAATCGAACATCACATGTTCAAAGATTACTAGAGTTAGACCTAAGTTTCTCCTTCGGATGAACTAGAACCGAAATATATCATAATTGAACATCACAGGTTCAAAGATTACTAGAGTTAGAACAAAATTTCACGTTCGGATGAACTGGAAACGAAATATATCAGAATTGAATAACACAGGTTCAAAGATTACTAGAGTTAGACCTGAGTTTCTCGTTCGGATAAACTAACGACGAAATATATCAGAATCGAACATCTCAGGTTTAAAGATTACTAGAATTAGACCTGAGTTTCTCATTCGGATGAACTGAAGATAAAATATATCATAATGGAACATCACAGAATCAAAGATTATTAGAGTTAGACCATAGTTTCTCGTTCGGATGATCTAGAGAAGAAATTTATCAGAATCGAACATCACAGGTTCAAAGATTACTAGAGTTAGACCTGAGTTTCTCGTTCGGATGAACTGGAGACGAAATATATCATAATCGAACATCATAGGTTCAAAGATTACTAGAGTTAGACCTAAGTTTCTCGTTCGGATGAACTGGAGACGAAATATATCAGAATTGAACATCACAGGTTCAAAGATTACTAGAGTTAGAACTGAGTTTCTCGTTCGGATGAACTGGAAATGAAATATATCAGAATTGAACAACACAGGTTCAAAGATTACTAGAGTTAGACCTGAGTTTCTCGTTCGGATAAAATGAATACGAAATATATCAGAATCGAACATCTCAGGTTCAAAGATTACTAGAGTTAGACCTGAGTTTCTCGTTCGGATTAACTGAAGATAAAATTTATCAGAATGTAACATCACAGGTTCAAAGATTACTAGAGTTAGACCTGAGTTTCTCGTTCGGATGAATTGGAGACGAAATATATCAGAATTGAACATCACAGGTACAAAGATTACTAGAGTTAGACTTGAGTTTCTCATTCGGATGAACTGAAGACGAAATATATCATAATTGAACATCACAGGTTCAAAGATTAGTAGAATTTGACCAAAGTTTTCTCGTTCGGATGAACTGAAGACGAAATATATCAGAATTGAATATCACGGGTTCAAAGATTACTAGAGTTAGACCAGAGTTTCTCGTTCGGATGAACTGGAGACGAAATGTATTAGAATCGAACATCACAGGTTCAAAGATTACTAGAGTTAGACAAGAGTTTCTCGTTTGGATGAACTGGGGATAAAATATATCAGAATTGAACATCACAGGTACAAAGATTACTAGAGTTAGACTTGAGTTTCTCGTTCGGATGAACTGAAGACGAAATATATCAGAATCGAACATCACAGGTTCAAAGATTACTAAAGTTAGACCAAAGTTTCTCGTTCGGATGAAGTAAAGACGAAATATATCAGAATTGAACATCACAGGTTCAAAGATTACTAGAATTAGACCTGAGTTTCTCGTTCGGATGAACTAGAGACGAAATATATCAGAATCGAACATCACAAGTTCAAAGATTACTGGAGTTAGACCGGAGTTTCTCGTTCGGATGAACTGGTGACGAGATATATCAGAATTGAACATCACAGGTACAAATATTACTAGAGTTAGACCTGAGTTTCTCGTTCGGAAGAACTGAAGCCGAAATATATCAGAATCGAACATCACAGGTTCAAAGATTAATAGAGTTAGACCAAATTTTCTCGTTCATATGAACTGAAGACAAAATATATCAAAATCGAATATCACAGGTTCAAGGATTACTAGAGTTAGACCAAAGTTTCTCTTTCGGAAGAACTGAAGACGAAATATATCAGAATTTCACATCACAGTTTCAAAGATTACTAGAGTTAGACCTGAGTTTCTCGTTCGGATGAACTGGAGACGAAATATATCAGAATCGAACATCACAGGTTCAAATATTACTAGAGTTAGACCTGAGTTTCTCATTCGGATGAAATGGAGACGAAATATGTCAGAATTGAACATCACAGGTACAGAAATTACTAGAGTAAGACCTGAGTTTCTCGTTCGGATGAACAGAAGACGAAATATATGAGAATCGAACATCACAGGTTCAAAGATTACTAGAGTTAGGCCAAAGTTTCTCGTTCGTATGAACTGAAGATGAAATATATCAGAATTGAACATCACAGGTTCGAAGATTACTAGAGTTAGACATGTGTTTCTCGTTCGGATATAAACTGAATACGAAATATATCAGAATCGAACATCTCAGGTTCAAAGATTACTAGAGTTAGACCTGAGTTTCTCGTTCGGATGAACTGAAGATGAAATATATCAGAATGTAACATCACAGGTTCAAAGATTACTAGAGTTAGACCTAAGTTTCTCGTTCGGATGAAATGGAGACGAAATATATCAGAATTGAACATCACAGGTATAAAGATTACTAGAGTTAGACCTGATTTTCTCGTTCGGATGAACTGAAGACGAAATATATCAGAATCGAACATCATAGGTTCAAAGATTATTAGAGTTAGACCAAAGTTTTTCGTTCAGATGAACTGAAGACGAAATATATAAAAATTGCACATCACAGGTTCAAAGATTACTAGAGTTAGACCTGAGTTTCTCGTTCTGATGAACTGGAGAAAAATATATCAGAATCAAACATCACAGGTTCAAAGATTACTAGAGTTAGACCTGAGTTTCTCGTTCGGATGAACTGGAGACGAAATATATCATAATTGAACATCACATGTTCAAAGATTATTAGAGTTAGATCATAGTTTCTCGATCGGATGAACCAGAGACGAAAAATATCAGAATCGAACATCACTGGTTCAAAGATTATTAGAGTTAGACCTGAGTTTCTCGTTCGGATGAACTCGAGACAAAATATATCAGAATCGAACATCACAGCTTTAAAGATTACTAGAGTTAGACCTGAGTTTCTCGTTCGGAAACTGAAGACGAAATATATTTGAATGGAAATCGCAGGTTCAAAGATTACTAGAGTTAGACTTGAGTTTCTCGTTTGGATGAACTGGAAACGAAATATACCAGAATTGAACAACACATGTTCAAAGTTTACTAGAGTTAGACCTGAGTTTCTCGTTCGGATAAACTGAATAACAAAATATATCATAATCGAACATCTCAGCTTCAAAGATTACTAGAGTTAGACTACGCTTAACAGAAATAAGTAAAGTAAATATTTCTTCCATGAAAATGACCATATTACCCTTATTGGCAATAAGTACAGTAAATATTATGGAAATTGTGAAAATGACCAGGCTACCCTTATCGGAAATAAGTAATGTAAATATTACAGACAGTGAAAATGGCCATATTACCCTTAATGGAAATTAATTCAACTAATATTGTGAAGACTGTGAAAATGACCAGTACCCTTATTGCAAATAAGGAATGTAAATATTACAGACTGTAAAAATGACCATATTACCCTTACTAGAAATTTATGCAATAAATATTACGGAGATTATGAAAATGACCAGACTATCCTTATCAAAAATAAGTAAAGTAAATATTACAGACTGTGAAAATGACCATATTACCCTTACGAGAAATAAGTGTAATAAATATTATGAAGACTGTGAAAATGATTAGACTACCCTTATCATAAATAAGTAAAGTAAATATTACATATTGTAAAAATGACCATATTACCCTTACTAGAAATTTGAGAAATAAATAAATATTATGGAGACTGTCAAAATGACAAAACTATCCTTATTGAATATAAGTAAAGTAACCATACTACCCTTACTGGAAATTAGTGAAATAAATATTATGGAGACTGTGAAAATGCCCAGACTGCCCTTATAGAAAATAAGTAAAGTAATTATTACAAACTGTGAAAATGACCATATTGGCGTTACTGAAAATTACTGCAATACATATAATGGAGACTGTGAAAATGACCATATTGGCCTTACTGAAAAGGGTAATATGATCATTTTCACAATCTGTAATATTTACTTTACTTATTTACGATCAGGATAGGCTAGTCATTTTCACAGTCTCCATAATATTTATTGCACTAATTTCTATTAAGGGTAATATAGTCATTTTCACAGTTTGTAATATTTACTTACTTATTTCGATAAGGGAAGTCTGGTCATTTTCACAGTCTCCATAACATTTATTGCACTTATTTCCATTAAGGTAAAATGGTCATTTTCACATACTATAATATTTACTTTACTTATTTTTGATAAGGGCAGTTCAATCATTTTTATACTCTCCATGATATTTGTTGTAATAATTTTAGTAAGGGTAATATGGTCATTTCACAGTCTGACATATTAACTTTACTTATTTTTAATAAGGGTAGTCTGGTCAATTTCACAGTATTGCACAAATTTCCATTAACGGAAATATGGTCATTTTCACAGTTTGTAATATTTACTTTACTTATTTACGGTAAGGATAGTCTGGTCATTTTCACAGTCTCCATAATATTTATTGCACTAATTTCCATTAATGGTAATATGGTCATTTTCATAGTTTGTAATATTTACTTTACTTATTTCCGATAAGGGTAGTTTGGTCATTTTCACAGTCTCCATAACATTTATTAACCTTATTTTCAGTAAGGGTAAAATGGTCATTTTCAAAGATTATAATATTTACTTGACTTATTTTGATAAGAGCAGTTTGGTCATTTTGTAGTCTCCATGATGTTTATTGCATTAATTTCTAGTAAGGGTAATATGGTCATTTTCACAATCTGAAATATTAACTTTGCTTATTTTTAATAAGGGTTGTCTGGTCATTTTCACACTCTCAATAATATTTATTACACTAATTTCCAGTAAGGGTAGTATGGTCATTTTCACCGTTTGTGTAATATTTATTGCACTTATTTCCAATAAGGGTAGTCTGGTCATTTTCACAGTCTCCATAATATTTATTGCATATGTTTCCAATAAGGGTAAAGTGGTCATTTTCATAGTCTGTAATATTTACTTTACTTATTTTTGATAAGCATAGTTTGGTCATTTTCATAGTCTCCATGATAGTTATTGCATTTATTTCTAGTAAGGGTATTATGGTTATTTTCACAGTCTGTAATATTTACTTTACTTATTTCTGATAAGGGTAGTCTGGTCATTTTCATAGTCTCCAGAATATTTATTACACTTATTTTCAGTAAGGGTAAAATAGTCATTTCCATAGTAGGTAATATTTACTTTACTTATTTATGATAAGGGTGGTTTGGTCATTTTCAAAGTCTCCATGATATTTATTGCACTTATTTCTAGTAAGGGTAATATAATCATTTTCATAATCTCCATGATATTTATTGCACTTATTTCTAGTAAGGGTAACATGGTCATTTTCATAGTAAGGCAATATGGTCGTTTTCAAAATGTGTAGTATTTCCTTTACTTATTTCCAATAAGGGTAGTCTGGTCATTTTCACAGTTTCATAATATTTATTGCACTTATTTCCAATAGGGTAAAATGGTCATTTTCACAGTCTATAATATTTTCTTTACTTATTTCTTATAATGGTTGTATGGTTATTTTCACAGTCTGTAATATTTACTTTACTTATCCCCGATAGGATATTCTGGTCATTTCCACAGTTTCCATAATATTTATTGCACTAATTTCCATTAAGGGTAATATGGTCATTTTCATAGTCTGTAATACTTACTTTACTTATTTCTGATATAAGGGCAGTCTGATAATTTTCACAGTCTGCATAATATTTAGTTGCACTTTTTTCCATTAAAGGTAATATAGTAAAATAGTAAGGGTAAAATAGTCATTTTCATAGTCTGTAATATTTACTTTTACTTGTTTCTGATAAGGGTAGTCTGGTCATTTCACAATCTTTGGAATTTTTATTGCACTTATTCTGATAAGGGTGGTTTGGTGATTCTCACCGTATTCGGAAGAAGCAGATATGTCAAAATCAAATTTCTATAAAGTCATGACTTGTTGACTTGGTCTTGATCCTGTTTTCTAATATTAGAAAATTAAAAAGAAAAAGAAAAATGTATTTTGATTTATAGAAATGAAATATAATTGTTAGTTTGTACGAATGTGGGAAAATTAGTGACAAGTAAAATTGAAAGTGTTATAAATTTGGGGTTGTTTTAGATGTGGTGAAATATTTGGATGGAATCATCACTTTGAATTAAAATTGTGATTGTCTGTAAAATTGTCAACAAATATTATTGTGACTAATAAAAGAATTTAATATTCCTAATTATTATCAAGAATACAAAATTTAATAACAGTTATAACTGTTGTAGGACTTGTCACGGATGTTTCCGTGACTGAAAAATAAGCTGTGACAGGTCGCACTGTTACAAAATCCTGGTTTTGGTATAGTTAATGAACATGTACACCCAAACAAAACGAAGGCAAAATACTCCTTTTCAAAGATCAAAACACAGTAATTAAGATCCTCCTTTAGAAACTCTAAATCAGTTGTAAGAACCATGTTTTGCATTTCCTTGTTATTTCGTCCATTGTATTCTGTATCCAAGTTATATGCTGCAAATTCTGCAGCTTTTCATGTTCTTATGCAAAATACTCCTTTTCAAGTCACCATGTACACGGTTCCCACAATTTTCCCATACACTACCACATGATATATGAACCAAGTGGAATCCTGCAAAGCATCCTACGTCTATTATTGCATTCTTTATCTTTCCAGCACATCCATTTACCTATAACAAACCTTACCTAGAGGAAAGAGTCTTCATATGAATATAGTAAGTTTCAAACACGGAAACAGAATTTTGTTTGTGAATCAGATAAAGTAACATATTTACACGATCCCAATTTGAGCCAAATCTCGGGAAACACAGATGAACTCTAGTTTTTATTTGTAGAAACACAATAAAGTTGCAAACGTGTCGCCATAATTGAGAATAAAAACAAACCCTAAATTGATTTACATTACTAATCATAAGAATCTCTCTAAACATAACGTACTTCAAAACCCTCAAAGGAAAATTTACCGAGAAGCGTCGTGATATGAAAAAGTATTAGAGCAAAGTGGCTGGGGAAAACATTAGAGGACAGAGGAGTGAGGAGGAAGAGCCGTCGAAGATCGGAGGAATAGATGCGTACCTCAGTACCTGATAATCCTGGGTTTATTCCATAAATACTTCTGAGTGTAGTAGCTGAAAGGAAGGAAACCGAAATCAATGGCCATTCTTGATTGCTCGTAGCTAGGAAACCGAGTCATACTACACCTTGATCCAATGGGTACAATTCTTAGCGTAAGTGGTGTAAATGTGAAAGCTGCATTCTACCATCAACACATGAAATAGGGCGCACTACCATCAGCTGCATTCAACGATAAAGCAAGACAGTGCTGGAACTGGCTTAAGGACGTCTTTAAGACAACCATGGTCTATGATCTGAAGGAGTGCTACAACGCTTTGAATGGAAGGAGCAGTATAAAGTGAAAGACCTTTGGTTGCTCACTATTTTAACAACTGCGGCTGAATTTCGGAAAGCCAGGTTATTGGGGTTGATTTTTATACTCTTAGAACTAAGATTCATTTGTTGGTGACTTGGTGTCTAGTTAGTCTGGTCGTTTGAGAATCCATATTGTGAGGACCTAGTTCTTCTCGACATGTTCAAAGTAAGATGTGGCAAGGTGAAACCTAATAATCCTGTTGAATGCATTTGGATTCCACCTGATGTTTCAGGAGCAGGTTGCGTTTTGAGGAAAGTCACCCAGAGTGCTTGTTTGGGGGCTCTGGCTGTTGGGCTTGGTGTTAATTCCAACAATGTGGCGGAGATGAAGCTATAGTAACAGGTTAATAATGGGCTCGGTATATAATGGTGGTCATGTCAGATTCAAAAAGTCGAGTTTCTGCATTAAGGAGTGGTAACTTGCCTTGCCAGGACTTTAGGGCGTTGGCGCAGAGTGCATGGGAGATTTTCAGAAATTTCTTTTAGACATGTCTACAGAGAGACAAACTTTGCGGCGGACACTATGTCCAAATCTGCGGCAACTTTGCAGCAGGGGGTTTCATTGAACTTTCATGGTAAACCAGACTTTCTTACGTGTTTAGAGAGTTCAGGTACTATTTCAGATTTCAATAATTTTGTTACAAAATCCTAGTAGTTTCTCACTTATTGTACTTTCATGAAGCCATCTGAAAACTTTTGACATAACACCAAGCTGGTACTCAACTTTTCAGCAAGTCAAGGCTGAAAGATGAGTTTTTGGTTCAACGGTTTGTGTGAAAGAATTGAACAACAGACGTGTGTTAAGTTTTGTAACCAAATAAATTGATATGGATATATCAACCCATTTACTAATTCAGACCATTCGACAAGTTCGGATGTAATAGTGTTTCAATCAAGGATGACCATATTGGTCTGCAACATTCTCAAAAACCACCCTCACCTCTCCCTGATCTTTCATTTCTTCTCCCAGGAAACATGGAAAATTCATCAGGTAAAATTTCTGGGGCTTTTGGTTTTTATAACATTTATTTTCTCTTGTTCTTCTTAGTTTTTTCTTTGGTTTGTCTCTTTAAATTCTCACTTCTTCTCGTAGAGATTCTACCAGGTATAACAGAAAACCTAATGAAACTCGATCTTGAGAAGTTTATAAACAACATAATGTGAGCATTCAACAGATTTTGCATATTCTTCTCAATCATTTATATCTTGTAACTATCATATGAATGTTCGCATTCATCAATTTTACTATTTTGGAATCCTGAATCTAGATCTGTATATCCTGATTATGTTTGTAATTTCGGAGTCGGAATTCTTATTGTGAATCAAATTCCTGTAATGCCCAAGTCATTTTCTCAGACATCAGGTGGTTTCATGAATGAAGAAAGTTGTTGATATGCGATATGCCAACGTAATATGAATGAAACTCAGAATGAAAATAAAAAATTATTACAACAAACATTACACAGAAATGATGTGATTCTACTTTTTCTAATCCTCTGTTAATTGCCAACATACATCAACTATGTATATGCAAATCCAGAAATGAAAAAAAGAAAACTATGTAATGCGCCTAAAAAATGCGGCTAACTAGTATAAAATTACATTTACCCGTAAACCGTAAAGGCCAAGGGAAGAACAAAATGAACTGCATGTTGTGTGCATGATTCTATTTTGCGGCAGTATCACCCTGAGTGATATGACCTCTAAAACAAATACCTCCTCTTGTTGGGAGAGGAGGTGCAAGAAGAAAAAAATCAATCAAATGGTAAATGAAGAGAAATATTGGCCTAGAAGCATTTAAGATAGTGCCCTGGACCGAGTAACCATGCAACTAGATGGACAATGTACATCGAGATAATGGTAGAGGAATATAATTATATACACAGGTGAGAGTTATCAATCTGCCCGTTGTAATAAGAAGACGAACCCTGAGTTCTCCCGGATCAGAGGTGGAGGATCAATGTCTGCTATGTCAATCTGTTCCATTGATTTGGAGATGTCATCGACAGAGAACGGTATGCTGCATCCGAGAAAGTGAAAGATGAGTAATAAAAAAATTAATATGTAAAATGAAAAAGGTTGTAGAAAGATGTCAAATAGTTTATGTAGGAAACAAGTACCTTGAATCATCGTCTAATAAGAACGAACTGCTGATGCCGTTATTTGAATCCTCGGTCATCAATACTCTCATACTTGAGATAACCTATCAATGAGAGAAGTATTTTATCCAAAAGGAACTGAAAATTAGTAAGAATTAAGATGTAACTTAACCAATTCATTGATGCTCACATCCGATGAGACGCTGTGGGTGCCATATTTGTCATCCCAGTACATTGTACTAATTCTGTATAGCTGTTGTATGCTGAGAACCTGAAAAGCAACAGAGAAGAATAAACAAAATGTTGTATGTGGAAGAACCAACACAATGCCGAATTTGCATCGGGTTGAGATGCTCAAAAAGAAGAGACATACCGGGCAAAGTTCCTTTGTGATCTCGTTTAATGTCTTTTTTGGCTTTTGGTGTATGACCTGAATCAACAGAAAGTTCAAATACTAAAAGTAGATTTTTACAAAAAAAAACATCTACAGAAGGTAAAACTGGATACTTTGACCAGATAAGAGTCGTACCAAGAATCCAACTGCTTGTCTGATATGCTTCAGTTCCTCCCAAGCCAATCCCGTGTACTGCATTCAATTTATGTCAAGGATAAGACTCACCAAGATAATAACTACTAAAAGGAAATAAGCGGTAGATTTACTCGCACCTCTTCAGTAGCTTCAACGCACCATTGCTCTAACTCAGCTAGTCCGGATTTTACATACTCCCCATTACTGAATGAGCAACACTCACGACGCAAAAGAAGGCTGCAAAAATAAATGTGGTGCAAAATGCACAATCAGTTTGCATCACTAGACACCTTAACTAGCCTCCAGGAGCAACAATGGATGATCTTGACAATATTTACCTGTTGAAAAGCTGGACATTTATGAATGAGAATATCTGAGTGAACACCTTGCGGACTAAGAATGGAGGAACCTGTAAAACAGAGGAAATTTCACATTTTAAGTTTCCTTTCTGATAGGACTACCATAATCAAACTCATTAAAATTAAAACTCACAAAATTGGCTCTTAATGTCTTTAAGTAGTTGTCCAGCTTTTTCACGATGCTTTGCCAGTGAGCAATTAAAGCTTGTTGAGCAACTGCATTTGCTTGCGAGCGCGACCCTTTCACCAGACTTGCACGAGATGTTCTAGGGGCCTGTGTTAAATTCAAAGAGAGTTTAGACACTCTAGCTTGGCATACTCGCATCACCTATCAAATATGAGTAATAAGTAGGTAGGTGCATCACAAAACATATAGTAAATTATGTCAATCATTTCCTGCAACAAGTCAGAAAAAACTCCATAAATGCATCTTTGGACGAATTAGACGAAAATGCCATTAAAATTTTAATAAACTACAAGTTATGTGGGAAAGCAGCTACCTGAATGCACGCTCCAAGCAACGGGGAGATCTCTTTCTTTAAATTGTCTCTGATCATACCATATATCTTCTCAAGGAATGCTGTCAGCTGTTGCTTAAATAGTAAAGCTGGATATTTGGCTTCGACTTGGCGCAAGTCATCCAGTCCACCAAGCAAACGACCATTAAGAAACGAGAGCCCAGCACTTTGTGGAGATGCTCGAAGTCCCTAAATGACAAACATGGAGATTAAAACCATGTATATGAAAAAATAAGAGGGCTCGTATATAGATTAAGTGTTCTGTTTTTTACTTGAGACATCCTGCCAAAAAGAGAAGCAGATGCTGCTCTTCGTCTTTGTGGAGTCATGCTAGCAGCACCACTTGCTTTAAGTGTACGTTGGAGAAGCAATAATAATGTGGATGAATTAGACAACCAATAGGATAGAGTATCATTATTATCCAGAACCTGTGCATATCAAATCCAAGCATCAATAGGAATTATTTTCCGAACCAATTCATTTCCAATACACATATCTATGAGATACGGATACCTCAATTGCTGAGCCAATTGTCTGAATGATACGATCAAAGACGGTGGTTCTTTCCACTTCAAATGACCTCCAGTGAAGTAGACTTTTGTATATCACACAAGCAGCAATAGGTTTACCACCAGAGAATCCAAGGTCTTGTGAAATACATTTAATCAGCAAATCTTGGTTCTCCTGTACCCCAAAGGCGACCAAATAAGTCAACATAAGGAAATTAGCTACAGTTAGGAGCACCTAACATATCAAAAAGAAAATATCAGCATCATAGGCACTCCATACCTGCTGCTTCTCATTAAGAGATTTCTGTGGCTTTTCCTCAGTTTCAGGCTCTCGAGGATTAGATACAACAAGGCTCATATCCTGGGGCATTATACAAAATCAAGAGTATTGGTTATATACAGCTTCATTGACAAAGCTCAGTTTGCCAATATCAAAAAGTGCTGTTAACTTACTGGAGTTCGTGGTTCTCCATGTGGAACATTTCCATTCTCTGCAGTCCTCTGTTAAAACACATGAAACACAAAAATGGTCATCAAATGGATAAGAGAACGAATTTCTAGCAATGTGCCCATCATTAATTATTATCCAGGGACAGAGCAGGGGTTATAATTTAACAGGAGCCAAAGAAACTCTTGATAGTAGGTTTCTTATACTGAAAATGTTATAAGTTTTCTGTACCTGAAAGATTGTTGTGTTTTGCCGGGTAGATAAAGATTTACTAGTTGGTGAAATAGCCAACGCTTGCTGACGAAGTACTTGATTCTCTGACTCAACATTAGAAAGTTTCTCTTCAAACCTAAGTGGCAGTAAGGAAATGAAAGATTAAATAGAGCAAACTGCTATGTAAATACAATACTTCCAATCGGCAAAATACAGTGTATAGATGTTCTATTAGTTCCAAACCTCTGCACAGAATCTTGAAGCTCCTTAGCTTTTCGCTCTGCTTCTTCAAACTTTTTCATCAGTTCTTCATTCTTGGCATGAGCAATAGCAAATTCTTGTTTGGCTTCCTCTGCTGTCTTTCTTTCCGACAGCAGCAAAGTCTGGACAAATTCGAAGAACAGACATAAATGGCAACCAATGCTTTATAAAAGGATAAACCTCATGCCTCTTAAAAAAGTCTCACTAGTTATATGCAACTCAGCTACTGGGTATTGAAATTGGTGGATACCTATAACCCTGAACTCATGTTATAAGGTACTGAGGATTCCAATACGCAATATAGTAATATAAAAACTTCCTTCTTTTATAATTCAAAACCTTTTTATCCAAATAATCAAAATAATAATGCAGATCAGCTATTTCAAAATTAAATTCTCCTATATCAAACTCATTTGGATATAGTGCCCTCCACTTGAGATTGATCATCATGTGATTTAAAGCTTTGCTCACCCAATAAACTTTACAAAAGTGGAAAGTACTACAGTAGAACGTTTCAGTTCAAGTAGAAGTGGGTGATGTTTACCTTCAAGCTATCAACCTCAGCCGTTAATGAATCGATCTTCTCAGTATCTTGAACTAAAACAGGAGTCTCTTTGATCACCGGAGGAGCTTCTTCAATAGCCTTTCGAGCTGCCTCTCTTTCCTTGATAACCATGGCATTCGCTTCTTCTACTTGTAATTCCATCGCACGCAAGGTGTCTTGCAATTTAGATAATTCTTGGGATTTCGACTCCTCCATGTCAGTCTGCATTATAGAAACACAAATAAATCCATTGTCAATGATCTCACTACCCTGACCAACTAAATGGAAACTACAAAGAGGAACATATTTCCTACCCTTAACCGTTTCTCAAGCTGCAAACGCCATGTGAGTTCCTCAACGCGCTTTTCTAGTTTGTCTTTCGCCTCTTTAAGGGCTCCAGTTTCTCTTGAAGCCTTTACAAATTAATACAAGTGATTAACACCATGTTTCACCAAAAAAAATTAAGTTACAAAGGAGTGTAACAGACCATTTTGAGTTTTCTGAGCTCCCTCCGAGCAACCCTGCTTCTCCAACCACATTGAGTGATAATTGCCGCCTTCTGGAGACTCTTATAGTATGTATAATCTCTGTGGGAACGCCAACGAGTCTGAAAAAGCCATAATAGATACCAATGAAATTTCGTCTTAAACTTCCTAAGTAAGATCTTAAGAAGCGGAACAATAAACGACGAAGATTTAACCACAATATCAAGTGAATTTAATTTCCTTTGAATAAAATAAAGAAGACAAGAACAATTTTAAACATATGGCAGTGAGTTATTTACTCATGGCTTACCTGAATAGTGGTTGAAGCTTTAGTCTGCTTCCTAAACCTGAACTCGTTTCGTGCAACCATACCCCGTAAGCCTGTCTGCAATTTGATAGCAGATGACCGTTGTTCCAAGTATGACTTGTGTGCAATATATCGACGCAAATTCTTCTGTATTTTCACAGCAGATGCTTCTCTTCTCAATTCTTCGTACATTTTACAGGCCAACTTACCTAAAAATAGTAAGACATGCAATAAATCAGCATTCTGGAAACCAGGAGATGCAGCAAATCTAGCAAAACTAATAAGTAACGAATACATGAAAACTTATCTACAGACAGAAAAATAAAACATCAAAACTTTGACCGCAGGTAACATGATCAAAAAATCAAGAAATTTTACTAAAACAATGAATACCATAAAAGAATATATAGTCATAATGCATCGAGTCTCATCCCAGCTTTTCCAAATCCTTTACCTTCAAATATGTATTATTTATAATTCAAGGATTTTATTGTTATTTTTATTTTTGAAACATCCATTTATCAATTAGCAGTCAACTATTTAAATCATTTTAGACAGGTAGATTCAGATGATGTACATGGTGATGGTGGGAGGACATCATCAAAAAAAAACAAAAATTAGCTCCTGCACATCTCCATTTGGACACTACATCTATGAATACAAAACATTACCTCTCCAACGAGATTGCACATGAATTGCAGCCTTTCGAAGTGACAGGAATTCCTTGCGAGCAATATACGTACGAATTTGTCTTTGAATGGTCCTAGCTGCATTGCCCAAAACCTCTGCTCTTCGTGCATCTAACTCGGCCATTTGACCAGCTCTCAGGAAGACCTTAGTTTTCCCAATCTGGTAACCAGGGGAAGTGTTAGATTGTTTGGAATGGCAAACTTTCAGTATAAAAAAAAGTAACTTACAATGAAATGCTGAAGGTACTGGAATAAAAAGAATTCTTGAGGCAAAAAAGCAATTATGAAATCAGTCAATAGCATGTATCCTTTAAAAATTATTTTTACTATGATATGGCCATATGAGAATTAATAATGCTATCGGGTTTCATGCAACTTATCGACACCTAAAGCAGGATTTGTTGGGTCACCTGATAACCTTTCAGTCCCTTCTTATCCAGAATCTTTTGGCATGCGACCTTCTCATCGTAGCTATATAAAGAAAGCATATGAAATGAACATCAGTTATTTTTTTCTAAAAGCTTCTTCTGCCTACACAGCCAAATAAGATGTATTTAAAGTAGATGACTTACTTTCCTTCCAAAACTTCTGGAGCAAGGAGGCCGAACCGATTAAGAAACTCATAAAACGTCCGTCTTGTAGGATAGCCAGCACAGCTGATCCTAATTGCCTCAAGAACTCCCTAAAATATGAGAGAGAAGAGAAGACAAAAAAATATTTAATCAAACAAATATTGTATTTGTGTGAAACACAGGTGAGGACAAAATAACAAAACATTATGCATTTATGTCTCATCGTGAACTTACACCACACCGTAATTGTTGCATGATGTTGGAATTCTCAAAAATAGCAGGTTTGAGGACATTGTTTGGCTTTACACATCTGATGTAATGAGGCTCCGTGGAATTCAAGGTCTCCATCAACGATTGAAGTTGGAGCTGCAATATTAGAAGCATGTCTGTCAAATTAAATTGAATTTGTATTTTGAAACAACATTCCCAGTCTTAGATTTAAAGACAAACATGCTCCATAAGCATACAAGTACTGCAGAATATTATCCATACACTTTCAGTAAACATTAACAGATGCATGTGTGTCTCTGACTCTCTGTGTTTCAACAGCAGTTGACCTGTGGGGTTCATATCTTCACTATAAGAAAGGTTACAGAGAATGGACCCAACTTACCTTAAACCGAGAGCCAATGGAAGAGAACTTAGATGACTTCGACGAAGAAGATTCATCGGGAAGTATAGGAAATAAACCAACAACAAAGGAGCACCTAGAGCTTGTCAACAGATCTTGATGTTCTGCCACCACATAATCTTTGTTTTTGTCCAAGAAATGATTAGCCTGATATGTCACCTGCAGTATAGTTGGTAAACTGTGAAATCAGTTGCAAAAAAAAAAAAAAAAAAATCATAAATATTCAAGATTACAAAGATATGCTTACCTCCCCAGCATAGTGATTTATTATAAAATCTGTACGAGAAAGCTTTGGCTTTGCAAAGCGCTTGTGTTTAGGAAACGTCTGGTATAACTTGTTGGCAAATGTTTCATGCGTCGACTTTGGAAACATGCTGCATAATTGCAGAACCAAAAGGAAGTAAGAAAATTATGTTGAATCCGCAATTGAAGCGTAACTAAAGCCAGTATAAACCAAAAGAGTAATGATGCCAAGCATACCAAGCTTCATCTAGGAGTGCGATAATACCTCCTGGTTTCTGCAGAAAGATTTAAGTCGTTGCATGTTAAGGACATTAAGTATCCACCACAAATAAGAATACGTAGAGCAATAGAGGCAACAGATTTTTTCCTAAGGTAAGCAAAATGCTAGAATTACAACAGCACTTCTTTATGACAAGAACGGTTCCCTTAATTACAAACCTTTTCAATCAGATCCAACATATCTTGGTTATCAACAAATTCTATATAACTCCAGTTTATTTCCTCCTTCGTGTACTCTTCCTGCTCCATTTTAAAGACGTGCTGCAAAAATACATTGCATGTTAAAAATGAAGGGTATGAACCATGCAATTACCTCAACAATAAAGTCAAACTTCTGCCACTAAGATACCTGATTGAAATGTTGTTGCAGCTTCTCATTTGTAAAATTGATGCAGAACTGCTCAAAACTGTGACAATGAACACATGCATGAGAATACCATCAAACGTTATGTCTGCTATGATCTAATAAAAAATACTGCAAATGTTCCTTCAAACCGGCACATCACCTATTGCACTTGAAACTTTCAAATCCATAAATATCAAGAACCCCAATAATTGACTTGGAGTTAGGGTCCTGCCCAATCGAATTGTTAATTTTGGTCACAAGCCTGTCCACATAAATTGAAAATTGTCATAACCATACATGTTTTATGAGAAGAAAGAAATCCACACGGTACCTACAAATAATAGAAAAGTAATTCAGCATGTGGAGCTGGTTACCAATCAAATAGGCGAGAATATATTGTTTTTGCTAAACCATCCCTGCTAACAATCGCAGAAGCAGGATCAAGAGTTCTTGTGATAACTTCTTCTGGTGTTATCATTACACGTTTAATAAGTGCATCCTCCAAGCTCATAGGATCACACCTATACCAATATACTTTGAGTTAATCAACAACACCAGACAGCAAAAGGTATACTTTGAGGCACATAGAAAGCTACATATGAACATACATAAGGAGTTCCGCTGTCATATTCAGATGGAATCTGGACTTCTCATCCTTAATTTCTGAGGAGTCTATCTCCTTTCCCTTTGCAAAGTTAATATTTCCAAGATGAAGAATTGAAGCAACCACCCTGAAAATTGCCTCCTGAATAAATTTATTATAATCAGATATTTGATTGGACCAACTAAGCTACAGTTGAAAAAGCTGATTTTTCTGAAAAAAGAGAAATGCAAACCTGTTCCTGTTCACTGATTCCGACTATATCCATAGCTCTTCTGGTTTCAAGATACTCTTCCGCATCACTTACTCCAGCTAGCTCATAGCAATTAGATTGGTTTAGGTAGTGGAACGATCTAGGATTCCCCAACTTATATTTTTCAACTTCCTAAAATATATATGATTAGATACTATTATAATCAAATGTGAAGAAGTGACAGGACACAGAAGTATTGATTAACTCAGAATGATCACAATTCACTAATACCTCAGGTGGTGCTGCACAAAGAAGATAAAAGCAATGATAGTTTCTTTCGGGATCTGAAACTTGGCAAACCCGAGATCGCTCCAGCAGGTATGTTCTAATTGCTGCCCCCGATATTCTTCCATTCTTGTCAAACTGGATTTCAACAAATTTACCGAAACGACTACACCAAAACAAGAAAATGTATACAGAATTAAGATAATGTGACTGAGAAATCATCAAAATTACAAAGGTTGTATAGAACACATGACCTCTATTTTCCTCCAATAAATGATTATAATTGCATACGAGCTACAGTTATCACATAAAGATTCCTAAAATTGGATAAAAGAAATAACTAACCTCGAATTGTTGTTCCTAACGGTTTTAGCATTTCCAAATGCTTCAAGAACAGGGTTGGACTGTTGATATAGAGACAAGTCAGTGATTGGTGCATTCCCAAATTAAAGAAGGTAACCAAAGAATGTGGAACTCAAAAAAGAAAAATTATTAAAAATCATCTTAATAATGTTATGAGCATGCAGAAACAAAATCTTACTTCCAAGACTTGTTGTTCAACTGTCCTTCCTTCCACACCAGATCGTCCACCCAAGTATGCAAGATATCTCATGAGCATTTTTGTCGTTTCAGTTTTACCTGCCCCGCTCTCTCCACTAACAAGAATAGAATTGCTCTTCCCTTCATTGATCATTGCTCTATATCATAAAAGATAACATATAAATACCTCCCAAATAATTGTTGACTCAAATAGTACAAGTTCATACCAATTTTTTATTATTTGAATATAAGAAAATTATTTGAATATAAGAATAACCTATATGCAACATCTGCAACTGCAAACACATGCGGGCTTAGCTCCCCGAGTCCCGCTCCTTTATATTGCTGCATCATGTGCGTATCGTATAGATGTGGCAATCTTTGAAACGGGTTTATTGCAATCAGGATATTACCAGTGTATGTCTGCATAAGATGGAAAAAAAAATGAAGGTTAGCATTGCATGACAATCACCTCTATTTGCATTATCTAAATGAGCTTGGAAGCATGTATTGAAGGGTATATAATTATCTCACATAGATTTCATTAAGTTCATATCTAGCAGCCAAGTTTTGCAGAACTCCAGGCTCATGTAAATATGAAAGCTTTGTCATGTCATCTACTCCCCCTGGTGGAGCTTCAGTATCCTTTGGGAATATCTTCGACAAATTTACAACAACCTGAAGAAAAAGAAAAAAATATTATTCCATTCAGAAGTTAACTCATAAATAACGAAAAACTATCCACTATATATCGTAGCTAGCATCACAAGTTGTATATTAACTGCAATACTACTTGCAAGAGCGAATTTTCCACGTGTTAATATTCAGCTAACTTTGAATATAATGTATATAGGAGATTGCATTGTCTATAATTCCATGCTTAGCAGTTTTGAAGGGAAAAAATGCCTACTTGCCTAATATAAGGTACGGATATGAAATAGACATGTTGTACTGCGAATCAAACAAGCTACTCTGATAGCTAGTAATGATAAAACCAATAAAAGACAATGGTATATCCGTCTACGTATCAAAAAAGTATAAGAAGTACAATGAGACAAATGGGGATAACAGTAAAATTATAGATGGCAATGCTTAGAGTGTCATGATGAGGTTCACTATATCCAGCAGGCTATAGAAACAGGGCAACTTATCCAACTGCACTAAACAGGCATTTCCAGCTGAAGTAACAATGTCATACAAGTGTATAAGGATGACTGATACAACAGAAGACGAAAAAAGAAATACAAAAGCACATACTGATTTCCCATGTGTAGTCTTAACATGCACTTCCTGACCATTGACCTTGGTAACTTCTCCATCAACCCAAGCCAACTTCGGATCTTCCACCCATACATGAGACCCTAACACAATATTGACAGGCGTCCCCTGCAAAATCAAGTGTCAGTAACAAACATATATAACCCAAGTGATGTAATTTCATAACATCAGACACTATAATTCTACATAGAAAAGTTGCGCGTGTTTAGTGGCATAGATATGAAAAAGAAAGGTATCCCCCCTTCATAAACACGCCTTATTTAGGCATTCCCCTATAACTATGTAGATGCATGTACACAAATTCCTCTAGCCTGAACGCATCCTCGTGAAAGATGTTCCCAATTTTAGTAAAATGACTTCATAGCTCTCGAACTTCCAATAGCTCCTATCCCTCTATCAAATTTGTGTCACAAAATCATGCACATACGACAACTTAATCCCTCTTTTCTGCACCGATAAATTTTATGTTCTACTCTAATCCATCGCCAAACGAAAGAAGCCAACAGCAATTTCGCACCTCATAGAATTCGAAAATAAACCAATACACACTAATTCCCAAACTTACCTATGTCTAAAATTCTAAA
Source organism: Papaver somniferum (assembly GCF_003573695.1). NCBI lineage: Eukaryota > Viridiplantae > Streptophyta > Magnoliopsida > Ranunculales > Papaveraceae > Papaver > Papaver somniferum. The sequence goes on from NC_039359.1 coordinate 54,005,210, forward strand.
ATTCCATTTCATAGCTCATGTTTAAACTAATTGTAGACTTCCCTAAGGAGTATTTACAACTACTTATCCCGATTCAAGTAATGCAATCAATCTTACTATTGAAACTAAATCCACCACAATTACAAACAAACCAAAATCAAGTTAGACTAGTTGCTTATCAAAAAAAAAATGTTAAAACCATATGCATGTGGCAACATCTTTATCTTTCCATCAGACCTAACTTCTTTTTGAAAATCTATTCTACTCGAAGCCACCGAGAGAGGAAGAAACCAACATCAGTTTAGCACCCCATAGAATTCGAAAATGAATCAATACACACTACTAATTCCCAAACTTTTACCAATCTCTAAATTCCAAAATTTCAATTTCTTAGCTCATCCCAATTGTATTCTTTCTTCCCTATATAGTATTTCCAAGTCTATCATCTAAATTCAAGTACATGCAATCAATCTTACTATTGAAACTAAATCCATCACAATCACAAATCAACCAAAATCAAGTTAGACTAGTAGTTCATCAAAAAAAAAAAAATCGATTCAGCTCCAACAACAGCAGTCAGGACTCAGTACAACAATCCAAACATCAAAATCAAAACTAAACACAAAAGTAATAAGATTATTAATTAGGTAAGGAAGGAACAGTAAAGTACCATTTAATGATTTGTTCAAAAAATCCTTTCCCCTTCTTCTTCTTCTTCTTCTTCTTCTTCCTTTCTTTTCATCCAAAACAAGCACAGAAAATAACTAAAATGGAAAATCAAGTGATGATGTAGATCGAGTAGTAATCAATAGATGTAGAACTGATTATCAAAGATTTAATCGATTGATTGATTGAAGAAGAAGTTTTTTGAAATGGAAAATGAATTTTTCCCCTTTTCTTAATTAAATTATTATTTTCTTCTCCACACCTCTGTATGTTGCTGCTTTGATATTGTGTTTTCTCTCTCCTCGGTGTAGTGTTTTTTTAAATACGGCGATGAAAATGAAAAGGAAAGTTGGAGAAGAAGTGGAGGAGGACGGATGGTTGGGACATTCGTGGTCACCACCACCACTTTTTCACTGACTAATTATACTGCAGTGAAAACAAAGATTTTCTTGACTATTTAGGAGTTTGAATTTTTTGTGTTTTTTATGACGGTTTTGCCCTTTGTATTGTAACGTATATACGGTTTTTTTTTTCTTTCTTTTTTACTTTGTGAGGGAGGATCGGCATTGAATTTTTGATTGATTCGTTTTGAGTTTGAAATTTGAATATATTGTGTGATTTTTATCAGGAGGCTAAAATGTAGTTTTCATTTTCAACATATTTTGACCTGTCAAATATAAGTCAAACTTCAACATATTTGGCTTGTCACAAATACAAGAAACAAACATTACTTCAAATCACAATGAAATTAGAAGACTGGATACTACTTCAAATCTCATTCAGCGCTAAAATTCCAAGTTGAAGATATGGATAACTCTGAAGAACAAGGAGATAGACAGATTATTCTTTTGAATCATTTGCATCCAAATTCATCATCAACATTCAAGTTCCTATAGACTCGGATATGTCCATCAAATGTATAGTTTTTTTTGTGGAAAGCAATTGTTGAAGGCTTACTAGTTCAATACATATATATTATTGTAATCCAGATTCTTTTTGTGGACAACCTCATCCAGATTCACCCCACCTTTTACAACACTTATTCCCGATGCAATTCTAATCCAGATATTGATTTTCACTTTTTCTTTCTCTATCATGTTATTGTAATTTCTGTATTTGAACCTTCGGATATTGAATACCCTCTTGTAATAGCCTTTTACTAGTTCAATACATATTATCATGCTTGAAAAGAAAAAGAAAAAAAATTGACTAATCCTAACAGGTTTTGTACAGTAATTAGAACTCTTTGCGGTAACATAACAAGTAGTGTCTTGGGAGTGATGTGAGCATCCCATGTATGTTGCACTCAAAAAGACAATTTCTCAGGTTGTAAGACCTCCATAAGGTAAAAATTAGGGCTGCACAACGGGTAGGGTGGATAGGATATGGCCTATACCCGCCACCCTACCCGTTTACCGGCGGTTAAGAAAATCTTTACCCGCCACCCTACCCGCCAAATAATGGATAGGGTAGGATACGGTTAAAAAACTGGCGGGTAGGGTAGGGTTGGCGGGTAGAAATAGGGTATCTGCACTTCTAGGTAGGGTGGGTAGGATATGGTCTATACCCGCCATCCTACCCGTTTACTGGCGGTTAAGAAAATCTTTACCCGCCACCCTACCCGCCAAATAGTGGATAGGATAGGATACGGTTAAAAAACTGGCTGGTAGGGTAGGGTTGGCGGATATGGGTAGGGTATGTACACCCCTAGTAAAAATGTCGTCAATTTTTATCATGCAGCTTTGAATCTTATTTCAATCACCAGTTGATTTCTAAGTTGGTCTCTTGAGCCCTTTATATTCTTTACAGTTGATCTTTTCAGCTGAATCATGGAAAAACTTCACAAAATACTTAAGAATCCAGGTGACCCTAAGTTTAGTCCGACTTCAATCAAAAAAAAATAGGGTAACATTTTTCTTTTTTAATTGTAAATTTTAGTAGTGCATTAAGTGGCTTATTTGAGCTTAAGATTTAGCCCCTTCATAGTTCACAGGTTCGTTACCGGCTCAGTGTCCCAAGAGCTCAACCTTTAGAGGCATAAAATTATGCAACCCACTAAGCCAAATCACTGAGTCGAAGTAGGTCGTTTCCGGGCCAGCTAACAAGATAGCCGAGTCAAAAACACAATGTACAGAAGTTGAATAGCGGCAGTACAGTAATTCAAATGTATTTCCAGTGCTTATTCCAAAAATCGGAGTTTACAAGTTTACACGACAAGACAAATGGGACATCGGGACCCACATTTTGCTGGCGTATAATTAAGAAGTGCTAAATTCTTGGAATAATTTAATATACACGAAAAAGGAGTAGATGATGTCCGAAAATGTGGCATAACGTATCGAGCCAGCATCGCCAGGTAAACGCATTATCTTCCTCACACATACGCCCAATCCAAATCCCGAAACGGCTCCATTTCTCACGAAAAAATTTAGTGACGGAGATTTTAGCGGAATTTTTGTTTTTGACTAACTCTCTTTTTTATAGAAAAATTTAGGGGGAGTCTAACAACCAAACAAAGTAGTAGCAGAGCTTGTTCATAGTTCTTACACATAATAGCAATATTAAGGGATTGCAAGTTTTGGAGTCTATGAATAAAAGTAAGACTAGTTTATGTGTTGTTGATTCTTAAGATAGTGTCTTCACTAATGTTTTCCAATTCCGTATAGTGGCTAAGGTTAAATCTTCCCTTGATTGCCTGGTTATATAAAGACTGGAATCTTAACAGTATTTTCTTGGATTCAGCTTGTACTTCAATATTCATGTGTTGTTGCTCCTTTGCCCAGTTGAAAGCTAGGTTTGCACCTCCTGTTGCACCCAAATCTCCCAAGTGGCCTGAATGTCCTCTGCTATCAATGTTGTTTCCTACAGCATCCAAGATAGTTAGTGCAGAGAAGTATTTTATATTTTCAGGATCTTGTATAGTGCAGATTTTGATGATAAAACCAAACTCCTATGGAGCGGAAAAAATTTTGATCGCGCACCTGTGCAAGCAAAAATGAGCGAGAACCTCTTCCACCATCGGATGAAAATGATGTGATGTCATCTAGTCATAGACTTTACTATAGTTATCTTTTCCAATTTAATCGTATCTTCAGTAATTTTCTTGATATTCAGTATATTTTCTTTGTTAACCTACCTCTCTATCCTGATTCCCTCCTTATTCTAGGCGCCAAAAAGAATCATCTATCCTCCTTATTTTAGGCGCAAAAAAAATCTGTTCTCATTCCTCCTTATTTTAAGCGCCAAAAAATCCTAATGTATCTTTTATTCATCTGTAAACCTAAAATACTATCTGTGCTTGAATCTACTACAAGGATATATACTTTCATGTTGAAGAACTTGCATCCTTGAAAAAAAATCACGAAAACAAAAATCCCAAAGGCATCTCTCGGAAGAAATATAGGTAAGAATCTTGATTTGATTTTAGTGGTGATTATAGATAAGTCTTTTTATTTTTGTAGTGCTACTTTTTTAAATAGATTTATTGTATTTTGATGAAAATAAAAATGTGTAATTCAATTGTTGTTGTGAAGTACCCAACACAGCCATACAAAAACAAAAAAGTTCAATTCCCACTTATAAACCGGGAAGATTCAATTTTGATTATTATGTTTTAATTTCTACTAGTTTATTTTACAGGTGATGGTCCTTATTGAAAGCCATCCTCTTCCGGAAGAAGATGATATGGATAACTCGTTTACGAGAGACAATGTGTCAATTAACAGAGACTTGGAAAATAACGACAAGGACGATGGAGTACTAAATATCGGTAAGGAATTTGATTCGGAACAACAAGCTTATGATTATTACAACCGTTATGCTAGAGCATTTGGATTTAGTATACGAAAAGGTTCAAGCACTCACCGTAAGGATAAAACAATCTCTAGAAGAGTTCTCGAATGTTCTAATGCAGGAACATATAAGAAGCATACTAGGGGATCTCCTTTAAAACCACGTTTGTGTGCAAGAACAGGCTGTGAACCAAAATTGATCATTAAATTAAAAAGTGATAATATCAAATACTCTATTGAAGAATTCGTGGAAGATTATAATCATCCGCTTACATGTCCGTCTCAGGTTCATATACTGTGATCGCATAGGCATATACAAACCTCTCAAGCGAGATTGATTGAAAATTTGCATTATGCCGGCATAAGTCAGAAAAATATATTTTCGTACTTAAGTGCTGAATCCGGGGGTTGTAGAAATCTAAATTTCACTAAGATGGACTGCACTAATCATATACAAAGAAGAAGACGTGGAGATGTATTAGAAAAAGGTGATGCTGAGCATCTATTGCAATACTTTCAGTATAAGCAAAAAGAGAATTCAAATTTATTTTATGAATTACAAGTGGATGAGACTGGCCAGTTGTGCAACTGTTTATGGAGTGATGCACAATGTATGATGGATTACAGTTTCTTTGTTGATTTTCTGGTATTTGACACAACATTTAATACTAATGATTATGACAAGCCATTTGCACCTTTTGTTGGAGTTAATAGTCACGGACAAACAACTATATTTGGCTGCGCTTTATTACTTGATGAGAGTACAAACTCGTTTATATGGTTCTCAATGCTATGAAGGGGAAACATCCACAAACTATTTTTATAGACCAAGCATCGGCTATCATGAGCGCAATCAAACAGGTAATTCCAAACACTCATCTTAGAATTTGCTTATGGCATATCTTTCAGCTAGCTATGAAGCATCTTTCCCGATGCATATCTGAGAATGAGACTGAGGAAGATTTTGAATCCATGTGAAATTTGTTGTTGTTGAAGTATAACCTGACTGGGAATAAATGGTTGCAAAAATTATACAAAAAGAAAGATATGTGGGCACAGGTTTATGGTCGTTTCCACTTTTGTGCTGGTATGACAACCACTCAGTGTTCTGAGAGCATAAATAACTTCTTCAAAAAATAGTTAAAGAGAACCTTATCGTTCATAAACTTTGTGATTCAATATGACGAAGTTCTTACTACTAGCCGGGAGACAGAAAATTATGAATATTTCAGAAGCAAGCAAAAAAACCAAAATTGCATACTGAGCGGCCAATAGAAATTCGAGCAGCAGAACGTTATACATTATATATGTTTTCCCGCTTCCAAAAAGAAATTCTTCGTACTTTGGATTTGATTTCAGAAGTTGCTGTTCAGGGATGGACCAATACTCACGTACAAGGTAACATCATTTTATTGTTCTTTAGCTCGTAATGTTACCTATAATTCTTCAGACAATTCTATTAAGTGTAGTTGCAAGCAATTTCAGTTTACGGGAGTCTTGTGTGCTCACTCATTGAAGATATTTCACTTGAATCAATTGCTTGATATACCGTCACAATACTATTTGAGTCGTTGGACAATAGATGCAAAAGCTGGCATTGGTATGGAAGAGCCTGGGAGGCTAATTCAAGGTAGTAATACTTCATCTACCCAACAATACAGTGAGTTGGCACATATGGCTTTATCTTTAGCCACGAAGGGTACAAGCATGGGAACTTCTGGTTCATACACAAAAAAGTTGCTTACTGGAGCCATGGAAGAGATGGATAAATATTTGCAATCTAATCAACATGATCAGACCGAAAAGAAAGAAAATATTGTTGATGCGAATGATAAGACAAGGGTGAAGGAAGTCTGCAAATTCCGCTTGGTGTTAACATAACCGTACGAGACCCTCCTCGAAGAAAACAATCTAGTAAGAAGAAGCTGGGAGAATCAAGATGGCGTATGAGAAAAATAAATCCAACTCTGCAACAAAAAAGCAGTGAGAAGAACAACCAAAACTAAACCAACAACAGTAAAAAGGAAGAGGTAATCACAGAAAGAGCCAGCGGTGGAGAAACAAAGAGCAAAGAAGCGAAAACGACCCCAAGTCAAACCAACAGACAAGTACGTTAAAGCGAAGAAAATTGCACAAACTGAACCTACAATTTTTGGTATGTAATGACTTTATCGCTGTTATATATCATGACTAGTATTTTCGTGTAGTTTGTTCTATATATGTGCTTATCTTTTTTATATAAAAACTAAAGAGTTTATGTGGTATGTAGAGGAACATGGTATAGAAGTATCCTATTTTTGTTCTGATGTAGAAGAAATAGCTCCATTCGTTACTGATGTAGTACTAGAGATACTTCCCTCCAACAAAAAAGTAACCCCAACACATGCATCCATGCCATCGACATCTTATTATTGTCCACAATTTGACAATGAGGTTTGTAATTCCTCGCTCATTTCTCCTAAATAAACTAGATTATTATGTATGATACAGTAAATAATATGTTCATTTAATTAGGAACTAGCTATGGTGGAAGGTGAAACAACACCTCGTGTCGTCGGAAGTGCGGAATCTAACGAGGTAAGACATAATCTAGTAGTTTACCTGGTTTCTATATATGTTTTATCTATAACGTATGTATTGTCCAGAGCTTTTTGGCACTTATGTTGCAACAAAGTTATCCATGCTAATTTATTAGCAAAATCCAAATTTCTGGTAGCACTTTACCTGGTTAGTACACTAGTTTCTTAAAGTTCAAGGCTCGAACTTTAGAGTACTTTATGGAACTAATTACCAAAATCTTCCTCATTGCAGGTGATCAATGTCAGCTTTGATCGGATTATTTTGGTTTCTCATTGAAATGTCGAAAAAAACAACTATCAGTAGATCATGTTCCTTTTTATTTTTCTTCATTGTTAATTTCTTTTCCTCATGTCAGAGAAGCTTTAAACAACTTGATCGACTAAATTAATTACGGTTGTTCAACTTTTTCATTGTTTAAAAATGGTAGTTCTACGTGATTTCTTAGATGATGTTGTTTATTTGATTCCAATTTGCTAGTAAGTTATGTCCATTCCAATGGAAATTAATGACCAACCAAAACAAAAACCATTTTACTTCATTTTCATATGTCTCATCAGCATCCTAAAAAACAATGAAGATATAGACCCGCCATGATGCTGTATGGAGTTTTATTCTATAAGAAAAGTCTAAACTCACCATTTGATAGACATATTTTGGCTCCTAAAATAAGGAGTGAAACAGATAGGTTTGTGAACAAAAAAAAAACTGAATATCAAGAAAATTACGCAAGATACGGTTAAATTGGAAAAGATAACTATAGTTAAGTCTATGATTAGATGACATCACATCTTAATCATCCGATGGTGAAAGAGGTGCTCGCTCATTTCTGCTTGCGCAGGTGCGCGATCAAAAAAAATTCCCAGTGGAGCATGTTGAATCATGTCATAAGGCATTGTAATTTCTGCCAGATTGTCTGGATCTTCCTCATTCAGAGAAAATCTATTTAGAGCATGAGTTGGTAAATTGTGAACTCTATTATAATCACATATATGTTGCTTAATGCAGAGAGAAGTTTGTTTGGCATTAGGTTTTATGTGACTGAAAACTAGATCACATCTAGCCTCCAAATATACCAACAAATAGTGGCATAAGTATTGTAGTTTTCAGAAGTACTCCCAGATATGAACCAGGAGTTGAACAAATATCCATGAAGTTTGTGGTGTTGTAAAACTTCCATGGGATGCCCCAAGGACTTCATGCCAAACATCAATTGCTGCAGGACAGTTTAAAAACATATGTGTCATAGTTTCCTCCCCACTTTTGCAAATTTGACAAATAAGATCAATGTAGTGAAGAATGCTTGCAGTCTTTCCATTAGTGGAAAGGATTTCATGAGCACAATTCCAGATAAAAATCTTTATAACTGGAGCAATATTCATTTTCCATATAGCTTCCCAATTTCTTGTAATGATGTCATTCTTGTATAAGTTATCTACCTTTGCCTTATAAATGGCTTTTATGGAGAACTTTCCAGTTTCATTTAAGTTCCATAAAATTGTGTCCTCTCCCTCTGGATGAGTGGTGAGAGCCAGAATAATTTGAGCAGTGTTTATACTGAAGATGTGTTGAACAAGGTTAGTATTTCATTCCCCAGAGGGTGTCATGAGGTGGTTCAGCATCTGAATATGTTGTGGGCAGTGAGTGGGTTTTGTGAGTTTAAATGTGGAGTTTGGGATCCAGAGGTCTTCCCATATTATGATTCTGTTTCCATTGCATATTTTCCAATAACAATGTTGTTGTATGTTCTGTATGCCTTCAAGGATACCTTTCCAGATCCATGAGTCTCCATCTTTAGCTTTTGTATCCATATTCAGTACATTTCTCCCCAGCAGGTACTTAGCATCCATTAGTTGGTACCATAAAGAGTCTTTATCTTGTTCTAGTCTTCATCCAATTTTTGTAATCATAGAACTGTTGAATAGTTCCATGTTCATTATATCGTATGGGTGAAGATGCTACTTTGGATCTTATAAGGTGCTTGTGAGAGTTCTTATGTTCGGTCATGTTGTGGTGAGTCAATGGATTGATTTAGTCAATTAGTTGTGTAATTCTCAGTGGTGATTCTATAATGAATAAAGAAGTCGTAGCCGTTTGGTGGATGTAGAAAATATTACACACATTGTGTATATTGTTGAACCGCGTTAAATCCGTGAGTACTTTACTTCTTGTTGCTTTGTTTATGGCTTGCATATATGTGGTTCTCTTTCTCTTCTTCTTATCCTATATCATAGTAAGATTCATGGAGCAATCCGAGAGATCGGTGTTTCTTTTTAGCTAATATGTTTCCGCAATATTAGCACGTAGATGGCTCTGAACCCCAACAATCGGTATCAGAGCATTAGGTTAGATACCAATTTCCCCAACAATTGGTATCAGATCTATAGGTTGGGTAGAAGATTTGAAGAGAAAGTTTTGGATTTTCTGGTTGGAAGAAAATTTTGAAGACGAAGGATTTGGTTTCATCAAGTATGTGAGGATTTGATGTTACAGCTTCCGAAGATGCGGAGTTTGATGTTTTCAAGTTAATATGAGATTTGATTTCATCAGTTTTGGGAACAAAGAAAAGTGAAGTGTACTTCGAAAGGAATGGGATTATATCAGGTGATCTACATTCGATATAGTCAAGAATTGTTGTCTTGATGTTTATGGTGCTCTAAATTGAAGATTTGACATTGATACTTATTGGAGCGTAAACCCTATGCATGGCTTCAAGTAAGTTTATTTATTATCTATACTTCGTACTATTATTGGAACTGTTTGAAAGACCTGCGTAGATTGGTTTTCAATTAATCGGTGTTTTCTTGGCAAGACACAAGAAAGCAAGAATATTGTAGTTGGAATACAAATATTGATTTGTATGTTTGTGGAAGTAAAGACGGAATATAAGCATGTCAAAGTCTCATTATTGTTCCAAACCAAGGAAACAATAATTTGGTTATCAATCGTCATCAATTGGATTATCTTGCTACTTGTATTTAACCTGAAGTTGAAGAATGTGAACATGGATTCATACTCGTTCTTCCCTTAGTTGTTTGTTGCAATAATTATTTTGGGAAATCTGGTAGTAGGTTTCGTTTTGGAAATATTGTCCGTTGGACAGGGTTTGATATATTCCAGAAGTGAAGAGTTTGATTTTCAGTCTTAGTATTTGAAGCATGTGGCTACAAATAAGTTGCAAGACATGGATCATTGGATGAGATGTGATATTGTTTGTGGTGGAGCTATGGATTCTTATTATTGTATAAGAAGCAGTTTGTCGACACAGTTTGTTAGGGTTCGTTTATCAGTGTTGAAGTTTGACATTATGTCGGGTTGAACAATGTTTTCTGGAGTTTCTCTCGTACTGTTTCCGATGGAGAAGCTAGATAGTTTGTGATATTTTGATTCTTTTCGATGACGTTCAATCGAAGAGTTGTTTTTGCTATACACCATTTGAAGTCGATCGGAACTAGTTGAAGTGCAAGACCGTTGTGAGAAACAGGTTGGTCTATTTATGTTGCGGATACGTTCTTATTTTGGTAAAGACCCATTGTGAGGAATTTAAAAGGTATCGCTTGGACACTCCAAGAGTTTAAAGAATAAAGATACAATACTACAATGTGTATGGTGGTGTGGCTACGGGAGCTAGCGCATACTACTTGGAGAAAACACGATGCATGAATTCGAGTGGGCTACAATTTCGGCGTGTTTTTCCATCAACCTTTTATTATGAATTGGCTATTTGATTTCCCGATGACCAGTGTGATATTTTCTGTTGGAGAGAGCAACATTATAGCAATGATAATATTTGGGGGTTTGCTCATCTGCTATAGTTATTGAAATTGATTTCAATAGTGACAGAGCCTGTAGTGATGAAGGTAGAAATTTATATTGAGAAAATTTGTTCAGCAACGATATAGTTTCCGTCAAGTTATAAAAACAACAGCGTCTTGAATTTCTTGGAGCTTGAGGAAGTTACCGAAGGTTTCATATTATGGCTGGGTGTGATTGGGTCTTTGTGTGAGGACGGATTATCAGATTTCGAACGTTGGTGTACGTTTTTGGAGCAAGATTGAAAAAGGGATATGCATAAGAGAGAATGTGTGACATTATGTATTGTTACAAGGGTAATAGTAAATTCTTCGACGATGGTCACAGTTCTATCCGAGTCTGATTGTGTTGTGGTTTGACTGTCATGAAGTCGAAACTACATGCTTGCTTAAGAAATTGATAAAATACTATCTTGACAATTATGCCTATAAAAGGACATTGTTGTCAAAGCCCGTTGAGGTTGCTGAAGTGGTGCAGAAGAAGATTGGTGAGTCAACTGTCGAAGTCTTTGTGAAGCTGAACACGTGTTTGGTATGTATGCAATGGTTGAAGATATGATGAGCTTTTTTAAAAGGAGTAAAACTCAATTGGGGAAATATGGTCATAGAATCATGATCCAATCGGATATAGGCTTGTAAAGCAAGATTCATAGATATGAGCTCGAGATTGGCACGCAGTGGCAATGATCCATGGATTGGTTGTATTTGGTGCCAATTAGAGTCATGCTCAATATGCTTTGGTACATACAAGATGGTTAGTTTCTTGGAAGCTAACATAAAGGTTGGTTTGTTAAAACTAACACAAAGTATCTCGTTAGCTCGCTTTGGTGGACATGCTCGTGGAAATGAGCAAGTATGTGATCAGTTGTTTAAATAAGCAATTGACTCGGCTGGAGTTTAGAGACGAAGATGAAGAATATGGTTCTGCTAAGGTAATGCTTAGGCAGACGCATGGAGGCTACTGTGATAGTTTCATTTGCTTATCGAGTAGTTATGGATGTCAGCTCTAATGGATGTGGTGCGCAACTTGGAGTTAGTGGCTCAGAATAGTGGGACATTAACTTAGGTGGAGCAAGGAAGACCGAGATGGAGCTGCTCTCATGGTGGAGCAAGTTTCAAGAGGTAGAGAAGGATCAAATGTGCATAATGACTGTAACTAAGTTCGATTGGTATCATATGGACAACGATCGTGTATGGTCTGATTGAGTTGGCGTGAAATACACCTAGAATGGTGTAAAGGAGTAAGGTGTTTCTCAATATGTTGCATAAAGGATGATCATATGATGATAGTTGTTGATATGGTCAGATTTTTCACCGTGGTGGAGATTTGTACAATCACCGGTAGGTTGGATTGTTAAGTCTGAGTTGGTGACGTTCAAGTTTGGTTCGCTCTCTTATGGTGGAGGTTCTATGGAAAAATTTGGATGAACTACATTTTGGTTTGATTCCTATTGAGGATATGTAGGCAACCAGTGATGGTGCAATATTTTTTTTGTTCAGAACATATAGGGATAACAGTTGATCGTCTGATGCATGAATGCATGATCCGAGGTGGATAATTGTAAGGAAACGGTGGGTTTCCTAAATTGGGTCAACTTCCATATATAATATGGGTTGCCTAATGGACCATGGTTTCCTAGTATGAGTTGGTTTCCTAAACCAAGGAGGCTAATACTTGGGAACCCAGTTTGTGACTCCTATATAAGGAGGTCTAGGCTAAGTGTTTTAGTCATGCAATCCTCAATGTAAATCTCGTAGATATGTGAGGGATTCATCCCACCTATTGAGGTGGTTACGTGAGAGACCTAATGGTGGAAGAAGTACATCATTATGGTGTTTATGGGATACTTATTGATGTTGGAAGATATGTCGTTATGGAGTATTCATATGGAGATGTTGGTAAGACATCTTGTTAAGGAGAAGATCATCTTGGTGGTGCTGGATTAGATTATTGGTGTTGAGCTGAAGGCGTCCATGATAATCTATATCAAGGTGTGCAGATAAGATCGTCTCGTTGTGGTAGATAATGTGGTAAACATTATCTCGTATGGGTGAAGATGCTACTTTGGATATTATAGGGTTCTTGTGAGAGTTCTTATGTTCGGTCACGTTGTGGTGAGTCGATGGATTGATTTAGTCAATCAGTTGTGTAGTTCTCAGTGGTGATTCTATAATGAATAAAGAGGTCGTAGCCGTTTGGTGGATGTAGACAATATTACACACATTGTGTATATTGTTGAACCACATTAAATCCGTGAGTACTTTACTTCTTGTTGATTTGTTTATGGCTTGCATCTACGTGGTTCTCTTTCTCTTCTTCTTATCCCATATCATAGTAAGGTTCATGGAGCAATCTGAGAGATCAAGTGTTTCTTGTTAGCTAATATGTTTCCGCAAGATTAGCACGCAGATGGATCTGAACCCCAATAATTGGTATCAGAGCATTATGTTAGATACCAATCGCCCCAACACTAACCACATACAACCTTGTCTTAAATCATTTATGCTATCAAGCATAACGGACCAAGTTGTCGAATACTTTTTTTGCTTCTTGGCATCCCAGAAAGCCATATTTTACTCTTAATAGTTTTGCCCATAACGACGCAGAAACTTGTAAGAATCTCCATGCCAGTTTGGCCACTAAGGCTTGATTTAGGTCTGACAGTGACCTTATACTCCCATTTCACCTTTTTCCTTCGGAAAGTTGAATCATTCTCATCTAAGGAAGTGCATATTCCTCTTGTCTCTATTTCTCCCCCACCAAAAATCTCTGATAATCTGTGTGAGTTTATTGAGGATAGTTTTAGGAATGCTTTGTGTGTCCATGGGATAGGTTGTTTCTTTTTCAACCAGAAATATTCTCCTCAAATTTTTCAATCAGGTAGTTAAAGTACTATAATCTGTTACCTTGCCGTAATATTTTTAAATCCAGATATTTCTCCTCTTTCTGCAATCTTGAGACCCTTAGAGTTTGGATTATCTCTTCAGCATAAGAATCAGGCACACTTTTGCTAAAATGCATCGATGATTTGAAATGATTGACTAACTAACCTGAAGCATTGTAGTACTGTTGTAAAATGGTGGAGATCGAGTTAATTTTGATTGAATTGGTGTTACCAAAAAGCATGATATCATCTGCAAACATGATATGAGAGACAATTGGAGCCCACTTGTTTATTTTATATCCAATATAAAACCCATCTTCTTCCATTTTGTTGATGATGTTTGATAAATAGTGAGAGCAGATAATAAAGAGGTACGGGGCCTGTCTAATCCATTTTTCTCCGGTGAAAAATCCTTTCGGTTGGCCACTGAGCAATATAGAGTAGGATGCAGTTTGATTACAGCTCAGAATTAAGTTTTGAGCATTTTCTATAATGCCAACACTGTTTAATGCTTTTCTCAAAAATTCTCATTCTAATATGTCATACGTCTTGCTCATGTCAAGCTTAAGTGCGAAAAAACCCTGAGATGTAGATGGAGTGCGCATAGAATGAAACAATTCTTTAGCCACAACAATGTTTCAATAATATGCCTTCCTGGGAAAAAAGCCAATTGGTTGTCTTCAATGAGACCATCAAGAAAACTGCTTAGCATGTTGGTAATGACGATCTTGTGGAGTACATTCCAGAAAGCTATAAGCCTGTAGTATGTCGTCGTTACCACATTCTTCTTCTTTGGGATCAAAGCAAAGTATGTGTGATTCAACCCTGGAGGAATTGCTGAATATGTGAAGCAATTTTGAATTAATTGGACTACCTCTTGGCCAACCACATTCCAGCTCTTTTTGTAGAAAAGATCTGGGTATCCATCCGGTTCTTGGGACTTTAAGGATCCCATTTTTTAACAACACTGAAAATTTCATCAGCACTTAGAATAGCGCTAATTGACCTGCACTCATCTGGATTAATCACATTAGATATTTCAAGCACAAATGAACTAGGGTGAACATTAGGGTCTTTAGTAAACATGTCTTGAAAATGATAATATTTTCTTTTCTTCATGATCAGAAATCCATTCTACGTTGTTTTGTTTTAGAGAAGTAATCCTATTTCTACTCCTTCTATGGACTACTGAGACATAAAATACTTGTATGTTTTTATCTATAGTTGGTACTCATTTGGAATTTTTTCATTGTTTCCAAAAGATTATATCCCTCTTTTCTAAACAAAAAATATGCTGACATATTTCCTTCTCATCCTTTCCAATATCCATCAAGTCAACCAGCTTCTGCTTCTCAATCTCAATCTGTCTTCTAGAGCAAATCATATGGGTATTGTAACTTTTTCATTTTGAAAGAGTGACTACCAATTTGGTCTAATTAGAGGCCACTATGAGGATTACCAACCTCACCTTCACCCCAACACTACCGTGCACTCGTTCAGTTGAACGAGTGGTTGTAAGTGGAACACTATCCCCCCGTCTAAAAAAAATTGTTTTTTTTTACTTTGACGGGGGATTGTCCCCCGTCTATAATTTTTTTTTTTTTGACTTTGACGGGGGACTGTCCCCCGTCTATGTAATTTTTTTGCTTTTTTTTTGGACGGGGGACTATCCCCCCGTCTGTGTAGAGTTTTTCTTCTTTTTTTTTGGACGGGGGACAGTCCCCCGTCTTCTTCGAAAAAAATTTATTACACGCGAGACAATCTCCCGTGTAGTGTTCCTGTTTAAATTTTCCCATAGTGGCTTCAGTCATTCAATTGAATGAGTCCTCTAATATATGAAAGAATTAGTCTTTATTTGGGGATTACCCATAGGATATGATCTTAGTGTCTCCAAATGACTTTCTGCCACACTTCTGAAGTTCTTTGCCCAAGTTCTGTAATCTATTCACCGTGTCACCCTACGTATTTTCCCATTTGGACTGAATGATTTCATCAAACTGAAGGTGATCAGTCCAGTAGTATTCGAACTTCTAGTTCGTTTTCTCTTTGGTGGTCTTCTCATGGTATTAAGCAATATAGGTGAATGGTCAATATCTATACTGGGTAAATGGAGAACTGCCGCGTCAGTGAACAGAAGTCTCCAATCAGTGATGCATAAATCTCTATCTAGCCTCTCAAATATGGATTGTGTTTGCATTGCATTGCTTGACCATGTGAATGCAGGGCTTGCATATCCCAGGTCAATCACATCTCTGTCTCGGAGCATGTTTTTGAATTATGTGCAGCTTATGTCTGAATTTGGATTACCACTGTGCTTCCCATAGTGATGCATGAGCACATTTAAACCCCTATCATGCATCAGGGGTCATTAATGGATGCTATTATATGGCTTGTGTGTTTGTGAGGATGTGAAGGAGGGTCATAGAGACACATATGAGAGTCCATTTCGGAATGGATCACCAGTGCTGCAATAGATGAGATTTTGGCTTTTGGAGATGACAAACAATTCAACATTATCTTGACAAAGGATTGCAAGACCTCCACTTCTGCCATTTGCAGCAACAAAATCATAATGTTGGAAGTTGAGAGAGCTAGATACTCTTATGCTGTTGCTTTCTTTGAGTCTAGTTTCTGATAAAAACATGATGAAAGGTTTGAAACTACGCAGGAATGAGTTAAAGGTTAGAACTGTCGTCTCATTCCCTAGTCCATGACAGTTCCAAGATTGTACTAATATTTTCCTTGAGAATTTTCTAGGAAAGTCGCCATAGCCTTTCCTAATATGTTATAATGGTACTTTTGAGGTGGACCACAGTCCATTAGCTCAGACTAGTCTTTTGTTTCCCATTTGTGAAAACATTAACTTTGGTTCTTGGTGTTGCAGAGTTCTTGCTTGTCTTTTCCACTATTTGATGCTCTTTGAGTTCTCAGTCACAGCTTTAATGAGACTGGTAAGTGGTTGTGGTGATGATGGTTGGGATGTATTTTTAGCAGAGGTGGTGAGGTTGTGAGTTGGAAATGAAATAGAGATATCCGGTGGTGTGGGGGTAAGATGCAGTATAAGGTTTGATTCAGGATTATCGAAGAGAGAATTTGGGTTTTTGCTAGTGCTCGTGGTGGTGATAGGTGTAGGGATGTTTATACAATGGGTAGTTGGTGGTACGTTTGGTGGAGAATAGGTTCGGGTATTTGGGATGCTATCGGGTTGGTTGTAACTGAGGTGGCCAGGATATTTGAAATATTCCCTCCAATATTGCCAGAATTAACATTATGCATGTTTTGGATTGTGACAACGAAATGTTTTCAATTTATTGAGGATTGGACTTATTAGGGAAAGTTTTCAGATTTGCAGAAGATGTTATTCCTGGAATTGGGTTTTGGATGGGATTTTCCAACTATGTAGTAGACTCAGTGGTTCAACTAAGGAAATATTGGGGTTGTTGTTATTTTGGGTATGACCCACCAGATTTGTTGACTGAGGATTAGGGTTTCCTCCATGAATGGCTTCTAGGGATTCTTGGTGGTTTCTAGTTATTTGGATTTTTTGTGGTTGCTCCGGTTTGAAGTTGGCATTAATTTCTTCAGTGAGCCTGTCTACTGATTTGTCTTGCATTTTCTCCATGAAAGTATATGGGGAGATAAATCCCAGCTTCTCACATTCTTTTGATAGCTCTAGACATTGCTTCATGATATGGACAAATTTTCCTCAAAAGAAACAAACCCCTTGAAAGTCTTTCAAATCTGAAAGCAACTGTGAATTTCTTTTTTGATGGTAGAAGGAAAGTCATTTCCTGCTTCAATGATTTTTATGTCGATTTGGACTCTTACCCTTGCAAAGCTTCCCCACTTTGCTTGTTCTTCAGTTTGAATATGATACGTGACATTAAATTGAATCATACCTTGTTGGTTACACTCAACCAAAGTAGTTGGCTCAGTCTGAGTCATTGAGTCACCTCCTTGTTGTGTACATTCTCATCCAGTTGTACTTGCTCATTAAAGATAATTATCATCGGCACGGTACTTTGATCAGGAGCTGTAATATTCTCATTTTCATTTTCCTGTTGACTTCCATTTAATGCATGTATTTGATCTGTCAGGATTTGCTTATGGAATCAATGACAACCGCGGAATAACGGATCTTGAGATATTATGATGAATAATAAGTAAACCAAGCACAAGCAACTATAATAATACGAGAAAGATTAATCAACTCACAAGACACAAGATTTATAGTGGTTCGACCAATACATACAACTTGTACATATTGTCTACGTCCACTTTGAGCCGCACCAACTCAAATCCACTATGAAGAAAAACGATTACAACGTCGTGTGAATCCCAGCAAACCCTTGGTTACACCACAACAATTACCCGAGACGATAACCTTGTTTCTTTTTCCTCACCGATATTCTATCACAACGAAACCCTAGCTTTAGCCCTAAAAGTTATACAAGAATCTCTCACCGATCTCTTAATCGTTTTCTACACAATACAATTCTACAAGGCCTAATTACCTATTTATATAGGTTACAAACTTGGCCACCAAGAATCCTAGCCGGTTTAGGAAACCCCTTCCCTAAATAACCACGGCTAACTTTAGGAAATAATAATTAGTCTTCAATAACTAACAATCTCCCACTTTGAAGACTCATTGATTGTCTTCAATTCTTCTTTTCTTCAACTTTGGATTTGACGGTGCTAAAACATCTTCATGTCAGTGCGGCTCCCCTCCCAGATCCTCATTCTGAGAGACCAACTAAAGCCTTGCAGAGGTTTAGCTTGTCTGATGTAACTCCCTTGGTAAACATATCCGCCGGATTCTTCGAACCAAGAATCTTCTCGAGCTTGAACTCTCATTCTTCTAAGAGATCCCTAATGAAATGATAACGAATATCTATATGCTTCGTCCTAGCATGATAGGCTGATTTCTTGGCTAAATGTATAGTGCTTTAACTGTCCCTAAACAGAACACTATCTCGTTGTTCCTTTACCAACTCATCTAACAAACCTCACAACCAAATCATCTCCTTGCTCGCTTATGTTACTACAATGTTACCAACTTCTGTAACTGTGAGTTCCAACTCACTGCAGCTGACCATAGTATAAACATAACCGGTCGTACTTCGCCTTTTATCTACATCACCTGCGAAGTTTACATCCACATAACCCTCAAGATAGAACCACCTTTTCCATAACACTGTGGTATGTTTGTGTTACCTCTCAAATACCTGAGAATCCACTTCACAACTTCCCAATGTTGTTTTCCTGGGTTGCTTGCATATCTACTCACTACTCCCAATGCATGTGCAATATCCGGTCTCGTGCACACCATAGCATACATTAGACTCCCAATCGCCGAAGAATATGGTACGTTAGCCATGTACTCCTTTTCTTCATCTGTCTTCGCACACTGCATACTTGAAAGACGAATTTTACTTCCAAGTGGAGAACTATCTGGTTTAGCATTCTCCATATTGAACCTTTTCAACACTCATTCAGTATATTCAGCCTGACTAAGCATAAGTACACCCTTAGCTTTGTCTCTTATGATTCTCATACCAAGAATCTTCTTTGCTTCACCAAGATCTTTCATAGAAAACTCACTGGCTAATTGTTTCTTCAAATTCTCAACTTCTTGTAGAGATGTTCCGGCAACCAACATATCATCCACGTACAGTAATAATATGATGTAGTCATAACCGCACCTTTTAAAGTAACAACAATGATCTGCATTACACCGTGAATAACCACCTCTATGCATGAAGTTCTCAAACTTCTTGTACCACTGTCTCGGGGCTTGTTTTAAACCATACAAACTCTTCTTTAGTTTGCACACCATCTATTCCTTGCCTTTTACTATGAATCCTTCTGGCTGCTTCATGTAAATTTCTTCATCTAGGTCACCATGAAGAAAATCTGTCTTTACATCCAACTGTTCAAGTTAGATATCTTCAGAAGCCACTAGACTTAACACTACTCGAATAGTAGTCATCTTCACAACTGGAGAAAATATCTCGTTGTAATCAACACCAGGTTTTTGCTGGAAACCTTTGACAACCAACCTCGCCTTGTAGCGAATATCTCCATTTGCTTCAGACTTCATCCGATAAACCCACTTGTTATGCAACGCCTTCTTACCTCTTGGTAATTTTACTAACACCCAAGTGTCATTCTCCTCAAGTGAATTCATCTCATCTTCCATAGAAAGTTGCCACTTTCTTGAATCATCGGCCGCTAGTGCTTCTTTAATATCTTCAGGTTCACCTACATCTGTAAGTAATAGATAATTCAGAGCATACCTTAGGTTTGGATTTGGAGTTCTTGATGATCTTCGTACTTCTTGTGGAACTGTAGGAGTAACTCCTACTGCAGCAGAAGTCCCTTCTTGTACTTCTCCGCCATCAGCAACATCGTGCTCTTCTTGTACCACACTTTTTCCAGAAACATCATCAATATCGATAAACAACTCCTTATCGACGTTTTTTGATCCGACATCTTCAACTTGTGTCTTATTCTCGTCCTTGTACAACTCATTCTCATTAAAAGTGACGTCTCTACTTCTAATAACTTTGTGACCCTCGTAGTCCCAAATTTTATACCCAAAAGCGTCATTTCCGTAACCAAGAAATATACACTTCTTTGCTTGAGCACCTATCTTAGACATCTCATTGGGACTAAGATGAACATAACCAACACAACCAAAAACTTTCAAATATGAAAGATTTACCTTTTTACCGGTCCAAACCTCCTCTAGTATCTTCATATCTAATGGACTACTAGGTATCATATTGATTAGATAAGCAGCCGTCTCTGTTGCACGTGCCATAAGGTCTCGATAAAATCAGACTGCAACCTCATGCACCTAGCACGTGCATTCAACGTCCAATTTATACGTTCTGCTACTCCATTCTCCTGTGGCGTCCTTGGAACTGTCCTCTCCAAATGAATTCCATTTGTAGCACATAACTGTAAGAATTCTGTTTTGTCATACTCACCACCGTTGTCTGATCTTAGACACTTCAACTTCAGACCAGTTTCTATTTCAACCAAAGCTTTCCACTTCTTAAACACTTCATACACCTCAAACTTATTCTTCATGAAGTAAAACCACACCTTCCTTGAGTGATCATCAATAAAGGTGACATAATATTGGAACCCACTGTGAGATGCAACATCAATTGGTCCCCATACATCAGTATGAAACAAATCAAGTTTCTCACTTCTCCAGGATCTGCCGCCTCTGCTGAAACTAACCCGTTTTTTCTTTCCATGAACACAGTTTTCACAAAAACTCATATCAACAGACTTCACCTTAGGTAGATATCCTCCCGAACATAGAATCTTCATGTTATTCTCACTCATGTGACCTAATCTTCTATGCCATAATTTACTGTCTTTACCACTATTAGCCACTGCTAAAGTAGTTCCATCTGAAGTCCGGTATAGAGTACCGACTCTAACTCCACGAGCTAATACCATAACTCATTTCTTCACTTTCCAATTGCGTTTCGTAAGCACAACTTCATAGTCATCATCACAAACTTGGCCCACAAATACCAAGTTCTTCTTCAATTTGGAACGTGTCGTACATCCTTCAATTTCCATGTCGAACCATTGACTTTCAAGATCACATCACCCAAGCCGATGATGTCGCATGCTTCACCGTCATCTAAGAATACTTGTCCATAGTATCCTTCTTTATAAGATATCATAATACTCTTATCACCCGTTGCATGGAAAGAAGCTCTCGAGTCTATAATCCAAGACTCATCTTGCTTGTCCTCAGAGAGTAGTAGAAAACCTTCCGTAATCACCTTCTTGTTATCAACAAGGACCTCCACCGGTTCCGCAGCTGCAACTACGTTGACCTCTTCTTTATTACCTTTGTTTCCACCATTATTAGCACCTTTGTTTTCCATACAATCGCGCTTGAAGTGTCCTACTTTCTTACACGCCCAACACTCAACAACACCTCTAGGCCGGGATTGAGATCTCCCTCTAGACTTCCATCTAGATTTGTTGTTGTTGCTCCTGCCTCTATCTTCTTCTTGCATAGTTAATTCCGAGCTTGAAGTACTAGAACCGTAACCTTTCTTCTCTCCTCTTCAACAATTAATCTTTGCTGCACATCATCAAGCTTCAACTTCTCGCTCCCTGCAGAATTGCTAATGGTTGTCCTTGCACTCTCCCAACTCTTTGGTAATGACGACAACAACCGTAAAGCTTGAACTTCATCATCAACATTAATACTAACTTTTGAAATCTGAGAAATAATCGATTTAAACTTCCCAAGATGTGATGAAATCGCTTTGCCTTCTTGCATCTTCAGATTGAATAGTTGTTCACACAACATAATCTTCCCCGAGGCTGATGACTTTTGATACAACTTTTCGAGTTTATCCATAAGATACTTCGTACTAGTTTCCTCTTGTACGTTATTGTAGACTTCCTCCGTTAGACATCTACAAATCACGGCTACACACTTGCGATCAAGAGTTGTCCATTCATCGTCTTTGCGTGCTCCCTTTTCTGCAACTCCACCCAATGGATCAACAAGGTCTTTCTCATATAGGTAGTCTACCATCTGAGAATTCCAAAACTCAAAGTCCCATTAAAAACTTTAACTCTAGCTACCGTACTTTCGTTATTATCACCCATAACTCCCAGTCCAATCGTACTACGATAAACCCTAAATCTCTAACCCGAGCTCTGATACCAGTTGTCAGGATTTTCTTATGGAATCACTGACAACCGCGAAATAACGGATCTTGAGATATTATGATGAATAATAAGTAAACCAAGCACAAGCAACTATAATAATACGAGAAAGATTAATCAACTCACAAGACACAAGATTTATAGTGGTTCGACCAATACATACAACTTGTACATATTGTCTACGTCCACTTTGAGCCGCACCAACTCAAATCCACTATGAAGAAAAACGATTACAACGTCGTGTGAATCCCAGCAAACCCTTGGTTACACCGCAACAATTACCCGAGACGATAACCTCTTCTCTTCTTCCTCACCAATATGCTCTCACAACGAAACCCTAGCTTTAGCCCTAAAAGCTATACAAGAAATCTCTCACCGATCTCTTAATCGTTTTCTACACAATACAATTCTACAAGGCCTAATTACCTATTTATATAGGTTAAAAACTTGTCCACCAAGAATCCTAGTAGGTTTAGGAAACCCCTTCCCTAAATAACCACG
The DNA here is from genome assembly GCF_003573695.1 of Papaver somniferum. Classification (NCBI taxonomy): domain Eukaryota; kingdom Viridiplantae; phylum Streptophyta; class Magnoliopsida; order Ranunculales; family Papaveraceae; genus Papaver; species Papaver somniferum. The sequence continues at coordinate 54,028,139 of NC_039359.1, forward strand.
GCTAACTTTAGGAAATAATAATCAATCTTCAATAACTAACATGATCACCACTTCCTGCCGTTACATGTTGGATTTCCGAGTCCGTTTGCATTTGAGCAGCGTTGTTGTTGGTATTTTTAGTACCTCTTGTATTCGGGTAACTCCAGGTTGGTGAATCTAGTGTAGTGTCCGGCGAGAGAAATACTTTCTGTTGCTGAAGATGATAGTTTTCTGTTACTTTACATTCTTCTTCCTTGTGGTCAATAATGTAACAAAACCAAAAAGACTGAATGGATGCTTTTCATAAAAAAGTCGGATCCGAACTTCCTCACCAACAACATTTTTCATCCAAAAACCCTGGCGCAAAGGATCTCTGACATCAATTAGGAATTGAGCTTTTTGAATCTTCCCTTTTGGCACAATGCAGTCTGGAGGATCTAGTTTTTTAACTTCACCCATAGCCAAGGCGATACTTTTAACTATTGGAGGATTTGCAAACTTAGGCTTCATGTTGGAGTTACGAAGCCAAAACAGTTGTTTGCTAGATCGAGCTTACTCTTCGGAGTCATTGCATTCTAAGGTTCCACAACTAGTAAATATCCTTCTATCAAACATGGCCTTAAGTTAAGCAAAAGATCATAATCCTCTTGAGTATAAGATTTGATCATGAAAACTCCATTCTCCTCTTATTTGATATAGATCTCTTTACATTTCTTCCATAGTTTCTTAATCTCTTTATCTAGCTCTCCAACAATATATTCTTTGTAAGGGTAGAGCTTGCTAAAAAAACAGAACTTCCATTGATTAGCTCCTTGGATCAAGTCTTGTGTGGATAAAACTGGTTGTTTCAGGGCTTTGAGCCTTTCAGAGATGGAAGTTATTTTCATTTTCTCCTGCACTTCTTTAACTTGAGGCTTCATGATTAATGAGAAGATATTAGCGCATGCTCGAAGTGAACTCAGATAACAAATAAGAAGGATAAGCACAACTAATAAGGAGGGTTTTCCTAACTTCTGCTTAATGAATACCGAACACCTGTTGGAAAGCTTGTAACAATTTCTTACATTAGGTGTTGTAGGTTTAACCATAAGGGTAAGACGAATGCTTTGTCTTCTGTTAGGATTACGACATTCTAAAGTTAAACTGATAGAATGTTGGATATCTGAAAAAGTTGATATGGAAAAAGTATAATTTTTTTTAAAGGAATAAAAATTGAATCTTCTCGTGAACGGAAAATGATGAGGTTGTAAGTGTTCATCAGGTCATTCAACTCTCTTAAATGATTACATGAAGGTATGACACCACCTTTTTTGTCTGAAATCTTGGCAAGCACATTGAAGTCACCCAAAATACTAATGGGACAGTCAAGGGTAGAGACCTTCTTCAATTCATCCCAGACAATAGCACGGAGGCTTGGATTAGGACTAACATAGACTAAAGAGAGAGTCCAAGGTTTTACTCCTTGGACATTAACCACAGCATGAATAGCCCAGCGAGAAATGGATGTGGCTTTAATGTAAACATCTTCTTTGTTCCATAACATCCACAAACCCCCAGAAAAACCCAAAGCATCAACAATTAAGGAACTGTTATAGCCAAGTCTTTGAACAATATCTCTAGCACGACCACCACTCAATCTAGTTTCAAGAATAATAAAAACTGTAGGCTTGTAATTATGGATTAAATCACGAGCTACAATTTCAAAAGAGGGTTTACCCGCCCCTCTACAGTTCCACATCATTACCTTCATTGGGAATGAGTTGAATTGCGAGTTGTGAGTCTCCTCCATTGGAAGCATGGACCAATTGCAAGTTTGTTGATTCCTCAACCTGTGCATGCCTTCTTCCAACTTCGCAGGATCCAACCCTGTCCATATCGAGTTACTGAATGTTCTTTCCACTGTGGAAGGATCCCAACCAGTCACTATCTCCATCTCGAACCTCATGAGTCCACTTGGCCCTCTTACTAATGCTGGTGTCTCGATTGTTGGGGGTAGTATTTGCTCTAGGACGCAATCCGTGGGCCAAACCTTTAAGGCGCATCCTGTCCCTGGTGGAGCTTGACTTGCATGTGAACGGACTACTTGTACTAGAGTAACCCATTTGTCCCGAGGCAAATTGATTTGGTCTATCATTGATTTGATCTCCTCTCTCTGTACTGGTGGTTCCTCCTCTTCCACATGCGCTTCCTCCCCTACCATCCTCATTCTCGCCTGAACTCTTGCATAAAAGTCCGCCATTTGATTTATCGCATTCCTGATCCTCACAAGAATTGGCCACTGATGTATCACTAACCTTTGAAATTATGGTCCCCATGGAGCTATCTCCTTCTCTATTGCAGCTTTCACCAAGTCTTCCACTATCCATGTCTCTACCAAGGGCCTGGTTGAGTCTGTAGAAAACAGATTCAGGGGTAGTGGTGTTACTTTTGCTGTCACCTATGCTTCCTCCTCTTCCACCAGAGTTACTACCACCTCTGGATCTATTTCTTCTATTATAACCCTGTTTGCTTGATTCTCCGTACTCACTAAAGCCTTGAGTTGATGCTTGATCTTTTGTTGAAAAAAGAAACTGGCTTGAATTGTAATGGGAAGCTGAAGAGATGGGTTCTCTAGTTTTAAGTATTTCTTTACATGCAGTTTGCTTGGCTTGAGTGATAAATGTAGCAGCATGACCAAGAGGGGATTGGTCCATCTCATCACTGTGGCAGAGAGGTTCTGCAAAATTGGATTTCCTAGGCAAGTAAACATGATTATTCTTTATCAAATCTTTATCGCGAGGATTTTGTTTACTGCTTTTTAATCTATCTTGGGTTTCTCCACTTATAATAATATTCTTTTCCTTTGGATGTTTATGCCCACCGACTTGATTCAGCCCCATTTGTCTAGCCGATTCTGAGTTGGATCGGTGATTTTCATTGATTCTCTGGGTAAGATGTTTTAGTAGTTTCTTTTCCATGGATTGGGTTTCTCCAGCGATTCTTCCGATTCTCTACCACCATCCAAGGCCCATAATCATCTGAGACTTTAGTTGTAGTAACATTAGCTGCCATTTTTTTCAGAACTATCACATTGGTTAGGCTTGATCAAAGGACATGATTCCTTTCTCTGAGTGATCATACCACAATTGAAGCACAGGTTATGAATTCCTTCATATTCAATCCTTTGAATTGATTTACCCACCCTAATTTGAGGTAATAAGGGTTTTGATACATGAATTTCAACACAAATCCTTGCATATCTGCCTCTAGATATGTTATCGGTGGTGATATCTACTTTGATCGCTTTCCCTATTCTATTCCCAATTTGTTTCAGAATTTCTTTATCATAAAACTCAATAGGTAATTCAGGAACTATAGCCCATAAAATCAAAGAATTTAAAGAGGCCTTAGACGGCTTGAATTCAGGGGACAATCTTTGTAGGGATAAGAAATGGCCTCCAATGAACCAAGGTCCTTGATACATAACTCTTTTTAAATCTTCAATATCATCAAATTTAAATAAAAAGAAATGACTTTCCCAATTAAACACTGTCTCCATGGATAACAGATTCTTCTTCTTGTATCCTTATCAATCTGAATTGTAGGAATTGAATCATTGTCAACTGCTTCCGATTCACTGATAGATAGTTCTTCAATATGCAGATCCATGGCCGCAAGAACATCATCATCCTCCTTTCCAATATGACCAGGGAGCAAGATTCCCTTTTAGTTTGCTAGCATAAGATGGTTTTTCTATGGAGGTAGAATTTGGCAGTGGGTCTTCTTCCATACTCTCTCCAGGATTAGCTAAATCTTCCATTAGATCAGGTGGATGTGAACCTGATCCCCTGGATCGGGACCAGAAGAAAAGTCGGTTCTCAAAAGATTGAAATTTCATATTCTGACGCGTCTAACAATGCAAAGAGTTCCAAATTTTGAAAACTGTCTCGATTTATAATTCCATTGTTCCGCATCAAGAAACGAGTAGGGAGTAGTTCATTTTGTTTTGTTGTAATTATCCAGTACGTAGTGCGTCATGTTGGCTGGTGGGGAAACACGTGGGCTTAGGTGAGATCATTTTTGTTTTGGTAGATTAAGCACGGCACTTGCAATAAAAGATGGAACTAAACTGTTGTCCCCCGTAAGGCATTCTTGCATTTCCTAGACTAGTAAGGGTTGTTAAACGTCTCAACCACCAGGTCTGGTTCTCCCGCAGAAGTTATGCAAACCTTTGCCAAGTTTTTAGTCTCGTTATTGCTATTACAAGAAATGATTGAGTTCTTAAGTTTTTCATAAAGTCTCTAAAGCACATCTATGGTCCCTAAAGGATCTGTCTTGCCCTGTGCTTCTTAATGCCCCGTCCAAAGGCTGTAGTTCAAGCGTTAGGAATACAATCAATAGATCATGCTGGTTCGACAAACAAATTACTATCGTCCTGTGGCTCCAGTAAGAAACTTTATGAAGTAGGTGTGGCCATGTATCGCAGAATGACTTTATAAGTAAGAAAAAGAAAGTCTTTTTTGTGAAATAAAGTTGCTTCGCTTTTGATCTTGACTTCACTTCTAGAGACTTCTGCTTCTGCTTGCCAATAAGGCTATAAAATCGAAAGTGCACTGCAGATGTTATGATTCAACTTTCAGTAAGTAGAAAATTAAATGACATTACTTCTAGGTGAAATGCCATTCATTATCTTGAATTTCTTTTTATCTATTAACTGTTGCGTCTGTAGCAATAAAACACTCAAGAAAGATGTTAGAAAGATGATAGAATAAAAAGATTAATTTCTGGAAGGTAAATAGACACTCAATTGGACTGCAAACAGAGGACAGAGTCACGTGTTCAACATGCTGTCCTTAACACGATATTTGACCGGTACGCCTCAAGAATGAGTGATGCCTATACCCTGTGGTCAAGTACGTATCCAGGATAAAACTGCCCGTTGCAAGCACTGTTAGCACTACAATACTTGCCCACTCTTACGATCTCAACAGCGATTGCGCACGGAATGAAAAATAAAGGACCACACAGGGGGAGAAGATGAAAAGAAGAGGATAATAGCTCTTCTGGACACAAAACGAAATGAGAGAAAGTGATCGCTGTATATAGGGGAGAATAGAGAGAGGTCTCATAAACGCGCATTAAAACAATTTCAATTAATTTAGATTTTTTCCAACGGTTTTAAACGTTCATGCATCACTTAATATCGATTTGAAACGTTCATGCGTCATTATGTTTGATATAAAACGTTCATGCAAATTTAAATTTGAAATAAAAACGTTCATGCAAATTTAAATTTGATATAAAACGTTCATCCAAATTAATGTTCATGCATAAACATAATGTTTCCCAAAGAATTATTTTGTTTCAAATATTAATTCGATAATTTCCAAAAAATATAAGTCTTGACCCACACCCACACCCAAACCTGAACCCGAGCCCCAGCCCGGCCGCCCGCACGGACGGACGACGGCGGCGTGCGTGCTTCGATGCGAAGCACCGCGCGTGTGTGAAAATGTGTGATTGCACCAACTAGCCCATTTCCTAAGTCCTCTCCCTCGCACAAAAGTGCTAATGACCCAAGGGCCACTCTAATATCAAAAAATTCAATACTTATGGAGAGGTATCATCTTTAGTTTTCCCTATGTGGGACTAAAGGTTCATTCACAAATAGTGAAAATGAGCTAGTGTCCTTAGTGACCATAGATCCTAAGTTCCAATGCCACCAAGACCAAAAAACCAAACTATTTTTTAAATTCATTTTCTCTAACAATCCCCCACATGAATGAAATACCGATAAAAATCAGAAAACGGAAAGCGAGAAATACCACTTAGGCAAGAGGTGTCCATGAGGTCTTGAACCTTTTCTTAGTGAGAAATTGCCGGAACTACTTGATGGAAAGTAAACGCGATGTCTTGAACTACCATCGTTTGGTGTAATCCGCGATAATAACCACGCGTGATATCTCTCTAGGTGTTGTCGAGTTCGTGCCGTTGTGTCCTTTTTGGCCCTGGACAAATCCTGTTTCTCCGAATGCTCTATAGAATCAGCTCTTTTCTCATAGGTGAGTTCTATCAAGAGTGTTTACTGCTACACCCCACTTGAATCTAAAATTGAAACTATAGTACTCATTAGACTTAATAGAAAGTCATCCTCACATGCAGTCACACTATCACGTCTACACCATAGGGAAGGGGCAGAGAATGAATTCTCTGATAGTGTTTACCTTGACCCGGCACAAATTAGTTTCTCATTCGAAACCTTGATCTTGGGATCTCCAGTCAGCAAGGTTGAGTATCCTTCATGGCAAGTTTATTTAATGAGCCTAAGCCCCATCCCCTTAGATGCATTACTAACTATCTCCCTTGACAAACCTTTCGTCAAAGGGTCCGCGATATTCTCCTTGGACTTAACCCGATCAATGGAAATAACGCCTTTTGAGATTAGTTGTTTTAGGGTATCGTGTCTTCTCTTTATATGTATAGACTTCCCATTATAGTAGCTGTTTTTAGATTTAGCTATGGCAGCTTGATTATCACAATGTATAGATATAGCCGGCACAGGCCTATGCCAGAGAGGAATGTCTTCTAAAAAGCAGCTTAGCCAAGCGGCTTCCTCTCCTGCTTTATCTAGCGCAATAAACTCAGATTCCATAGTGGATCGAGCTATGCAGGTCTGTTTGGAACTCTTCCAAGAAACAACCCCACATGCTAGAGTGAAAACGTATCCACTCGTAGACTTAGACTCCCTTGAGTCTGATATCCAGTTTGCATCACAAAATCCCTCAAGGACGGCAGGATACCTTTCATAATTCAAACAAAAGGTCAACGTGTATTTCAAATACCTCAACACTCTAAAAAGTGCATCCCAGTGTTCCTGCCCTGGATTACAAGTATACCTACTTAATCTACTCACAGCACAAGCAATGTCTGGCCTAGTACAGTTCATCAAATACATCAGACTTCCTATAACTCGTGAGTATTCAAGTTGTGATACTCCATTATCTCTGTTCTTTTTGAGTTTACAACAAGGATCATACGGAGTATAAGCAGGTTTACAATCAAAATGATTGAATTTTCTAAGCACAGATTCAACATAGTGAGATTGACTAAGACTATAACCGTTAGAATTTCTCCTAATTTTCATCCCTAAGATTACATCTGCAGGGCCTAAGTCTTTCATGTCAAAGTTCTCATTCAGCATGTTCTTAGTGGAATTAATTACATCCATGTTTGTACCAAGTATAAGCATATCATCAACATACAAAGCATACCATCACACAGGCATCATTACAAGCTTTAGATATACACACTTGTCAGATTCATTGATTCTAAAACCACTAGAAAACATTACATGATCAAATTTTTTCATGCCATTGTTTAGGTGCTTGTTTCAATCCATATAAAGATTTTTTCAGTTTACAAACTTTGTTTTCACACCTTTCACTACAAATCCCCAGGTTGTTCCATGTAAATTTCTTCATCTAAATTCACCATGTAGAAAAGCTGTCTTTACATCCATTTGATGTATTTCTAGGTTCTGAACCGCGTTTAGCAATTAACATCCTAATGGAAGTAATTCTCGTAACGGGTGAGTAAGTATCAAAGAAACTACACCTTCCTTTTGTTTGTAGCCTTTGACTACTACCTACCTTGTATTTTTGAATAGTTCCATCTATGTTACGTTTCCTCCTGAATCCATTTACATCCTATGGCCTTACACCCTGGAGGTAAATCTACTATCTCCCATGTATCATTTTCTTTGATGGATTCCATTTCACTAATAGAAGACTCTTTCCACCATGGAGCTTTCGGAAGAAGTCATGGCTTCTCTATAAGTCTGAGGATTAGACTCTGCTAGTGTTTATGAAGTCAGGTCCAAAAGAGGTTTTGGTTCTAGCCCTTTTACTCCTCCTAAGATCAAATTCCTACTTCATCTTCCTCTAGAGGTCAAGTCTGACTGGTTGAAGGAACTCTAGGGGATCAACCCTCTCTTACGAAGTCATTTTAAAGGAAAAACATTTTCAAAAACACAGCATCCCTAGACTCCATAATAGTATTTACACCAATTTCAGAAACATCAGAATTCACAACCATAAATCTATATGCAGGTGTATGCTCAGGATACCCTATGAAGACACAGTCAACAGTTTTGGATCCTATCTTGGTTGCTTTAGGTTTAGGGATCTGAACCTTAGCCAAACACCCCCACACTTTAAAGTATGCTAAAGAAGGTTGTCTACCTTTCCACAATTCGTATGGAGTTTTATCTGATCCTTTAAAAGGTACTCTGTTCAGGATATAGCAGGCTGAGAGGACAGCTTCCCCCCACAAGTTCGAAGGTAATCCTGAACTAATTAACATGGCATTCATCATCTCCTTAAGGGTGCGGTTCTTACGTTCAGCTACTCCATTCGACTGAGGTGAATAAGGAGGGGTAACCTCGTGTATTATGCCATGTTCTACACAGAAATCTCCTATAGGAGTTATGTACTCGCCACCACGGTCAGACCTAATGGTTTTAATGGTAGTATTCAATTGGTTTTCAACTTCTAGTTTATACCTCTTAAATGCTTCTAAGGCATCATCCTTACCTCTAAGCAAATATATATGACAGTACCTAGTACAGTCGTCTATAAAAGTAACAAACCATTTCTTGCCACCTCTAGTTTGAACTGATTTCATGTCAACTAGGTCTGAGTGGATTAATTCTAAGGGTTTAGAATTTCTATGAACATTTTTGCTAAAAGGTTTTCTAGCATACTTTGATTCTACGCATATTTCACATTTGTGTTCCTTTTCCAAACTAAATTTGGGTATGCAGCCCACATTGGCTAGTTTAAGCATTGATTTATAATTTACATGTCCAAGTCTACCATGCCAAACGTTCAAAGACTCACAAACATAAGCAGAAGAATCATTATTATTCATTACAGCAGAGTTTACATTAAGCTTATACAGACCCTCAGTCTTATAACCCTGCCCCACATAATCCTTACCCTTAGTTACAACACATTTCCCAGATTCTATTACAATTTTAAAACCCTTATCATCTAAAACAGCACAAGAAACAAGATTTTTGCAGATGTCCGGAACATGAAGAACTTCATTCAAAGTGAGAGTCTTGCCAGAAGTGAGCTTGAGCCCAACTTTGCCTTTTCCTACAACCGCAGCTGCAGATGAGTTACCCATATAGAGTTTCTCTCCTTCCCCTACCTTATTGTAGGAGGTGAACATTTCTTTGTTCCCACAGACATGTTTGGTAGCCCCAGAGTCTACCCACCAGTCTCTCACATTTGTTACCAAATTTACTTCAGACACCGTGCCAGAAAATTCATCTTTGTTGTTTTCAACCAAATTAGCATTATTTTTCTTTTTAAGGTCCTTACGGTTTCTACAGTGAACCGCCATATGGCCAGGATTTCCGCAAGCATAGCAATCACCCTTAATTTTATTAATGCTAGATTTAGGTTTCTGAAACATACCTTTCTTGCCTGGAGGTTTCTTGGAGTTGTTTCGGTTCTTATCAGCATTGGAACCTTTGTGTTCAGTCACATGAGCTTTGTAAGACATGTCCCTTGAAGAAGATACATTTTTGTCCTTGGAGCACAACAATTCTTCAACTTGAATTTTCTTACCCAGTTCAACCATAGTAACTTCAGCAGTTTCATGTCTCAGTTTCTTCTTGTACTCGGACCAGGAAGTAGGCAATTTCTCGATAGCAGTAGACACTTGAAAAGTTTCATCAATCACCATACCTTCCGCAAGAATTTCATTCATAATTTGCTGGAGTTCAAGGAATTGATCAACCACAGATTTGTCATTCACTATTTTATACTCATAAAGCCTAGCTACCAAGAATTTCTTACTTCCGGCAGTTTCAGCTTGGTATTTCGCCTCCAAAGCAGCCCATAAATCAAAAGCAGAAAAGTTTTCTTTAGCATTGTAAAAATCATACAAGGCATCCTCCAAGCAATTCAGAATATGATTTTTAGATATGTAATTGTTCCTCTTCCATTCTTCTAAAGAAGACTCACGACCAGCATCATTCAGCGATTCATCAAAAGGTTTCAGAACATAGGAATCCAACTCATGGTAACTTAGAAAGAATAACATTTTTGACTGCCACCTCTTAAAGTCTTTTCCAGAAAACTTTGCAGGCCTTTCAACATCGTTCTTACCCATTGTTACAGACAGAAAACAGAAAATATCGTGTTAAAATTGTTGCGTCTGTAGCAATAAAACACTCAAGAAAGATGTTAGAATAAAAAGATTAATTTCTGGAAGGTGAATAGACACTCAATTGGACTGCAAACAGAGGACAGAGTCACGTGCTCAACACGCTGTCCTTAACACGATATTTGACCGGTAAACCTCAAGAATGAGTGATGCCTATACCCTGTGGTCAAGTTCGTATCCAGGATAAAACTGCCCGTTGCAAGCACTGTTAGCACTACAATACTAACAGTATAGTCGTCTGTGTAATAGTACCGGTCATAATTCCATGCCAAAGCCCTCTTCCTTTTAATTTTAGAAAGAAACCCAACAAAAGAGCTACTGGAATTCCACCAATGTAAAATGAACCTAAGTTTACATAAGCACCTATATGCTGCCATCCACATCCTCTAGCAATACCTGCAAGAAAACATGCATGATCATCTACTTATAGACGATGAAATTTACTGATATAATTCTATGAGAGTGGCACCTAATTACCTCCAAGGACAATTTGTAGGCCGTCCAAGATGGCTGACAAGCAGATTAACGGAACCATATCTGTCATGTAGTCTACCACTTCCTTTCCATTGCTGTAACCGTATCCCACAATGTAACGACACACAAAAAGTGCCGAACTTACTATAACCGTTTCAGTTCCCGCAATAATCATAACAGTGCAGACTGCTAGCCTTGCAGCTTGTGGTTTCCCAGCACCTAATTCGTTTGAAACCCGAGTGCTGAAAAAATACACAAACAGATAGTCGAGGATTAGTAAATTAGATTCGGAATCATATTTGAGAGAGAGACAGAGAGAGCGCAAACCTTGCGGCAGCAGCAATTCCAAATGGTATCATGGCGAGCAATGTGATAGTTGTGAGACTGTTCATTCACAAACATAATAGAGCATTTAATGACATTGATCATTGGATGAAAATTAAAGCTAATTGGCTAAATAATATTTTAATTGTCTTGAATCTGAATGGACGACATTGAGCACATTAAAGTATATCAAAATACTGCATAATTATATACACCATATAGAGAGCAGTGAAGTTTCAACTTGAGGATTAGGTAGACGGCCGGATACAAAAATCATAAATTCGAATGACCACCACTGAAGACTACAGCCATCAAGTTTAATAATTAGTCAGAACAACCAAGAGAAAACCAAAAATATTGCATGCTCAAGATCCAGTAAGAAAAAAATGTACTAAAGCATAATGGCGGAAGGAACTGCAAGGCATAAGAACTCTCCAATTCCTTGAAGTGCCTCTTTAGTTAACGGCACTCGACTAGATTTACACGAGGGAGAAAACTTAACATATAATCCAAGAAAGATGACATTTAACCAGTATGATATACCAACTGCAAATGCAGCTCCAACGTTTCCAAACCCCATATTAAACACAAAAACCCAACTAAGAGGGGTATGGAAACATAAAGTGGTAATAGCACTTAATAGCATGGGAATAATCAAACTTTGAGTCTGAAGATATTTCATTAATGGCTGGAGAATCGCGATACCAGCGCCGGAACCAAACATACTGCATATCTCCCTGCTTCATGTGAGATTATGGGGTCTTGTCCTATAAGAATGAGCAGTTTTTCCATTGAAATCCATACCAAAGAGATAGGGATACAGAGTAATGTAAGAGAGATCATTGCACTATAAGTATGAACTCCAAGTTTTCGATATTGCTGTGCTCCATAAGCTTGTCCACATAAAGTTTCCAGTCCACCTGCCATTCCCACCTGGTTTTGAAACAGAAAATTTAAACATAGTTTCTACAATTCATAAGCACTAATTTTCGTTATATTTTTTTTTCTTTGATTTTTGAAAATACCGAGTGCTATCAAATAAATAAGTAATAAGTGGAATGTTGAATTCCTTACAAGAAGACTGGAGCCTGTAACAGCACAAAGAGAGGAAGCCATGGCAGTGCTAGAGAGAGCAAGTTCACCGAGGTGACCGACCATCATAATAGATGTGAACACACAAACCACGAAGGGGTCCAAATGTTCACAACCAATCATTATCTAATGAGATTGTGATGATGATATCCTGGTGTTGATTCATTGGTTCAAAAACCTTCGGGTTTATCATGGCCTCATCTAACAACTCCATGCGAGGCGTTTGTGCATGGGATATAAGTACAAGTAAGGAAAACAAAACGTATAAGTAAACATCCATGGAGCTAAACAAATGTAAAGTGCTGAAATGTAAATAAGACCAAGGTTTACGTGGTTCAGCACTAAAGCCTACGTCCACGGGGTTTGTTGTTTTACTATGTTCTTCACGGTTACACGAATAGTCGAATGACTTTTGGGTTTACATGTTTCTCTCTTCTAAATGATTTACTTACACTTGCAATCTCTCTCTCTCTCTCTCTCCTTCTCTTCCTGACTTTTACGATCCCCCTTTCCTCTTGGTGGAGATGGGGTATTTATAAGGTTAGAATGTGGGACCCATCTCTGAAGACCGTTGGAACCTTATCTTCTTGTGTCCTTGCGTCCATCACGCGGAGGTCTGCGTTTGCCCCTTGATCCCGCAGAGGCATCTTCGCTCGTTCCACAGGTTGGTCGACACGTACACTGCTCAGAGTGTTTAATGCGGGTAGTTGAGGGGTCTGCTCGTGTCAGACAAGTGTCTTCTGCCCCTGTCAGTCCGTGTCAGCTAACTTTCTCTGCACCGTTGATCTTAGCTTCTCTTTTGGGGATGAGATAAAGTAACTCCTCGGGGTTTATTTGGTGTTTCGTGACGCATCATGTTTTGATGTTTTGGCCTGCATGCTTTCCACGTTCTTTTTATATACACGTGTCTGATAGTGAGATATATGTGTACACAATTTGCCCCTTTTCTTCGGGCTTGAATGACTAATGGGTGCCTTGAAGAAAAACTATCGTCGCATATTCTTCTCACTCCTAATAACTTCTCCTAGATACTTGGGCACGTCTTTTATTCGTGCATTAACTGCTTATGTAACGGGCACGTTTCCCATTCCTCCCTTAATTTCCTTCTCTTTCTTTCGGGTATTTTAAGGATAGAAAGAAAATTTAATTTCATTCTTCCTAAACACTCTCTCAGTTTTCATTCTTTTTCAGCCTTAAATTCTGTCTGTCTTCATTGAACCTGTGACCTTAAATTCTCTGTCAGTCTTCATTGAACCTGTGATCTTAAATTCTGTCAGTCTTCATTGCACCTGTGATCTTAAATTCTCTCCACCTTAGCATTAATCACGCCGCTTCCCTGTTTGTTTCTTCTACTGCTGTTTTTGCCGGTAAGTTTTTCTTTTCTTTATTTCCACTGTTTATGTGTTGATTTGTGAATTCTCTGCTACTGTTGTTCCTTGTTTGTGATGAAGAACTTCTTCTGATGCTTGCATACTAGTTTGCCCCTGTTCTTCATCTTAAATTAAGGAAGCCATTACTTCGGGTGTGAAATTTGAGCATGTATACTAATTTTAGGGTTGCTGCGTTATCGTGTTGTATTGCTATGGATGTGTTTTTTGATTTGGTAATGTTTTTGATTGTGTGTAACTTGTTCTTGATTTTATTCTTTCGCAGCCATGTCTGACCGTCCGCGGCCTACTTATCAGACTCCTGATTCTGGGTTATCGAGATCTCCTCCGCGTCGAGAGTCTCAAGATGATGTTCGTCGGAGTCGAGTTTCTTCTGGAGCGAAGCCTCGTCCTCTAGGGAAGAGATTCCTCCGATAATTCCGTCTGGTTCCGAAGAGTCTTTGATCGCTCAGGGCTCGTCCTCGTGATGATACTAGGAGTACGCAGGCTCCGCCCGTGCTGTTGCTTTTGACATTCCTCCTCTACGTTCGTTAGTGCCCGAGCATCATCTACGGTCTCCAACTTTTAAAGGGAAGAATACGAAGGGTGTAGCTCCTAGGGTTGAATCTTCAAAGAATCCCCCGTGAAGAGAAAAGCTTCGGAAGCGTTCGTTAGTTCATCCGGCCCCGCCGAGGAGGATGAGGCTGCTCCCTTGATACGCAGTGTCTCTGTAGCAGGAAAAAAGTAACCTTCAAGCATATCGATCTTGAAATATTCAAGGAAAAGCATGAGCTTCAAGCCTTCGGGGTTCGTTTCTATGCCCCTGAGGATGATATTACGTATGAGCTTATCTCCAAGTATGAGTTCGATGAATTTCATTTGTTAACGACGGTTGGGCATTCGAAGCTGGTCTATGCTGCCGTTGTACAAATCAGGTGATTCCTTCTACTACGACGTGCTCGCTAGTCGTGAGGGTTCTTCCACCAATACTCACAGCCGTTCCGTATCCCAACTATCGGGGAATTATCTCCGCGCCCTGAAGGAATGCTATCTGCGGAGTAAGGGGGAAACGTCGATGACTTGCTACGTCCCCAATCCCATGGAGAAGGAATGGTATACTCCTGAGAATTTCAATAACTCCTTCGGTGATTACGTCAATAGTAGGAATCGCAAGCCGTGGAGTGTCAGCCTTCGGAATCTCCCTGCTCCTCGGGCGAGATTCGTCTGTTAAATGAGGTCAGCGATGCCAAGCTGAAGTATGTTCCTGGCACGGAGGCGTCAGTCGTCGGAAACTCTTCCCCGCGCGAGAGAGGATCAAGCGCGATCATGACTACGAGTGGCACGCCACCGTTATCGAGATAGTTGGTCCGTGGGCTTACGGTTGGATTCCTGGTCCCCGCGGTTGGCGGCCTACCGAGAATAGTAAGCCGCGCGATCTCCTCCTGTTCGCTATGGAGATTTCTGCCCCTGGCGTCTGAACTTTGCGGGCATGAATTTTCCTTATGCCCTGGACGTCGTAGAGGGAGACGAGGAGGAGGTTCCGGTGCTATACTCCACCGAAGAATATCAGCTGCTCAGGTACGCAGATTCTAGCTGCGCTTCTTTTAGAACTTCCATCAGACGGGAAAAATAATTCTTTTTGTGGTGTTGGTTTCAGGTTGAAGAAGAAAAAGATTAGGCCGAAGCAGTCTTCTACTACGGTGATGGGCGAGGTTGAGCCCAAGAAGAAGTTACTAGTCCAGTGAACGAAGAGTTTGCTGAGGACGAGATTACAGATGGGGAGGAACGTACTGGTACCTCCCCTATCAATGTCGAAGAAGAGGTCTTCGCTGGTCACGCTGGTGATGAAGGAAGGAACAAAGCGTGGTGGCTGATGACGTTGTCATCGGGGATGTTTCCGTCCCTGCTGGTGATGTCGCGGATACCCTTCCCACTTCTCAAGAATTTTCTTTTGATCGGATGTATTCCACGGGGGAGTTCTTTGACGAAGCCCTCGATTTTCCCGAGGACTTCTCTTTACTTTCCCCCAATGATGATTGGGATGTTCTTGGTGGTGATGGTAATGGGGATGCTACTGTAGAAGATGTTGGTGCGGAGGAGCTGCTGCATGTAGGCGCGGAGGAGCATGCCAACATTGTGCTGGGGGTCGTGTCAGAGAAGGAAAATCTGTCGTTGATGCGCCTGCCGATAGTCTTCCCCAGTCGCCGACGTCTGAGGGTGAGGACGCCATCATGGATTGGTTTAAGGAAAAGAATCTTCTGTTTGTCTCTCATCCCGCTCCTGTTGTTGCTGGGGAAAAGGAATCAACCGCGTATACCCGTCGCATGATGGAGATGTCTTCTAAGGCGCAGGTGTCTGAAGCCTGGGGAAAAAGGTTGACTGTTCCCGAAGCTACCCTGTGCCGGAGCCTCCTACTTCCGTTGCCGATATGATGGCCATCGCCGACGGGTATCAATATGGCTTTCCGCAGCAGCGTGCTGGAGGTAAATTTTCGTACATACTTCGTGACGATCAGACGCTTCGGTGAAATAATGTTTTGTCATCTTGATGTGTAGATGATGAGGAGCGAGCATTGTAACCACGTGCTGTATCAGTTCTTCAAAGCGAAATCTCTGAAGCTCGAGGCTAAGCTTCGTCACGAGAAAAGGAATTATCTGCGGCTGAGGTGGAAATAGAAGAGCTGAAGAAAAGCCTTAAGGAGAAAGAAAAGCTGGGTGAAGCAGAGGCTGATCTTCGTTCAGAACTTGTTGCAGTGCGCGCTGAGTTAGAGCAAACTCGTAGCCAAGTTTCCACTTTCACAGGTTTGGTTCTTTTCCCTCGCCGTATGTCGTCATTCTTTATCTCTTAGTTGTTCTGTCTGAGTCTCCCCACCCTATCTCCAGTGGGTGGCGTCCCCGAGCTGATATGGCTTCGAAACGAAAGAGCTCGGCAAAAATCTCGTATTAGAGATTTGGTTGAGAAAATTAAGAGTGAAGCTAAGAAATGGGATGCTCGGGCTGAGGTATGGCGCGCGCGGCATGTTCAGATGGTCGACATGCAAAATCTGTACAACCATGATCGTGCTTTATTTAATGGCACACTGCTGTGGACCCGTGATAATCTGCGGGAAGCCCGTGAGCGTACTTCCTTGTTGGAATCTAGGATTCAGCTGTGGAAGAAGAATTACAGACGGCTCGATCCATTCCTCTTTCAGGGGTCCAGGATAATATGCTCTGTCTTGCCAGAGAAAGAGATGATGCTCGTGCTGAAGTCTACGCTCTCAGCAATGCTCTTTCCGCGTCTCGTGCCGACGTAGCTCGTCATGCTGAGTCTGAGAGGAATCTTGAAGTGTGCATGTACAGACTCAGCAAAGGGGTCTCAGAGATAAATAAAGAGGTCGACCACCTTCGTCATATGGACTCGATGAAGCAGGTAGAATTAGATGCCTGTCAATTTACTCTCACCAACCTTCAACTAGACTATAAGAAATTATCCGCGGAATATGATCATCTTGATGAAGCGCGAGATGCGGTTGTTAATGAGTATGAAGAGGCTTCGGCTTGTGTCGAAGGTATAATCCCATTTCATCGAGTGTGACCTTGTTTTTTTCTACGCTAACTCCGTGGTGTTGTCTTTTTCAGAGCTCGAGGGACGCCTTCGCGTCACAAATGAAAAACTTGAAAAGGCTCAATCTTCCTTAGCGCAGCAGGAAGAACAGACCAATCACTTCAAGAATTTAGCAGCAACCCGCGAGGAGGCCGTTGGTGCTGCTTCTAGAGAAGTGAATCGGCTATCTTCGTTATTATCCCAAGCCCAACAGCGGACAACAGTTATTAAACACAAGGCTCGTTGTCAATTGGCTGAGGAGACGAACAAGATGCTGGAGAGGATAGAACTTGGCCTAAAAGAACATGGTCTCGTGAAGAACTATCCTCGTCGTCCCGTTCCTTCTGCCTTGCCCAGCTCCTCGGGCCCCTCTTCTGGTGGGAGCGTCCCATCAAGTCTCGGTAGGGCCGACGGAGATCCATGTATCCTTCATTTTTGTAATCATGTAACAAGGATATTTTTTGCTGATATCCTGTAAAAGGAATATTTTTGATTGTGTATCCTTGACTTTGGCCTTTCACTTCTTGTAATCACCCTTTATGAAATGAATCCTCTTCTTGATATACCTAAATGGTTTTGTTTTTATTTTAAGTTTGTGAAAAATCAAAACAAAAGTTTTTAAGTGTTTTTGAGTGCGATACTGAAGGAAGGTACCTTCGTGATCGTCTTGAGACCTGTCACCCCGCTGGCGAATCCTGGGCCAGAGGATTCCCAGACGGTGGGGGCCGGGGCAACGTTCTAGGATATGGGATTAAAATATTTACGCACCCATTCCGTCGACCCGTTGCCTTAAGATTGGTTGGGTATCTCTTTCTGCTGGGTGCCTTCCCCCTGGTCCTACACTTATGGACACTGATGGGGGAGCCCTGAGAGATTGTAGATTAACTACTTTCCCCAATATTGTATAGATTCCACTGACTTGATAATTTGAAAGCTTGTTTGATTGATAAGTTGAGGTCTGCAATTCCTCTTCCAGAGATAGAAACATGTGGAGCGGTCAGGCTCCCTTCTTCTTCTGGTACACTCCAAGCAGATTCAAATCTGCGTTGCTTCTATGGGAAGTATGGTTTGAGCCATTTAGCATTCCAAGGATGCCGGAGGACCTCCTTTTAGATTACGAAGGTAGTAGGAACCGTTACCCGCAATGTCGTGGATCATAAAGGTCCTCCCCATGTAGGTGCTAACTTTCCCCATTTCTTTTCTTGCTGATACCGTGGGATTGTTCTCAACACATACTGTCCCTCTACAAAATTCCGTAGCTTTACCTTTTTGTTGTACTCCCTTGCTAGTCTTCGTTGATAATTTTCCATCTTTTGCAATGCTACTTCCCTTCTTCCTTCCAAGTCGTCCAACCTTTCTAACATCATATCTGTTGTGAGGTTTTTCTCCCAAGCTTCGGTCTTCGTGGTTGGCATGAGGATTTCCGTAGGTATGACTGCTTCAGCTCCATAAGTTAGAAGAAACGGGGATTCCCCGGTAGCGGATCTTCGTGTTGTCCTGTATGCCCATAAGACATTGTGCAGTTGTTCGCACCATCTTCCCTTATGCTCGTCTAATTGTTTTTTGAGTATAAGGGCGAGGGTCTTGTTGGTAGCTTCCGCTTGTCCGTTGCTTTGAGGGTATAGGGGGTGGACTTGTTCTTTCTTATTTTGAAAGTGTCGAAGAGCATGTCTATATTTTTTCCCTGTAATTGCTTGCCGTTATCAGATACAATTTCAGCAGGTATACCAAATCTGCAAATGATGTTCTGGAATATGAAAGTGAACACATCCGCGTCTCTGATCCTGGCCAAGGCCTTAGCCTCCACCCATTTACTGAAGTAGTCCGTGGCTACTATCAAAAATCGTCTCTTCCCTGATCCTTCGATGAAAGGCCCGACGATGTCTACGCCCCATTTTGCAAATGGCCACGGGCTATCGACAGAGTTTAACATTGTTGCCGGCGCGTGGATTTTTTCGCGAAGCGCTGACATTCTTCACATCGTCGGGACATCCTCGCGGCATCTTGTATCATGTCGGCCAGTAATATCCTTGCGTTTTTGCTTGTCAGCTAGTGATCTCATGCCGCTATGATTCCCCGCGTCACCATAATGGATATCATTTAGAATTCGATGCCCCTCTTTCCGGGACAAGCAGCGTAGTAATGGTCCAAGGAAGGATTTCCTATACAGGACCCCTCCCGAAGATCATATCTTCCCACTTTGGAGAGTATCTTCCTAGCTGTTTTGATCCGCAGGTAAGCTTCCTTTTTCGAGAAAGGCATGTATTGTCACTCCAGTCATCTTCGTTGCTGAAGTCTTCGTCTTGATTTGCTCTTGACAGGATGTCCTCTTCATCAAAGTCATTATGGATGTCTTCTCCTACCTGGTCTTCGATATTTTCTTCCACGTATCTTGATTGGTAGCGAAGGAGAATTGAGATGCAATCGAAGGCTCGTATACCCTTGCTATTTTAATACCTTCGGCATTTTTATCCCTCGCATGGATGATATATATGCTAGGGCATCCGCGTGCCTGAGGTCCCTTCTGCATAAGTGCCGGAACTTAATGTTCGGGATTTGTGATGCCAATGTTTGGACCAAGGCCATGTAAGCTGAGAGGGTGTCATCGTACACATTATACTCGAGCCCTATTTGCCGTATGACAAGCTGCGAATCACTTGTCAGCCTTACACATCGGTTACCCCCATCTCTATTATTATACGGAGGGCGTGTACGACAGCTTCGTATTCAACAATGTTGTTGGTATGCTCTTTGAATTCCAATCTAAGTGCCTATATAATCCTTTCTCCAGTTGGGGTGATAATGACAATACCTATTCCTGCCTTCCTTATTTTTAGATCCGTCGACGAAGACTTCCCATTGTCTTTGACTCGCAGGTTCGAGGATATCCATTGGATCCTTGTTTTCTTCCTCGGCTTCTGGTATTCCCTTAATCTCTTCGTCGTTGTCAAGGGGGAGGTCTGCTAAGAAATCTGCCAGAACTTGGGACTTCTGAGAATGTTGAATTTCATGAATGATGTTGAATTGGTCCAGATGGGTGTTCCATTTGGCTATTCGGCCCACTTTTCCCGTGCTTTTGAGGACTGCTTCCAATGGTGCTTTGCATGGTACCCTGACGAGGTGAGTTAGGAAGTAGGTTCTCAGTTTTTGGGTAGCCCATACCAGTGCGAGGATGAGTTGTTCAATCTTAGTATAATTTCTTTCCGCAGATTGAGGTCTTGCTGACGTAATAGATAGGCTGTTCTATCTTTGTATTGGTTTGACTAATACCGCGCTGACTGCGTCCTCGTTGCTGCTATGTACAGTGCCAAAACCTCGTCAGGGTCTGGCTTCTGCAGGATCGGGATTGAGGCTAGATGTTCTTTGATTTTTTGGAATGCTTCCTCGCATTCAGCGGTCCATTCGAACCTGCTCCCTTTTTTGAGAATATTGAAAAATGTTTGCATTTGTCCGAAGACCGTGCAATAAATCTGCCCAACGCTGCTATAGACCCATTGAGCTTCTGTACTTCCTTTAGATTCTTTGGGGACGACATCTCTACTATGGCTTGAATCTTTGCTGGGTCTACCTCGATGCCCCTTTTTGTTACCAGATACCCGAGGAACTTCCCCGAGGTGACACCGAAAGTACATTCTCCGGATTCACTTTCATGTGATGCTGTCTCATTGCTTCGAAGATATTCCTCAGGTCCTGTGGTGATCTTTACGCAGCTTGCTTTTGACGAGCATGTCGTCAACGTAGACTTCTAGGGTTCCTCCAATCCATGGCTTGAAGATAGCATCGACCATCCTTTGGTATGTTGCCCCTGCGTTTCGAAGCCGAAAGGCATTCTGGTATAGCAATAAAGGCCATGTGGGGTGTAGAACGCTGTGTGTGGCTGATCTTCTTCTGCCAGGGCTACTTGGTTGTAGCCAGAATGTCCGTCCATGAATGATAGTTCTTCGTATCCTTCTACTGCTCTACCAGCTGGTCTATGCTCGGTAGGGGATAGCTGTCCTTTGGACATGCCTTGTTGAGATTAGTAAAGTCGATGCATATTCTAACCCCTCCATTTTTCTTAGGAACAATGACCATGTTGGAGATCCAGGTAGGATACTTGACTTCCTTGATAAATCCTGCGTCTAGTAGCTTCCGAAGTTCTGTTTCTATGCCTCATGATACTCTGGAGCCACTTTTCGTATTTTCTGCCTGAACGGGGGCGTGCCCGGTTTGATGCGTAGTTCATGTTGGATTACTTTTGGGTCAATCCCCGGCATATCTCCTACTTCCAGGCGAAACACATCCGCATATCTCTTTAAGTAATTTGGTTAAGGAATGTTCTCTTCCTTCGTCCATTATGGTCCCGATTTTGATCATCTTCGGGTTTTCTTCCGTTCCTATGTTGATTTCCTTTACGGGTTCTACTGGTGTGAACACAGGCTTCGGGTTTCCGAGGACTGGGACGTTCTTTAATTGCTATTTAGCGTGTTTCTGTTCTTCGCTGGTTGTTGAGTACTTGTTTCTGTGCTTAGGACATTACATCTTTCGTCAAGCCCTTCCTGTAGTTTCCTTAAACAGGTCTATGGCCTTCTCTTTCGCGCGTTTCTTGATTTTTTCTTCGGATTTTTCGCTGCTCTTCTTGCTCGTTGTTGATATGATCCTGAGTGGCCTGGCACTCTCGCGTAGTGATCCGATCTCCCTTGATTTCCATTACTCCCTCAGGTGTTGGAAATCTGAGATATTGGTGGTATGTTGCCGCAACTCCTTTGAGCTTATGTATCCATTTTCGTCCAATAATAGCGTTGTAGGGGAAGGGTGTCCACCACACTGAATCGGGTTTCCAGTTTCATGGGCCCTGCGTTAACCTGCAACACGATGTCTCCCAAGGGCTTCGTGGCTGCTCCATTGAATCCGTAGATGGTGTGATAAGAGGTCATTAACTGTTCATCATGGAGCTTCATCCGTTTGAATGCATCGTAAATAGGACGTTTACAGCTTCCCCCGTCTATGAGGATCTTTTTGAGGTTACATCCAGACTGGTAGTGTTAGGACCAAGGGATCGTTATGGTCTTCCATATCTTCTTCGATATCCTCGGCATCGATGATAGGAGATTCCATCCATTCTTCGTGTTCGTCCACCACTATCCCATCGACCTTATATAATTCGCAGCGGTCTTCGAATTGCTTCCGTAACCTCTTTCCATCTGCGCTGTAAGTGAGGGTCCTGTGGCTTCAGAACACGAGATGGTGTTGATTGTTCGGTTTCCTTCCGGAAGTTGGACTGGTTTGGTTCGCTTGGATCTGTCCTCGGTAACATCCTTTTGTACGTAATGTTTGAGCTCTCCCGCATCAATTAATTTTTGGATCATTATTTTAAGGTTCTTGCACTTTTCGGTCTGGTGTCCGTTGAAACAGTGATATTCACAGTAATCTTTAGACTTCTCGGATCTCGGGGGCTGCTTTCCCTTAGACCATGGCCACTCTAAGTTTTCCCTCCCTTTGATCTCTCGTAGGATACGAGCATAGCTAGCGTTGAGTTTCGTGTAAACTTGATCTTCGAATTTTCGGTCACCGTGTTCTTCGTTCATCCCTTCGTTCCTTCCTATCTTCGTGAGGTCTCTCCCCTGAGCAACTCCTTTTGGCCCCATTGGTTTGTTCCTGAATTGGTGCGGTGAGACCTCTGCGGATATGCCCTCGGGTTTTCCCGTTGAATTTCTTCAAGTCGAGCGTGCTTTTCGATAATTATTCGAAGATCTCCCTCTGTCTTAGGCACGCTCCCATGAATTTCAACAAATAGGGGACTCATTCGGTCTAAGCCCCATTTGTAGCAATTGATGCTTACCACTGGGTCCACGCTCCCTATGGCTTGGCAGATCTTGTGCCATCTGTTAGTGTACTCCCTCGTGGTTTCCTTGTAGCCAATCGCTAGTGAAAAGAGCTTATCCATTCCGGTGTTTACAGTCTTGTTGTACATGTATGTTCTTAAGAATTTCTCTGCGAGTTGGTCGTATGAGTGGATGGAGTTTGGTGGCAGATTATCGAACCATGATAACGCCGATCCCTTCAGGCTTGACGGGAAGTATCTGCAGAGTACGGCGTCGTTCTGACCCCATCTAGCTAAGACACGGTTGTAGTACCGAATATGTGCAGCAGGGTCGCTGGATCCATCATAGCATTCGAACGTTGGGACAGGGCATTTCAGTGGAATAGGGGTGTTGGCCAAGCGATGAGTTAAGGGCGTGGAGTTAGCTTCTCTCATGACCTCTTCTAACCTCCCCCCGCCTTGTTTATTTTTTAATTGCCTGATCTCGGCCATCATCTCATCTCGTAGTTCCTCCATTGCGCGTTGGTGCCCTAAATTCTTCGCTCGTTACCGTCTGACTCCCATCGTCATAATCCGGGTCGGATACGCTACTTCCCCTTGTCGCGTCTTCATTAGCCGCTATGACGACTCTACGTCTCGGTTTGGCTCTGGTGCTTTGGAGTTTGCTTCATCAAGTTGTTGGCTGGTCTTCGTGCTTAGAGCAATCCGCTCCTTTAAATCTTGATTTTCTCTGGCCAACAGGGCTACACATCTGCGTAAACCTGCTGGCTCTTCTCAGTTCCTCAAGCTCAGCCATCAGTCGGTGTGATTGGTTGGACCCCTGATTGGGAGTCCCAGCGCGTGCTACTACAGCCATGGTGCCGCCCTCCTCCATGGTCTGCACTAAAGGTGGCAGGGGTTCAGCTTCGGTTGCTGGCATTTCCAAATTGGGGTGAGTGCCCCTCTGCGGTGCTAGAGCCGCCGGTATGGTTTGATTTTGATCATTTGTTGGTGGCATTCCAAAAGTTAGAAGGTGCGCGGGTTGGAATGTTCTGGATTCATCCACCCTTTCTCTTGGTTGATTAAGTTGATCATGGCGCAAGTATTGCTAGCCTCTGCAGCCTTCGGGACTACCGCAGCCGCACCGTACTTTGTCGCTGCCGTTCTGAGAGCCGCCGCTGCAACTGAATTAGCGTTCATAGGTGAAGTGATTTCCGCAGTATCTTGCCTTCGATTGGTCATTTTAGCTTTATCTCTTCTTTCTGCTTGCTTCGGGTGATGACCGGGGTTGTCCTGGGTGTTTCTTTTGACAAAGCTTTGGATTTTCCTGCTTCCTGCGTCTTTTCCATCACGTGCCTTTTGTTGACAATGAAATCTCGCCGAAACTCGCCTTCTTTACTCACAATACGTTCTTTTGCATAAGGCATTTCAAACAACAAAAACGGGAATATCCGCGTGAAGCGGGTTAGTTGGCGAAATACATTCTTCCAGGAGAGATTAATACACGCAAGTTATACAATATACACGAAGTTAAAGGGTTAAAGTTTTATTAAAGGAGATCCTTAGTATAAAAACTACGAAAAAACCCCCAAGAGACGGGTTCGCACGAGATCTAAAGAAAATCGTAAATCCGCGGATTAGAACAATAACTCTTATCGAAGATAAAAGGTGGGTTTTTGAATAATACAGTTAACAAATGATCTATACGGTCGAGCTGATAAATCAGAGCAATCATATGCCAATTTAAAATGAAATCACAGGACAAGATAAATCTTTTACCGGGACGAAGTCCCTGTTTCTAGCGCCAAATTGTGAACACACAAACCACGAAGGGTCCAATGTCACAATCAATCATCATCATCTAAGAGATTGTGATGATGATATCCTGTGTTGATTCATTGGCTCAAAACCTTCGGGTTTATCATGCCTCATCTAACAACTCCATGCGAGGCGTTTGCGCATGGGATATAAGTACAAGTAAGGAAAACAAAACGTATAAGTAAACATCCATGGAGCTAAACAAATGTAAAGTGCTGAAATGTAAATAAGACCAAGGTTTACGTGGTTCAGCACTAAAGCCTACGTCCACGGGGTTTGTTGTTTTACTATGTTCTTCACGGTTACACGAATAGTCGAATGACTTTCGGGTTTACATGTTTCTCTCTTCTAAATGATTTACTTACACTTGCAATCTCTCTCTGTCTCTCCTTCCCTTCCTGACTTTTCCGATCCCCCTTTCCTCTTGGTGGAGATGGGGTATTTATAAGGTTAGAATGTGGGACCCATCTCTGAAGACCGTTGGAGCCTTATCTTCTTGTGTCCTTGCGTCCATCACGCGGAGGTCTGCGTTTTCCCCTTGATCCCGCAGAGGCATCCTCTCTCGTTCCACAGGTTGGTCGACACGTACACTGCTCAGAGTGTTTAATGCGGGTAGTTGAGGGGTCTGCTCGTGTCAGACAAGTGTCTTCTGCCCCTGTCAGTCCGTGTCAGCTAACTTTCTCTCCACCGTTGATCTTAGCTTCTCTTTTGGGGATGAGATAAAGTAACTCCTCGGGGTTTATTTGGTGTTTCGTGACGCATCATGTTTTGATGTTTTGGCCTGCATGCTTTCCACGTATCTTTTTATATACACGTGTCTGATAGTGAGATATATGTGTACACAATAGAGATGACATAGATCAGATGCAGAAAGAAGTTTACAGACACCATAGGCCCTGCAATGTAACCCACCTTCTTTGCCTCTTCCACAAATGCGCTCCATGTTAAGCTTTTCTTTACTCGCTCTTCTTCTCTTGCCTTCAGTAACAAACCTTCTTCCGTATCTCCCATAACCAAATGCACACCACTCAAAATAATCGATTGCGCCAGAGTTTTATTGCTAAAGATCATATAGAAGTTAGGGAGTGTCAATATAAATCTGGTGGGGTGTAAGACAAAAGAACGTCTGTCCAAGATCACTCATAAAAAACAATATTTTTTTTCATCAAATTAATTAAAATATGGTTTCCAAGTGATGGTGTGAGTGGAGTCCCCATCTTGTTCCATGTTTGGATAAACTATTCTCGAAGAGTTTGGGGGAATCCAAGATAGTTGTCTTAACTTTTTGTGTAGAGCAACCTGAGTTTGATGGTTAAGCAGTGACATAGCCAACAAAAAGGTCTAAGAGTAAGCAAGACTTTTAAGCAAAAAGTCTTATATTGATGCGTGTAAAACTTCCACGAATGAATGTTTAATAGTACAAGAACGATATCCATGTACAAGATTGTTTAAACCCGGTGTTCGAGATGTTTTGAGGATGATATTGGGATGGCTTGACAAATATATTGGATCCAACAATAAGAAGAGGAGAAACATTGGTGGCACTTATGTTGTACAAAAAATGAAAATTGTTCCTCACAACTGGTCCGACACTAGTGTAGTACCTTTTTTTTTAAGGAGGCACACATGACATGAGCAAACCCCGAATCAAGACAAAAGTCACCAGTAATTGGTTAATTCATGATGGGACAGAGAATTAACCAAATTACTGTCATTATTGTCTAAAATTACAAAAATTCTTAACAAATTAAGAAAAAAATCGAGAGGAAAAATCGCCAGACACAAACCCAACCTCAAAAACGGGACCTCCTGTTATCTTCCACGGATCCATCAGGACTCATAAAGAAAAATTATGAGAGAAAAAACGAATTTTGTTTTTGCGTTGTTCAGGAACGCGGTCCGTCCAGAAGGACTGCTAAAATTAGGAGACCTTTACTTTCTATTGAGACATTCGAAAATGGGTACTAGGCACATGAGAAAAAAGATGTATAATTTTCAATCATTCTAAACAAACGGCCGAGAAGGTACAAAGCCAGCCCCTCACTTCGAGGTAAAAAAAAGCCTTTTTCGGGATTAAGAGAGGGTCACTTTTAAACATATATGTGAGAGTGTTTGGTTTCGTGTTGTTTATGTAGGCGTATATTAAAAACTTCTGTTTTTTTTCACCTGGCAAATTTGGGGCCTAGTGTGATTATTTGGGGCATATAAATTACTTCATCTACCCAATAGGAGATGATAAGGGGTGCCTAAATTTGTTGAAACTACCAAATTACCCTCTAAAAATATTAATACTGCCAATTCATCCCCATTAACTCCTAATAATAATACTTAAAACTAAATTAACTCAGTTTCAATTCTAACTTAAATACCGGTGCTTCTTCTCTTCTTCTTCTTCTTCTTCCTCTTTTTTTATTTTTTTTAAAACCAAAACATCGTCCATTATCGACGATCCAAAAACGATTAACCGTTTCTTTTTTCTATAAAATGTCAAAACCAACAAGAGTGAAGCATGCTACTAACAGGAATTATCCTAGTGCGAGTAATCCCAGAATTGTTCAAGCGATTGGAAAAAAAACCGAAGAAGAAAACGGTTGAAGAAGACGAACCAACTTTGATCGCATAAGAGGTGGAAATGGGTCGAATAAGGTACTTTTCTATCAACCCAATTCTCTAAACTAAGGTTTAGTAACATGCAATCGCTCAAAAATCGAAAATTTTGAAGTCAAATTTTTTCGAGTTTGCCAAAATCAGATTATGTCAATGTACTTGTGAACCGATCGCATTTAGAAACGGTTGATGTTCTTGCCCTTAAAGACCGATTGTGCTGGATGTGTTTTCTAGTTCGAGAAATTCGAACCAGAATCGGATAATGTTAATGTACACACAACCCGATTTAGTTACTCTAGGGATAACCGTTTTTCTATAACTTTTTTTCTTAGAATTGGATTACATGCGCGTCCACAAAAACAGATTATGTAGCCTTTGATTTCATAACTTCTTAGTCCATAATCGGATTTCATTTGCATTTATAAAAACCGATTGTTGATTGTAAGGTTAGAATCGGATTTTAAATGTATATCGACTAAACCGGTTGTTGTAAGAAAAAATGCCCAATTTTCAGTAACTTTTTTTTGTTAGAATCGGATTACATGATCACTTATATAATCCGATTTTTTATGAGTTATATTAGGAATCGTATTTGAAATGTGTTTTGAGTAAACCGATTGTATACCTTGACTTCAAAAATATGCATTCAATTCCATTGTTGTTTGTCGCTTATCTCCGTATTCTACAGGCCAAACAAGGGAAAGCAACAAAAGCAAGCCGAAAAGAAATATAAGAGGAAAAATGACTTTGATTCTCCTCATAGTATGGGACCTCGTCGAGAGGGTGGTCAAAATTTCAATGCTTCTCACCGAAGGGTCTCGGGGAGTAAGCCCAAAGCCAAAGGGATCCGCATCAATGACCCACCACCTCAAGCAAAACAACCAACACAAAAAGAATCTGATTCTGATACATCTAATGAAGAAGGAGGTGGTGATAGAGAAGTTGTTGAAGAAGAAAGTAGTGATGAGGAAGTTAATGAAGAAGAAAGTGAGAATGAAGTTGCTGAAGAAGAAAATGAGAATGAAGGTGATGAAGAAGAAAATGAAAATGAGGTTGATGAAGAGATAGGAGAAGTTCAAGAACAAGTTCAAGGAGGACAAGTTCAACAACAAGTTCAAGGAGAAGACGCTCAAGAACAAGGTAGGAAAAATGGTAAGAATGATGGTCCAAAGAAGAAG
Source organism: Papaver somniferum (assembly GCF_003573695.1). NCBI lineage: Eukaryota > Viridiplantae > Streptophyta > Magnoliopsida > Ranunculales > Papaveraceae > Papaver > Papaver somniferum. Next base: position 54,056,560 of record NC_039359.1, read on the forward strand.
AAAGTGGACCACATGCACGACCCGATGAAGATGTTTCTTCGCGCCCCACTGATCCCGTTTTAAGGGTTACCCGGTGATGGAGGAAAGTTGTTGTTGGGTTATAAAGAGAGTTGGACCGTTGTCGTCTGCCATACCATAGTAATTACCTAAACCTTATACTATGTAACATAATTATTATTCGTGTAGTGTTTTGATTATTGTCCATCGGATTTGTTTTGTTTTATAGGATCACAAGGATGTCGTTCTTATTATGAAGCCAGGAACATCAGTGAGTATGATGAAGAATTTGGAACTGGAAGAACCAGGATCAACCGTTGGAGAAGTGGAGGAATTAATCGAGCTAGTCAAATCTACAGGGTTGTTTCCTGCAGTCGAAAATTTGGTTCTTGGTTACGACAAACCTCTTGTTCCACTTTTGCCGAGAGATTTTACGGGGAAACAGATACTTTGCATTTTCCGTTTGGCGAAAGGACGATAACTCCAAATGATGCGAAGTTCATTACCGGGCAAAGCATAGAAGGTAAAACCGCGAAGCACAAAGGTTATGCGCAAGAGCTTGAGTAGGACAAGATTTACAAGTTCACCAAAATGTGTTCCAATGGGATGAGGAGAAGACCAAGTCAGAGATGCTAGTAGGTCAATCAAAGCAGAGGATATTCAGTATCGCATGCTTTAGGAAAACCTCATGGGAACAAAGAAGCTTCATGTTGAGGGAAAAGAGGTGACCAGGAACGTATCTTCTCCACGGCCATTACGTATGTCTTCTACATCTTTGGAGATGTTATCTTCCCCGATGTTTCTGGTGCCCATGTGAGCGCCAACTTTACTCAGATATTTCAACCATTTGAAAAGATTCACGAATACTCTTGGGGCTCTTCCATCCTTGCACACTCGTTGAACGAGTTGACAAAGATTTCTAGGGCTCAAAGGAACCAAATCAGAGGGAATATGACTTTTCTACAGGGGCGGATATATTTGTAATTCCCAGTATTTGCTGAAAGGGGTTTTGTGAACAAGCAATAGGACAATAACTGTTATGGAGACATGTAAAGCTAAAAAAGTAAGCCGAAATCCCAAAAAGAGGATTATCTGAAGTTGAGACCTCAATTGGACAACTTGACGACGAAAGATGTTATCTCAAGGTGAATCGAGCAGCGCCAACCTGCTAAACGAGGAAGAGGTGGTCTTGGTCGTGGTGGGGATGTTGAAGAATGAATGGTGTCTTTGTTTTCCAAACTTATGTCTTTAACTATGGATAATCGTGGAGTCAAAACTTATGTCTTAAACTTATTGTCGAATTATGTTTGGTTATATTCCTAGTTTATGAATGACTGAATCTGGTTTCTTTTAAAAATTGTTTTGTTTGCCTAAGAAGCGACAAAAGAACCAACTACAATGTGTATGTCCTAAAAATGCAGGATTCTGGCAGTTTTTCAGTCAGAATCGGTTTACATATACCTATATAAAATCCGATTCTGATAGTTCTCTAGGGGTACAATTTCAGAATCGGGTTTTGTGGATGCATAACATAAACCGATTCTGGAACTTTCATTCACCTTGTTTGTAAGTGTTCAAAATCAGTTTATACAGATATTTTTAAAGTCCGATTCCGAGAAAGCAAAATAATCCAGAGTTTTGATAACCTTAAGAATCGGTCTGTATGGGCATTTCATGTAATCTGATTCTTGTGAGGAAAAGTTACAATTTTTCTGTATCTTTTTTTGACAAGAATCGGATTACAAGTTCAATATTAAAAACCGATTTTTAGAGGAAGATTTTGACAACCTTTATAATTGGTCTATGTGGACATCACATGTAATCAAATTCTTGCAAGGAAAATTGACAGTTTTTTTTTAAACATGTGCAATATTAAAAAACGATTTATTGAGAGGCATATTTTATATGATTTTGCAAGGACACAATCAGACTATGTGGACATCCCTAAAATACGATTATGTAAATTGAATTCGAAAAAAATAGCCGTTGAGTCTTTCTCAATATAAGGGCAACCTCTTTGAGCCACTTCCACATCACACACTTAACTTAGAAAATGGAATGGGATCCGGAAGAAGATATGCAACTCGTTAAATGGGAACCGTATGAAGATTTGTGTCTCGTTAAATTTTTTGGTAATACGTTCCGTGAACTCCAAATGAAATCTATTCAATGTTTTGGAAGAGAGTTAAAGAGTTCTTTTACGAGTGTACCACGAATCCCAATAACCACAAATGGAGAGACTTGGCATTTCGATTCAACTGCATAAAAAGTGAAATGCGAGAGTATGTTAATGTTAGAGATATGGTGTACTAACATCATCCACAAGCTCCTCCTAGGGAAAAAGTGAGCAATCCGTTTATACTTCTGTCATCGTTAAAAGTTCGCATACTAACATTTAAGAATTCATTGAATTTCAGCTGGAACGTTTCAATGGGCTATGGATAATTCGTAATGGGGAAACTAAGTTCATTCATCACAAAGAATATACGACGTTGTACCGATGTGCTCGGAGGTTCATTGACGAACATTTGATGTGTCAAATTCTAGAATTTCCATACTAAATCCTATGTAATGCGGTAATTTCCTAAACTATGTAATGGATATTTTGTTTCTGAAAGTAGCCGTTTAATCGGATTATGTGGACATCTATAAACACCGATTTCGACAATTGGTTTATGTGAGTATTTGAAAAAACCCGATTCTGGGTTTACTTCGTCATTTGAAAAAAACTCAATCCAGAATCGATTTTCAACTTTACTAACATCAACCGATTCTGGCTCGAGTTTTTAAAAAGAAACACAATTAAATTTTTCAAATTTTGATAATGGTAGCTGAGTTCAGAATTAACTTGATTAAATATCATTTAATCATCCAAATTAACACTAATTAATTAGGGCTAGTTTTGCCATTTGATAAAATAGTTGGATAAGGTTTATCCATTTTACTTCATAATATTTTGTTTTTCTTACAGTGATAGGCCCCACATTAACCAGGTCTTAAAACTCCACTTCTCAACTAATATCATGATGACCTCTAGCATAGCTAAGAACACCCACCATTACGTTTCAAAGGCACTACTAAGAAGTATTGATCACTTACGGTGATTGGCAGTATAAAATACGAATTTGAATCAGATTTTAACCAAAAAAAAAAAGGATCTCTATTCAATCCCTTTCTGATTTTACAGCATATTACAAGTACAAGATTTTTATATTTTTATGGGGTCTTTAAGGTCAAACCGCCTCAACTTTGCATGTCCAAGATATTTCGAACTTCCTAATTCTCAAAATGGGCGAACCGGGCCACACCCGGCCCCTTTTATGATTACGTGCTTCATCATTCTATCCACCGTCCACTAATTGGTGGGATGGTCAAACATGCTCAAGTTTCCATATGAAACCTAATCCCACTACCAATCTACCATCACTGATCTCCCAAAATGAATCTATTTTAAAAGTGTTTTCTTGATATTTTTATTTGATTAAGTAGACAATCATCAATTGGTTTTTTTCTTGGGTTTGTTGGTTTTTTTCTTTGTTTTATATTTTTTTTTTCTAATCAATAAATTTTTATGTCTAAGATGGAGTTTGAATACCAAAAATCAGAAATCAATTTTAAAAATCTTCAAGATCACATTTTTTATTTTCGGAAATCATTCAATCAAAAATATTTTAACCTGATTTTATGAATTTTTATCTTTTAGACCCTTTTAAAAAAACAAAACCAGACTTCGAAAAAATGATTAGACATAGGTTACCAAAGAAATAAAATAAACCGACACCTTATATACTCACTAAATCGATCAAACAGCACCTTATCACTAATCGGTCAACAAATTTTATTTCCATATTTTCCAATTTTCAAACATGATCACTGGTACTGAATCTCCGACAGGTATACCTACAAATCAGACCAGATTCACGATCACGTGCATTCACACGCGCTACATCATCATCTCTTTATCCGTAAAGCACGTAGGATCAAATAGAGTTGCAACCACAACTACATGGAATTTTGATGGCTCACATCAACTAATAAGTATACGAAAAAGAGGTCATTTTATCAGAAAATCTTCAGAAAGGCTACTTAAATATACACACAACACAATCTTACACCCTTGTTAAATTTGGATGTTTGATATATTTTAGATTCCACGAATTTATAACACAATAGTTTTACAATAATACTTATATTTTGATTTTTATTTTTGTCATGTCGTCAAATTTACTGATTTTTTAACTTATAAGTCGAACAATTGCGAAGTTAACTTTATCCACTTTTTTACTTCTCAAAAGCATTTGTGAACTTTTAGATTTCTACTTCTGATATCTAAACGCGCGGAGAAAACAAGTAAAATAAACCCACCCATTCACAATCACTTGACCAAAAAGCAGCTGTCACTAAAATCTGTCACCAGACTTTATTTCCATTTCCATATTTTCAAACCGTATCTCTAAAATATCCATACCGAATCGCCGGCATATTTATCCAAAAATGAGACCCGATTTACAATCACGTGCATCCACACGCGCTACATCATCATCATCTCTTCAGATATATAAAACCCTACAACCACCGCCTCAAAAAATCAAACCCCCCAAAAATGGCCGCCTGTTCACTCTTCCAAGCCTCATCTCCCTGTACTCTAAACCCTAGAACCTCAAAATCCTTCCTCCGCAACCCCCGTACTCAATCACTCTCCATCAGATCTTGTTCATCATCATCCGCAACACCATCAATCACATCCATTTCATCAGAATCATCATCAAACTGTCATTCCAAACACCGCCGCCCAGCCGATGAAAACATCCGTGACGAAGCCAAACGAACTCATATCACAGACAACAATCATGGATTTTCAGCTAAGTATGTTCCATTCAACGCAGATCCGTCATCGACCGAGTCGTATTCGTTGGATGAGATTATCTACAGGAGCAAATCGGGCGGGTTATTGGATGTGCAACATGATATGGAGGCGTTGAAGAAGTTCGATGGGAAGTATTGGAAGAATTTGTTTGATTCCAGAATTGGTAAGACGACTTGGCCATATGGATCTGGAGTTTGGTCTAAAAAGGAGTGGGTTCTGCCGGAGATTGATTCCGATCATATTGTCAGTGCATTTGAAGGGAATTCGAATTTGTTCTGGGCTGAGAGGTACGGGAAGACGATTTTGGGGATGAATGATTTGTGGGTGAAACATTGTGGGATTTCACATACTGGGAGTTTCAAGGATTTGGGGATGACTGTGTTGGTGAGTCAAGTGAATCGGTTGAGGAAATTGGGGAAACCGGTTGTTGGTGTTGGTTGTGCAAGTACTGGGGATACCTCGGCGGCGCTATCGGCTTATTGTGCTGCGGCTGGGATACCTGCGATTGTGTTTCTGCCGGCGAATAAGATTTCGATGGCTCAGTTGGTACAGCCGATTGCGAATGGTGCAAAGGTGATTAGTTTGGATACTGATTTTGATGGGTGTATGCAGTTGATTAGGGAGGTGACGGCGGAGTTGCCGATTTATTTGGCGAATTCGTTGAATAGTTTGAGACTTGAAGGGCAGAAGACGGCTGCAATTGAGATACTGCAGCAGTTTGATTGGGAGGTTCCGGATTGGGTTATTGTGCCTGGTGGGAATTTGGGGAATATTTATGCATTTTATAAAGGGTTTCAGATGTGTAAGGAGTTGGGGCTTGTTGATCGAATTCCACGGATGGTTTGTGCACAAGCTGCAAATGCGAATCCCTTGTATTTGCATTACAAGTCTGGGTGGGATTCTGAATTCAAACCGGTTACGGCAGCTACTACATTTGCATCTGCAATTCAGATTGGTGATCCAGTTTCGATTGATAGAGCTGTTTTTGCTTTGAAAAATTGTGATGGGATTGTGGAGGAAGCGTCTGAGGAGGAATTGATGGATGCAATGTCACAGGCTGATCTTACTGGGATGTTTATTTGTCCTCATACTGGTGTTGCACTTGCGGCGTTGATTAAGCTTAGAAACAGTGGGGTTATTCAACCTAATGACCGGACGGTTGTTGTTAGTACTGCTCATGGGTTGAAATTTACACAATCCAAGATTGATTACCACTCTAAGGAAATTCCAGACATGGCTTCCAGATTCGCTAACCCACCTATAGAAGTGAAGGCAGATTTTGGAGCTGTTATGGATGTTTTGAAGAAGAGGGTGTTGAGTGAGTATCAATAGAAGCAGTTTTTTGTATCTGTATGCTAGCTTTATGCATTTCTGTCTTTTAAATTTGTATGGTTTTGTTCTCAGATACCGTTTAGTAGGTTGAGGAAGTGATCAATCACGTCTCTAGAGTCCGATGAAGAAGAATCATTTGCTAATCTGATTCACAATATAGTAAGTTTCGTGCTCACTAATTTACGGCGAAATTTATTTATTATGGTAGAGCCAGGGAAGATTTTTGTTAGTGCAACTGTGCAAGTGATAGTTTCTGTAATCTGCTTGCAACTACTCTTTTTTGTAGGATTTGGTATTCGGTAATAATATGTTTTAAGATTAAGGGTAGTATAATATTGCTATGAACCATGCGTCAAACAGAACTTCTGTGGCTCAATAATACTTCACAGTTGTTCTTATTCTGTCCGATATCGTTATTCTTATCCAAATAGTTTCTTTATGAGCATTGTCTAATATCCTCTTCCAATGAGTATGATTTTGTTATCCTGAATCTAATTCTAGTCAATTATACCCCACCATGTGATTGATTGGAGAGGACATAACTGTCAACATCACTTTAATCGATGATTGTTCGACTTGTTATGAAATACTAACCAATCATATGATGAGGTATTCTTTGTCCCAAATTTCACAGAGAATGATAGAATTATCAGCTTGTTAGGAATATATTGTGAAATATGTGCTCTGACTTCTGTAGACAATGTCCTAATTGTGAATTAATGGGTTGCCTGCAGAACTTTGAACTGTATGTCTGAACTGAGCTCTTTATTTTTGTTTGGATCATATAAAAATTCTCCTCTGTCCTGTCCTGTCCATTTTGTTGCTAATACATTTGTGTTGAGTCATACTGGTTTCGCTATCAGATGCCACAGAGCTTACCCATTTCCTTGATTTAGTGGATGCTTAATTTAGTTAGTTTCCCAGTCTTGGAGCGTCACTATATCTGTATTTTAACTGTAGAATACCCTACCATGTGATAGATTGGAGAGGACATTACTGCTTTAGGGGATGATTACTCGACTAATTTTCAACCAATCATATGTTGCGGTCTTCTTCGGCCCAAGTTTCCCAGGGCGTGATAGAATTATGAGCTTGTTAGGAATATACCGGAATAGTATGCTTGCTTGCAGGTTGAATATTTTAGTGAAGGTGCCTTCTCATTAATATTTATATATGTGAAATACGTGTTTCTGTAGATGATGTTTACAGTTGTCAACTAATGGGTTGGGTGCAGAACCTATTGATAGGGTTGGGTGCAGAACCTACAATTGTATATCTGGGTTTATGGTTGAGCATTTATATTCATAAACTGAATACCAAGAATGAGTTGAATGTGATAAAAGAATGTCTAGGAGAATTCGACCACAGACTATATATAACCAGCCAGAATTAGAAACACCAGTTGACCAGATGGGTTTCAAAGTGAGTCTGTGGTTAAGCTTACCTATTACGTAGGTTTGAAAGCCTTGCCTAGTGATGTCAGATTCTGCCTTTTTTGGTGGATTTTTTTGGCAATTGCTAAATTTGGTTGTAGTGTAGGCTGGCTATATTTGGCAATTGCCAATAAGACAAGTGGAGATGCTATATCTAGCTTAACCTTTTGGCAGTTGCCAACATGCTAAGCACAGTTTAAAGTTTAAACCCAAATCCTGGCTTAAACTTTGGTCTCATTTTGAAAACCTGTCTAAGTACCTAGATATATGGTCTCTCTACCATTAGATTTTTTACCTCACACACATAGAAGCATAGCTCTGATTCCCAGCATTGTGAATGATCTGAGTAGGGAATGTACCAAACAAATAGCTAAGACAGTCCTTGGGTTATTAGGAGTATGGTCCAATTTGTATTATTTGTTAATCCTGGATTTGACCGAGGACACGAATATTGTATACCCTACCATGTGATTGATCGGAGAGGACATAACTGTCAACACCACCTTAATGGATGGCTATATGACTCGTTATGAATTTTCAGCCAATCATATGGTGATCTTCTTGGACCCAAATTTCACAGAGAATGACAGAAGAGCTTGTCAGGAATAGTATTATGCTTGCTTGCAGATTAAATCTTTTTATGAAGGTATATTCTTGTTCATACTTTAACATGTGAAATATATGTTTCGGTAGATGATGGATTGGGTGCAGAACTTACAATTGTTGGTTTGAACTGAACTCCTCTTTTTTGCAGGGTCATAATATTGTTCTGCTTGATCCTGTACTTTTTGCTGCTCATATTTGTGTTGAGTCGGTGTTCATCTCTCTATCAGATGCCTCTGACCTGACCCATCTTCCTAGATTAAGTGGATGATTAAACTAAAATTTCTTGTAAATTATCATATTCTGATTTAAATCGCCGAGCTTTGTTATTTATAATTCGAGCTTTGTTAAGTAACTATAGTATTTCAGGTACAATTCCATAATGGTAACCACAGACTGTGTTAACCTGGCGGAATTAGAAACACCAGCTGATCAGATGGGTTTCAAAGTGAGTCTGTTGTGAAGCTTACCTTATGGGTGGGTTTTAAGCCTCGCCTAGTGGTAGGCTCAGATTTAAACTTTGCTCAGTCGATTTCAACTAAAAATGTGATGTGAGATGTCTTTTTTGTTTGACTTTTTTTTGGCAGTTGCTAAACTTAATTAACATGAAATTGCTTAACATCAGACGTATATATTGTTTGGTAGCCAATGCTACATTTGACAATCCAAAAAAAGAAAAACCCAAGTGGAGATGCTATATCTGGCTTAACCTTTTGGCAAGTGGAGACGCTATATTGCTAACACAGTTTGAATCTAAATCCTGTCTTGGCGCCTGGGGCATATGGTCTTTGTTTTACCCCCGGATTTTCACCCCTCATGCCACACCTAGAAGTATAGCTTCGATTCCCGCCATTGTTAATGCTAGGGAACCTACCAAACATTGCACTCAATTTCAGGAAAAAAAGGAAAAATTATCTACTGACATTTCACCATAAAAAACTGCCTAATGGCGGATGCTACGGGTGGAAGAAGATGTTGCCGAGATTTGCTCGCAGGCTGCTGTAGCATTTTTGACGCAACCCTTTTAGAATATTTGATCAATCTAGTTAATTTCGCTAGAATTTCCATTTAAAGATGTTTTCTCGAATATCATCACAACCAACCAAATGAAAAATGGTATTTAAAGATGTTTTCTGAGTATCATCACAACCAACCAAATGGAAAATGGTGGCGAACGAAACTCTTGTAAAAGGTTTTCTGATAGCTCAACCCGAAGTAATCTGGAAGTATTTAGATTTTGCATACAAAAAGGCACACTTTCACAACTTCATTATGGAGAAATATATGGCTGAATTATCTGCATTCGCAACTGAGCTACTTCCTTTTGTTCTTGCTGCCAAACAATAAAGACAAGTAAAAGAAAATTCTAAAGAAGACGCCCAAAGCAATGGTGATCCATAGGCATCTCCACTTTCCAAAATCTGTTGCATCTAGCGTTGTTACTATATCCAATCCAGTCACTAAGCAGGACTTATCAACTCCTTCAAGCAGACACAAATTTGAGTTGTCAAATTCGTTCAGGAAGACGGCTTGGAATGGATATTTCACAACAGAAATATAATGGAACCAGATCCAGTACGATGGAATTCTGTTTCTCTGTATAAAAAAACCACTGAATAGAAGGAATGCGCCAATTGCGGGCATAATCACGATATAACCCTACATAACTTGAGAAACCAATCCTGAAACGAAACTAACGAATTACCTGCCCAGAATGAAGCAAATATTGCAAGAAAATAGAACAGGAAACTAGAGTATCCTTGGACCTACCGAAGAGAAAGTTATTGATGCTAGTAAAATAGATAGCATGAATAACTGCGGTATAGCAATGAGCGAGTGATATAGAACGTATGATGAACCGCGATACGCGTTATAAGCTGTTTCTCTCATAAAGATGTACCTGTCTTGGAGGAAGATCGCCAGCACGTCTGTGCAACCCAAGAACATGGTTGTCACTATGAAAATGAAGAACCCTATTCGTTCTTGAGCACATTCGGGATACTTGGCTGGGTCACGTGCTTATCCGTGCCGCGTGCTGTGTTGTCTACTGTGTTGACTAAGCTAACCCAACATAATCCACGAAACTAACGTGTTGGGACGTGCTGGGCTGAGTTGGGCTCTGATTTTAGCCTATGTTGCACAGACAAACTCAGCTATAAGGGTTCAAGTAAACTTAAAAATTAATCTGGATGGACGTGTCTTTATCACTATTAAACTCAGCTATAAGGGTTCAAGTAAACTAGAAATCCAGATTAATTTTCAAGTTTACTTGAACCCTTATATAGATTACCAAGAGATACAAACATGTCACTTCGGAACCTATACGAGAAGCCGTGTATAATGTGACCCAACGTTATACACGGTAGTTTCTCTTTTAAGAGAATGTTCTCTTTAAACTTCCTTGTATGCCAGGAAACTATAAGATAGGAAATACTTTAACCTAAAGTTAAAGGCAAAACTCGTGTATATATATGCTGTGAATTCCTACGGTGTAAGTTGTACAATTACAGTTAATAAAACTCGTCTTCTACTTTACCTATTCTGTTTCTCTATCTATTCTTTAGTTAACTCAAAACTTAATTAGTTCTAACTTGGTATCAGCTAGAGTTAGATCCTCCAAATTCATGTCTACCGAACCTTCAACAGTTTCTTCTACAACCGGTGTTCTAATGTCTTCAACTTCATCTTCACAGTCTTCAGTTATGGTCTCCGTTCAATTCTCTCAACCCCACCATATAATTACAATTAAACTTGATGAAACCAACTATTCATTGTGGCGTGCTCAGTTTTTGCCATATCTCCAGGGTTACGAACTTGATGGTCATGTCACTGGTACAAAACCCTGTCCAGCGTCTTCTGTTGCTGATGCTGCTCCTACCCTGACTTTTCTTTCATGGACAAAACAGGATAAAATCCTGGTAAGTTGGTTATTCTCATCTCTTACACCTGCGGTTTTTCGTCACGTCCATCGTGTTACAACTTCCAAAGAATTCTGGGACTCTCTTGAAGCTCAATATGCCTCTAAGTCTGATGCTCAAATTCACCATCTTCACTGCGAGCTACGTGCTCTAAAGAAAGGATCAAAAACCATGAGAGAGTATATCAATCATGCTAGAGATTTAGTGGAAAATATTGTTGCTGCCAATACAACAGTTACCGATAAAGAATTTCGACATGATGCCATTGTCACGTCTTTAACCACAACGATGAGTTTTCTTACTGTCGAAGACTTCCTTACGTTTCTCCTCACTTTTGAGTTACGAGTTGAACACCAGAATAAGTCGCTAAGTTCACAGCATGTTGCCAACGTTGCTGCACATTCCCGCTCTCCTGCACCAAACTCGTCTCCCTTTCCTGCTCGGAACAATCTGTCTTCAACACCGTATACTACACAGTACACTACTCATCTGGTATGTCATCTCACTTCCATGCCCACTAGTCTCCATCTCAACGAAATTCTAGCCGTTCGAAGATTCCTTGCCAGTTGTTTGGTCGTGAAAACCATGAAGCTCCAGACTGTTGGAACCGCTTCGATCGTAGCTTTCGTCCTCCTCGACGTCAACCACTTCTGCCATGATCATCTACAGCCGACAACAACTGCACCTGCTTCTGCCAATAATCAGCACTCTTGTTTACAGCCTACAACATATGTCTCAACATCTACTTCGGTCCCAACCACGTATCTTCCAGAGTCTGCGGCAGTACCATCTATGATGCCTGGCACATTATCCAATACAACGTCTACTTCATCTCCCACCATGGACTTCCCAAAACCTGCGACAACACCTGCTCTCACCACACACCCAATGGTGATTAGGGCTAAGGATGGAATTTTTAAACCAAATTCAAAATATGCTCTGGTATGTGATTCACTTCTTGAGCCTACTTGTATTTCCCAGGCTCATAAAGATCCACAATGCCGTACATCATCCGATGTCGAGATCAATGCATTGATTCGAAATGGTACATGGTCATTAGTACCATATGATCCTTTTATGAATGTTACTGGATGTAAATGGGTATTTCGTATCAAACGTAATCCTAATGGTACAATTGCACGTCGCAAATCTCGCTTGGTTGCAAAAGGTTACAATCAACAAGAAGGAATTGATTACTCTGAGACGTTTAGTCCGGTTGTTAAACCATGTACTATACGTATTATTCTTACATTGGCTTTATCTTCCAATTGGCCTATTCATCAACTTGATGTGCAGAATGCTTTCTTACATGGTGAACTTAAAGAAGAGGTATATATGAAATAGCCACCGGGCTATGTGGATTCTCGTTTTCCTACACATATTTGCAAGTTACAACGTTCTCTCTACGAACTCAAATAAGCTCCCCGTGCGTGGTACCAAAGACTTAGTACCTTTTTCCTACAAATTGGCTTTGTCACTTCGAAATGTGGCTCGTCTCTGTTCATCTACAATGGTACTATTTATTTGTTGGTCTACGTTGATGATATTATAGTCACTGGCTCTAGTATCCCAGGTATCACTTCTATTTTCACCCGTTTACAACAAGAATTTGCGATTAAAGATCTTGGTTCCTTGTCTTATTTTCTTGGCATTGAGGCGATTCGTACTTCTTCGGGGTTATTTCTTTCCCAACAACATTATGCTCATGATCTTCTTATTCGAGCGAAAATGGATGGAGTCAAACCAATTCATACTCCACTTAGTACTTCTGGCGACATGTCCTCTGATCGTAGTACCCTATTATCTGATGCTACTGAGTATCGTAGTACTGTTGGAGCTTTAGAATATCTAACATTTACTCTTCTTGATCTTGCTTATGCTGTCAATAAGGTATGTCAGTTTATGCATGTTCCTACTGTTTTTCATTGGAGTTTAGTAAAGCGCATATTGCGTTATCTTAAGAATACACCTACTTTTGGTATACTTCTTCGACCATCTCCTTCACTACAGTTATCCTTTAGTGCGTATACTGATTCTGATTGGACTGGTTCTCTTGATGATCGTCGTTCTACTAGTGGATATTGTGTTTACTTGGGTGGTAATATTATCTCTTGAAGTGCTCGTAAGCAGAAAACAATATCTCGTTCTAGTACTGAGGCAGAATATAGGGGACTTGCAATTGCTACTGCTGAAATTATGTGGATTCAGTCACTTCTTTCGGAACTTCGTGTATCCACTCAATCCCCTACTGTTCTATGGTGTGACAATCTTGGGGCAACTTATCTTACTGTCATTCCTATATTTCATGCAAGAACCAAGCATATTGAGATTGACTATCATTTTGTTCGTGATCAAGTTGCTTCTAAACTTATTGATGTCAGATTTATCTCATCTAAGGATCAAATTGCGGAAATATTCACAAAACCATTGTCCAAGGATCGGTTTTCTCTTTTAAGGTTCAAGCTAACGGTTCAGGATAACCTGTTGCGCTTGCGGGAGGGTGTTAACACAACAACACATACGTGTATAACGTGACCCAACGTTATACACGGTAGTTTCAATTTTAAGAGAATGTTCTCTTTAGACTTCCTTGTATGTCAGGAAACTATAAGATAGGAAATACTTTAGCCCAAAGTTAAAGGCAAAACTCGTGTATATATATGCTGTGAATTCCTACGGTGTAAGTTGTACAATTACAATTAATAAAACTCGTCTTATACTTTACCTATTCTGTTTCTCTATCTATTCTTTAGTTAACTCAAAACCTAATTAGTTCTAACTGGCATCAATTAGAATACTGTATGAACATATCTCTTAAGCTGTTAGGCATCAATATACCTAGTCTCTGTGGACATGTCCCTTCGGATCCAAATCTGGAATATATCCATAACTGACTTGTGCCTTCTCGGTTCAAACCAAAACAGTTTCATACTTCCTTTTCCCTATCTCTTGCAGGCTACATTAACCAAAACATATATTTAATCTACCCATTTGAATATTGATCAGATATTCAACAGAAGATAGTATTACATTCTCAAGACTTCAATTTACTTATCTTTACACTCTTACTCGAACTGACTAAGCACTCATTATAGCTCATCTCATCTAAATCCTTGACAAACATAACTCTCAGTACCCCGTGGATGTAAGCATGACCATGTAAACTTATAGTGTCATTTACTTACTTGCACTTACTTTGCTTGCTTAATATATGATCTTTACGTTGCTCGTATACACCAACACAATATGCTGCTGTATTACTTAAATGCTTATCGCTGTAGATCTATTTATCTGTGTGCCATCATATTATTGGCTATCACAGTATTTATCTGTATGGCTATCACAGTTTGGCGTAAGAAACAAGGTTGTTATCTGTAAGTTTTCAGAAGTAAAAAATAAGGAGAGGGAGAAGGGAAATTTTCAGGTGAGAACCAGGGAGCATTGAACTTTATGCATTCGGTCCGCGAGTTATAACCCCAGAGGTGTCACCATCCTTCCACAAAAAACCCATCAAAACAAAAGTAACACAAAAATCCCGTCAAAACAAAATTAACACAAAAACCCCAAATTTAAATGCTGGTTTCATCAAATTTTATGATGAAACCAAAATAAAATTTAATGAAACCAACATTTAAATTTGGGGTTTTTGTATCATTTTTTAAAAATTTGAGGTTTTTGTATCAATTTTGTTTACGATGGAGTTTTAATGGATCCCAACATTTGAGTGGGGTTTTTGTACCACAAGTTTGGTCACCTTGGGTTTTTATGACTAGTTTTGTTATGCATTATTAAATTCTTGATTATATTTATTCAAAGAACCCAATATGGCTTTTAATAAGAGTATAAGTAGAAGAATATGTTTTCCTAGCCGTGTTAATTCTATTATGAAGTTGAGACTGATCTGAATGATATCCTGCAATGGTGAATGTTTTGTAGCTGCCGGAAAACAGATAACTACACCCTTATAATCTTATGTAAATAAATCAACACAAAACACACATGAACTTAAGTATTATTATGGAAAATGGTGATATTACAATGGAAGCTATATATATGTAAACCCTAGTTTATAATTCACACCAACTTTCTCTCCAAGATAATGCTTACACTATAAAAGATCTTTAACCCCTTTAAAATACTCTCGTTTCCTTTATATACACTACAAAACAGAAGGCCTCTTGGGACGGCCAAAAACCGTCCCAAGAGGTATTAGGGACGGTTTATGTATCGTCCCCTGTTCCATCGTCACTAATACTATTTGGCCATGTTTTCTTTTTGGGACGGACATATTTTAGCCTTGATTTAAATATTTTATGACTATTAGAGACGGTCAGGCCATCATCGTCCCAAATATCCTTCTTTAGGGACGGTTTTTTCAAAACAGCCGTCCCTAGAAGCTACTTGTTTTGTAGTGATAGGTTCTTACATAATGGAAGACAACCAATATTACATGATGGGTGGGTGACAATTAATAAAGTCCTCTTTTTCGCCTATTATCTCGGCTTCCTTCATGCGGTACTATCACGCTGATATTGAGAAGTCAACCTTCTCTTCGCACAAGGTGTCACACTTACCACGTAACCTTATCTTCGTGCAACCACATTACGACGTCATCACTTACCTCAATAGTGACTCATTAGGGTTATATCATCTCAGTTTGATGTGAATCTTCGCGCTTATTTAGTTTTCTCAACTCGCCCAGCAAAGACAATGGGATATTTTTGTATCCACATGTTTATTGAAGTCTTACATTACAGTAGGATTTCTGAATTAGATCTTGTTCTCATTTCAAGGATATATTTGTATTGAAAGTTTTAGCTAAAAAAACTAGAGCAGGCAGAGTTATGCCGCGAATGCCATTTATTCGGCATTGTATGGCAAATAAGTCAGATTATTTGTCCCGTATAAATCATCTTGTTCATGAATTATTAAAAACTGCAATCCTAAGCAACTGTAATAGTGACATTTGAATAATATGGCCTGATTAGATTCCTTGTAAATGCAGCAAACTTCATGAAATAGCAATTTAAATAATCTTCTGTATGCTTTCATGATAATCTACACAAACGAGACTCACAAACTTCCATTCACCTAGCTAAATATTTCACAAATATTATTCACCTTTTCTACAGTATTACATTAAGTTCAAAGAATGAGATGTTTCCCTTATTATTTTGACTCTGATACAATAACTAGTCTACACACAGTAACTATCCAGATTTTTACATCTTTAATAAACATAAGGGAGAATGACACGTCGCTCACTTGGGTACGTGGCAAATTTCTCGATATACCATTTGTGTGTTTCTGCTGCTGCAAAGGTAAGGTTCGCAACCTGCAAGCAGACATTGGAAAGAGTTTTCGAACTTACAGAGGCAGGAGAAGAGAGCAGTAACACACAGAGAACCAAATATAATTCAAAATCAAAAATATATACCACAAATCCAAAAAGAAGCCAGATTGTGAGATCTGATCATCCACTAGCAAAAACAAGGCCACCATATATAACCTGCATGGCAAGAGTAGAAAATGAGGAAATGAAAAAAGCAGGTTGTCTCTTAACTATCCCAACATTAAAACCAAAAATTTACGAAACAGAATCATCACACTTCACGTAAAAGAGGGGGAGACAGTTACGATTTCAGCCAGGTAATGTGGACTAGAAACAAATCTGAACCAGTCACCATAAGGTATAACATATTTATCATCTTGTTCTTTCTTTTCCCGTAAGGAACCCTGCATAAGAGTTGGAAAATTCAATTAGAAAAAGTACCAAACATGCAACTATCCAAATTTGCCGTGCCAGAAGATGTGAGGATATGATGTTTGTGTACTAATTGGTAGAAAGAGCTGCAACTATTGTAAGGTTTCTTACGAGTTACGGTTAACAACTGGTTATATTATTCAGCTCAAAATGATGGTAACATGATTGACTATCTTCCGTTTTTCCCTTCAGGTGTTCTTAAAACTGTTAGGTATCTCATTCTCTATATTATCTCAAGGAAAGTTAATTATTAGCAGGGACTTTGAAAAAAGAGGAATTGTTAGTAACAGATTATTCACTTACAAATACTGCATGGCAACGCCGCTGATGGATCCAACCCCAAATAAAGATAGCTGCTCCAATCCATTGGACCCATACAAGTGCTGTAAAAGGTTGTACATATACCGACCAATCAATCTCACTGATAGGACGGACTAGCGTTTTATCCCGGACTTTAAAAATGAATTCAGCTACCTGATGAATTGCAAAGCTGAACACCTCTGGTGCACAAATGCTACAAAGGGACAGGGGTGCTGCTGTATAGTAACTAGCTTCATACAAAAATAACATGATTAATAATGTACATAAAAACATTCTATTAATCAAGATGGATAAAAAAGGTAAAATAGGATTGGATTTAAGTAATTTAGCTAATGTGTATTTGCTGCTTTAGAATATACTTAGTAGCAATCATAATATGAAACAATAAATCGAACAAACATAAACTAGCAACTTCACATTTCGCTTTGACTTCAATTTAGGACTTGGAAACTTTTTGCACAAATGTAATGAAATTCTCTTTACGGTGGGTTTGTTTGCAGAATTCACCATTTCCAGGAATTTATAATTTCATGGGATTATAAATTCTGGGATTCATATAAATTCCTTGTGTATTTGGTAACTCAACTAAAATTCTTAGGATTTATAAAGTTTTCTTGTATTAAAGTCTTTGTACCGTTTGGCATTACCCTAAAATCTTAAAATTGCATATATATGGGATCTAGAGTTAAAAAAAAAGCGGGTCCATAAATCCCTTGATAAGTTTCTCAGCAAATCTTAGGGGCAAGGGTCGGACTCCATACGGAAGATTTGCTGGAAAACTGAATCCCATAGGAAACGTGATTCCAAGGATTCGGACAACCAAACGTACAAAGGGAAACGTAATTCTACCAACCCTGAACCCACAAATTCCACTTTTAAAATTCTACATCCAAACCCACCATTAAAATATAAAAGAGCTAGAGTTGGTTCGGGCATGATGAATGCATGGCATACATAAAAGATCATTCTCTCATTAAGCATTCATTAGGTCCGATTAAGTAGCATGTATGTAGCCTTATATGGAACACATGTTATGTTGTCAAGAGTTCAAGACTGAAAACAACTAGCATAAAGAAAAACATGGAACTAAACAATAGATCTTGGGAGAAATGAGGGGAGAAATAGACCCTACGTCAATCTTTAATTGCGCTTAGTAGCGAATTCGCATCATGGAAATAAAGGGTGACGGATTGTGAATAACAAAAACACATTTTATTTAAGAAATCATCCAAGCTAGTTCAGAGATACTGAAGATAGCCAAAGACACATATAGACACATTTTATGTTCAGGTTGTTCAAAGACTTGCAACATCCCGGTTATATAGCCAAAAATGTGCATTCGAGCTGCAGGACTATAGTCAAAGACGTATATCGTTTCATAAAGGCGTCTCAGCACTTGGATCTCCATTAAAATAAGCAGGAATACACTTCGCCGTAGTCTATATCCGTGCTCAACAGAAGTCGCATGAGACTTGTGCATAGAAAATGGTACCATCTTATATGCATAGAACCATGTCAATAATAGCAACGACGTTGTGCATACCACTCCCAACACGTAAAAATGCAAAAAGAATCTCTGTGGAACTGATAACTTCTTCATTTCCCACATAAACAAAAATATCAGATCGAGGAGTAAATTTTGAGTTCATTTCATTTCATTTTCGTTTGTTTTACCAAAATAAAACAATCAAATCAATGTCTTTGCAAAACAGTACTTACCGTACTAAAACCACATTTTGATTTTATTGCCAAAATAAAAAATTCACAAAATAAAATGCATCAACATAAATTCAACAAATATATAACCCAATTGGTACTTACTTGTGAAGAAGATCTCAAGGTCTTTCCTCTTTTAGCAAACCCTAAAAGTGTTCCATGGAAAAAACTAAAACGACTAGGCAATGAAGCAACAAGTACAGGTAAAATAAAAGCTAACCACGCAGCTCTCAACAATTCATCGACCTTGATCTCCATTTTTATTTTATTTTTTTGCAGAGAGATAACAGAAATCATGATCATCATATAAACCTCAGCCTAATAATTTCTGGTACACCTAATAATTTCTGGTAGTACCTAATAATTATACACCTAATAATTTCTGGTGCCTAATTTCTGCCAAAACCCCAATAATATCTTCACAATCATCATGTGGAAGATAGTTGCAGCTATAATGTCTCGTAATGAATCTGAATAAAAAAATGAATGAAAATTTACTTGGATCACGAGATATAAGAACAACGACGTGTAGTAGACTGTAGAGTAAGTAAATTTTCTGAAGATATCGATGTTCGAAAACGCCTGAATGCTTTCAAGAAATATCAGAATCTAGAGATGGTGAGACTTTAGGTATTCTTGGCCCTAGCGGATCGGGGAAGTCAACTTTGCTTGATGCACTTGCAAATAGGATCTCTACGGAAAGCTTAACACCAGTAGTCAATTGAGATTTATAGACTTCAATAGATTTTTATTTGAATAACTCCCGGAAATTCTCTGAATATCTAGAGATTTTTAGTGATTCACTGAGAATATTTAAGAGAATCTTTATGACTTGTAGAGAAACCAGTTGTAAAGAGTCTCTGTGATTTATAAAGACAAAAAATGTATAATATCTAAATATAAATTCAAAACATCTACCGATTTTTTTATTTTGCACGTTATGTTAATAAAAGATCATGAATACCTAGTAAAATATGTGTTCATTGTCAAAATATATAAATCTCATTGTTTTCTTATGTTTTCAATCATCCCACATTCTTTTATTTGCTATGTTATCTCGTCACTGGTTAGCATCTTTTCGTTGTTTCCTCCGAGGAGATGTCATTTGAAGTGGCAAACAGAAAACTCGGTCGGTATACACGAGGGAAAAGAAGAAGAAATAGGAGATGTCTATTATACTCAGGTGAGGTCGGCTGGATTACTGCGCAAATGGCTCGTCCTTTGGTCATCAGCTAAAAAAAGAAGAGAGAGAAATAAAAAAATTGGTCCTACTGTCATAAACACATATTTCCTAAATTTACAAGTCTCCCAAAATATCACCTCTTGAGGAGAGATTACTACGATACCTATTTTCATTAAATAAAAAGTCTCCCCAAATTATTGAGAATTACAAATCAATGACTTTCAATTCTCCTTCGAAAAACAGAGGTGTTGGAGACTTGGACTGGCTCGTATAAAATCCTAATATAATAACATGGAGTCCATAAAATTTCAATGTCTTAAAAAAAGTCTCTAAAAGGATCAACGACAACGAATGGAGAAATACTAGAGGCAGGGATTTCAAAATGATATCCGCTTATGTCATGCAAGATGATTTTTTATTTACTATGTTAATAGTTGAAGAGACACACTACGGGAAAAATATACATCTACAACTGGAGATTTACAACACTCCTCTAAACATCGTAGAAAGTCCTATGATTTACAACTGGTTTCAAAGGAAGAGTTTTCGTATATCATCACTACCAACCCTTAGGAACAAGGGGTTGCGCTAAGAAAACAAACGACAACTCCTTTAACAAAACAGTTGTGACGACATTTAGGTATAACAATTTTTCTCCATAAAGGTAGTGACTTAGCCTATCACAATTCTTAGAAGAGTTGTTGAAGAACACAAAAATATGATAATGAAAAATATGTTAGAGGGGAGATTCGAACATGAACTTACTGCATGAAAGTCTAGCTCATCAACCATCCTTACGGTTCACAAGTTATGGTAGTATTTTTTTTAATAGATATGTATAACAACACTTATAAGTGTTGTTGGAGTAAAAATATAGAATGTTGGAAAAAATGAGGTTGGGGGGATTCGATCTTAAGCCTCAGGCGTGGAAGTCTGCACCGCTAACCATACCTACACTATCACAGGTTCTGTCAAGTTTATGGTTCTTTAATACACTAACTTTATCACAATCTTTCATAAGAGTTGTAAAACAAAATGTAATGCTCAAATAATGCTCAGGTGACTGAGCGGCAAACAGTGCGAAACATTCTCTGTAATCACATACATTCTTGTCTGTAAACAATCAGATACATTCTACAATCGCAATGAATATCATTTCATATCTATTATTTGATGAAAGCATGGGCTGAAACCTTAGCTGTACTTTTAAGCATTGGCATCGAATAAGCCAAGTACTTCTCAAACTACTCTCCTATTGATTGGAAAAATTTGGCATATTCTGCAACCACAACAACTTCACCAAAAAGGGTTAAGTTCAAAAATGTAACTGCCCCTTCAAATATGCACAACAGCTTGGTAAAAGTATACCATCAGATTATAAGTTTGAAGGGAGGGAGCATATATATACGAATATAAGCAGATGTAGAGAAAATATGCACAAGTTGAGACCAAGGTAGAATTTAAGTGGGCCAATATAGCAACCATAACAACTGACATGTCCCATTTTCTCTCCTCCTTTATTCGGTCTTGAGACCGGCAATGAAAATGATATATCATTTACATTGGCGGAGTTAAAAAGGGTGTTATAAAAGTAACAGAGCTAGCATTTTATAAATTAAGCACACAAATGGATCTGTTAACTGTCTTTTTTCCAGAACAATACTAGTATTAGTAAAGGAAATACAACCAGAGCATGTAAGTTGCATTCTTACAACCTGCAAACACAGTACATATGAGAACAATGGTCCGCACTCTGCACTTTTCTGAAAAACATTACCATTACCATTTCCAAACCGAGATTCACACACAAATGACGATAACTACAACATCCCTAAATTACCAACAATAGAACACATAGTTTGATAAGTGAGAAATACACAAGCCAATATGTGTAGTCACATAACACACACTGCAATACTGATACAGCGAAGAAACACCCCAAGTGCGGCAGTAGTGGATACATCAAATATCCATAAAAGTGGCAAGTGACAGCAGCTAATGCTCCATACTCATTCTCATATCCAGGATAAAGCAAGAAATAATAGCAAGATGAAGTAAACATGAGTTGCACTTATCTTCAAAACTGGCTCAGTAGAAGCATACTTCACAAAGAAGGATCCTGCACTATTAATTACCAGGTCATACAGAACTACACACTCAAATCTAGCAAACATATTGAACTACCAGTTGTATATAAGATACTTGAGAGTAGCAGCCGAAGTAGATTACTAAGAAGGCCAATAACACCAAATATTGCTAAAGTAAGAATACAATACAGTAAAAACAATACACTACTGACTTAACTTGTGAACTTCTTTTTGTTCTTCTTCTTTGTCGGAACCACTATGATATATTCACCATCTTCTCTTAAGTAACTCTCGCTCTCGTCATCCATTTGGAAACCAAAAGTTGAAGTATCCACTGGTTGGAAATTTGTGTCATGCTTATCATTGTATTCCTCTAATACATGGAAACCCCTAGGTGGTGGTTTCACAATCACATACCAGTTAGATGTATTTGACTCTCGAGAATAGAAAACTTGTCGCGCTTGTGTTGCTAAAATGAATGGATCGTTACAGTATTGGTTCTTATGCTGCTTTGAATTGACTAATGTAAAGCCATGTTCTACCTTCACACCAAAACTGGTGTGAGTCCAATCACATTTGAATATTGGAATTTGAAACATATGATTGTAGTCCAACAATAGAATTTCTTCTAAAACACGGTAGAACCCACTAGTTTCTGACCGTCCTGCAACTAAGGTTGTTGATTCAATTGAAACTCCACTGTTTTGTATGACTCTTTTAACATCCTTCTTAATAAACCTAGACCCATTGATTAACAAGCCTTTATATGATACGCAGCTTTCTAACGGCCCATATGACAACCATTCTACCGTGTTTGATACTGACATGCCTTGTTCAATTTGCATCTTAACCTACAAATGTATAATCTCAGGACATAAGAATATAACTAAATTTTCTATCTAAGAATGAGAAGTTAGATTTATAGTGATGATGTGCCTAACATGGATTGTTCTAAGTGACAGAAACAAACAGAATCACACGTATTTGTGTTTTTTATAGTAGTTTTCCGTAGCAGCAGAATGTCCAAGTGTTTAAACTATACTAAGATGCATAGTCTGACTAAGAGTGGACTAAACGTACCTTTTGTTGAAACCAATCTGCAAATGTGTCAGACTGTATGGAATTGAGTTGGTCTTCACTAGTAATTTCCCTCCCATAAGAAGATTTTAACTCATCCATATGCATTCTAAGACAAAAGTAAAGTTAAAAAATGAAGTATTAACTGACAGACCATTTTTAATGAACATGAATGTCATACTTACGTCAATTTCGGGTGTGTTAGAAAGCACATATCTGTGAGCTATCTTTAACTTCTCAGTATCCATACGCACTTGGACACCTTTAGAAAGAGGACGTGCTGCTGGTGTGGAACCATTTTGAATGTTTTCGTTACGCCTTTGCTTTACTCCTGTTTCAGCTGCTTGGGCCTTATGAATATCAAAATACCTAACACACTCCATTCCAAGATAACACTCGGCTATACAAGCTTCAGGTTGTGCATAATTCTTTACATATTCTTTGAATGTCTTCATATACCTAGAAAAGTAGCGAATGCAACAATTACCAGTTAATTAAATATTAGTATCTCTAAGATACAAAGGGCATAACTTTCTACATGAAACCAAAAAAACAGAAGTAATATAAATTAAATTGGCATACCTTTCAAATGGAAACATCCAACGATATTGTACAGGTCCACATAATCTCACTTCTCGAGCTAGGTGAATTGTCAAGTGCATCATGACATCAAAAAATGATGGAGGGAAGTACCTCTCTAACATACACAAAGTCTCAGCAACTTCTACTTCAAGTTTTATTAATCTCTGGAGATCAACTTCCCTTTGGCATATTTCGTGAAAATAAGAACATAACCTGAAAATCGCCTCCCTTGGCTCTACAGGTAAAAGTCCTTGCAAAGCAACGGGTAATATTTGTTGCATATAAGAACATGATAATCATGAGCCTTAAGAACACCTAAGTAACCATCTTTCGAGAAATGCTATCTAAGATCAGAACTATACCATATGGAACCTTCAAGTTTCTCATCCTATTATAAAATATAGCCTTTTCCTTGTCATTTAAACAGTATGGTGCTGGTGGAAGGATTGGTTTTCCATTTATCTCTTCTTGATGCAATTCTGGTCTTATTCCCATACTCTTCAGATCATTGCGGGATTTTAGACCATCTTTTGTTTTGGTGTTTATATTCAATATGGTACCAATGATACTCTCGCAAACATTTTTTTTCTGTATGCATAACATCAATATTGTGACGTAGTAATAAATCCTAGGAAGATGGAAAAAAACTAACATTAGTAACTCTATAAAGAAATAAAATATCAGACATTTAATTAGTAGGTATGAATCTCGTATTCTATTCCATGAAAGCATAAACAAACAATGAAAAACGGCAAAACAACTTCTTAAAAAATTAGACCTTAGCATAAAAATCATGATAAAATGAACTCTGGGTTTCTAATTAAAAGTCTTGACACTAAAAAACTATTGTTCTAAGTGAGAAGGCTGAACAACATATTTATTTTATGATTCTTATTCACATCCATCTTCCAAAGGAGAAAACAAACCAAGTTACAACACAAGATGTGCCACCATACTTTTCACTAAGATCTACATTCCTTACGCTACTTAATTCTTAGAAACATATATTTCAAAATCTACAAGTTTAGACATGAAGAAAACAAAAATGATAACATCCACTCAACTGATATTATTTCAAACCCATGTAGTACAACATCAAACACCGTTACGAAAAACCAAAGATGCGATTTCTAACGTCTAGAGCTGTCAACCAATAAAGAGCCAATTAACTGCAGTCTACATCTCAATATGTATAGGACATCTCTTACGCAAGCCTAATAAGCAGTTTTATTACATATCATGTTGTTGAATCTTAGGCAGAAATCGAGACTTAGGGTAAGTAAATATACTACCAGGAAATAATATAGAGATGGAAGAACAAGTTTCAGTGGAAATATCAACCTGTTTGAGCACCAACAACAAGTAAATATGCTACCAATAAAGTTTCAGGTTTTCTTGAGTTGTAGTAAGGCTGCAACTCTGACTTGTTAAACAAACTAAATGATTTCAAGTGAACACTTGTGAACTTAAAAGAGTTAAGACATAAATAAGTAAATTTGAAGTTAAGCAAACCATTACCAAGTAAATTTTAATTTATAGAACTGACCTTCCAGTAATCTAAGTCGAATAATATCGACCGTTTGTTAAACACCCGAAGATCAGTTTCATCATCAGGTGCACCAGAACTAGCCGCATCAGTAACAACAACCCTTTTCCGCTTCCCACACTTAAAATTACCCACATTAGCACATGTTGCCACAATCCTATGCCCCTTACTCTTTTTATTCTTCTTCTTTTCCTCTTTCTTTTTCCTGATCTCCTCCTCGTTCTTCTCCGCTTTCCTAAAGTCATTCACAATACTACTCTGACATTCAAGTTCCGAAGCACCAGACATAACAGGTGGCTTTTCCTTTTTATCGACCTCTACATTAAACCATTCTTTTTTCTGCCGAAGAGGATCATTATGACAAAGAAATCTCTTATGATTCAAGTAAACAGTTTTACGACTAAATGACAACCAGTTTGAAAGTGTATTTTCACCACAAAGAGGGTAAGCTTCCTTCCCTTTATACGTACATCCAGATAGATTACCATATGCAGGGAAATCGTTTATTGTCCACATTAATAATGCCTTCAAGTTAAATTTTGTTTTAGTAAATGAATCATATACCTGCACGTCGTTCTCCCACAACTCAATCAGATCATCAATCAAGGGCTGCAAGTATACATCGATGTCATTACCCGGTTGTTTTTTTCCTGGAATCAACATGCTCAGAATTATGTTTTCGCATTGCATATACGACTGAGGGGGAAAATTATAAACCACGATCATCACTGGCCAACAACTATGGGTTGGGGAAAGATCGCCAAATGTATTAAATCCATCAGCAGCAATCCCAAGACGCAAATTATGCGAATCTGAAACAAACTCGAGAAACTTTATATCTATGTGCTTCCAAGCCAAAGAATCAGCTGGATGACGCATCTTCCCATCTTTACTCTTGTTCGTTGCGTGCCATATCAACTACTCAGCCAGCTCTACTGATTGATACAATCTATTCGATCTCGACATAATGAGGAAGTATCTAAGTACCTTCACTGGTATCTTCTTTTTGGGCTTGTCTATCATGTCAGCATCGTCCATGTTAGATGTGTCTTCCTTCCACCTAGAATAATGACATTTAGGACATTCTTATGCATCGTTCAAGTCTTTTCTAAACATACAACAATCATTCACACAAGCATGTATTTTCTCATAAGTCAATCGATAAGATTTCAGCAGCTTATTCACTTCATATGTTGAGCAAGGAAGACAATGACCTGGCGGCAACAAGGAACCAATTGTCTTGAGAAGTTCGTCAAAATATTTCCTAGATAAACCATTTACTGTCTTGTGCCTGTACAATTGAACAGTGATAGATAACTTTGTGTGTGTGTTATAATTAGGATATAACGGTGTGTCCCTCTCTTCCTCCTGGTTGTCCAATCCCTCATCTTTCCTAGTTTCATGTCCCTGATCGATATGTGAATCACCTTCAACATCAGCCTCTATATACATCTGGTGTGAACCCCTTGTTTCTCCCTCTTGGATAACATCATTAGAAGTGACATTGGTCTCCCCGTGAAAAACCCACTCAGTGTATGTAGGATCCATACCTCGTTTCAGCAAGTGAAGATACACTTTTTTTTGGAGGAAGTGGCAAAGATAAATTCTTACAATCAACACAAGGACAACTGAACTCGGAAGGATTTCCAAGTTTCTGACAAACAGTATCTATGAAATTCTGCAAGGCATCCTGATATGGAAGATCATCCCTACATGAAAGAACGACGAAATAATTAAGCACGGTAATTACGTTATACAAGGGGGAAAACCAATGTAAAGAATGTAATATTCTACAGTGAACAACATATTAACCTTGGCCAATGAACCCAATCTTTATTCATCATTTGGAATGACTTGAATCTGCAAATCTGTTCAGTTCTTAAATCCATTTAAAAAAAGCCTTTGATGCAAAGATTAGTGTTCAACACTGGGATGGTGAAGGATCTGGCAGCATAGTAGGGAAGCACCTGTAGAATCAAAGATTAGTATTCCCACTCCAGCAATTCTATGATGCAAAGAATTCTCAGCATGAATGTAAACTTTGTAGTTATTGTTGTCATTTATGATGGGTAAAACAACACTAGTACTTTCAGAGGATTTTAGATGGCTGCAGGTGTAATCTATTTCAAATGCACAGTTGCATCTACTTCGCCAGATCTGCCAAAGAATGATATATAGCTGCCCTGCGATAGTCAATCTCCGTAACTTAAAATTTTTCTGAACCAAAACCTAACAGGGTAGGTGAGTTATGAACTAGTGTATATGGGAGCAGTAAGTCATGTACTTTGCGCACTAACTTATGAAGTGCAGAACAACATGGCAGAGTACTATGTGCTCGCAAAACTGCGAACCTACAGTAAAAAGAGCAATTGAGAACTCAGAAAACACAATTGTAGGCTGCTGTTAACTACAATTTAAATTAACTACAATTATAGAGCAAAATAACATGGAGTAACTAAAAGCAAAATGCAGGACATTAATATTCCGACATATTCAAAATACTAAACTATACTAGTATCACAATTTGAGTCCTTCAATTCTAGGTTCCAACTATAAAGCACAGTGACAAACTTCTCACCCTAGCGAAGAACTTCTCCAATCAAAAGAACAACAACCAGTCTTCAACGCTTATTGGAGATACCAGCGGTCTTATATATCTCTGTGACCAATAGTCCTGGTGTGTTGTCCATGGCCCATGTCTGAATGTTCAACTTAGGGATCCAAACGAGACACTCGCAGATTTGCAAGATGAAGAGGAAGAGTAAGAGGAAGAGTAAGAGAAAAATCTACATAACTCTAATCATGTGGAGCCTGATGTGGAAGAGGAAAATAATAATGGTAATGATGATGAACCTGAATTGGAGAATGGTAATAGTTACGATAATGAGGAAGGCGAAGAAGGTAAAGTAGGGATGAAAAGAAAATATGTTTCGCGTGGCCCAACCCAGATGCACTCATTGAAGTTAGATTCTTTTGATCCGAAGAAAACAGTTTCCTTCAACAGTAATGAACAGCCGATTGGTGATCCATCTGTGCAACTGGCCAGTGTGCTAGGGGTGCTTGTTCGGAAACTTTCGTTAACATTCAGGGATCGGAGACTTGTCCCTATTGAAGCCAAAGAAAACATATGAAAGATATTCTTGGTACGGTAATTGATAACACTTTAACTCTTTTCATTAGTCAACACCTATTTAATTTATAGCGCATTATAATTCAAATTATTTACTTTCATTTGTGGAACCGATTCATTGTGCCTGAGTGTTACAAAGACTACTATTTCAGCAAAATGGGAACTTATCTTAGAGAATCAAGGTCAAGGAAAGATGGTTTGGTACTTGACGCTTTGGATCGGCTCCAAGGGGAAGAAAAAAAGAAACAGTTGGAAAAGCTAATTCCCGGGACCATGACAGTTAGGGAGTGGGAAGAGTTTGTGAATCATGTAGACACTCTATTGATTTCAGAGTAAGTGTTTCTATTATAATGAATGACTATATATATTTATTAAAAACTTTAAAGTCTGTCGAATGATTTTTCTATTTTTCTATTCAGGTCAAAAGAATAAAAATGCAAGAAAATCGTTCAACGCTAATACAGTATCGTCAATGATGATTTTTCCCGTAGTGACAGTAATGCTGTCGCCTGAGTATAGATTGCCTCGCTCAACCCCGAAATCTAAGAAGATGGCAAGAGTTCAAGCTGTGATCGATGAGCTTGGGTTGCGTAAGGCAGCAAAGACCCTGATAGGAGATGAAGGTCATAGAGGCATCTCAGGTGAGTTGATACAATCCATGGTCCCATATTATTGTTTCTCGACGAGCCAACATCAGGACTCGACTCATCTTGTGCTTTCATGGTGGTGAAAGTCCTCCAACATATTGCTCGGAGCGGAAGAATAGTAATTATGTCGGTTCACCAACCTAGTTCTAGAGTTGTTGGCCTGCTCGACCATTTGACGTTCCTCTCGCAGGGACAAACAGTCTATTACGGGTCACCCACCAATCTCTCAATTTTCTTATCGGATTTCGGTTATCCTATCCCAGAAAATGAAGATAGAACTGAATTCATGCTTGATTTGTATCGTGAACTTGAAGGTGTACCTAGTGGGACACAAAGCATCGTAGAATTCAACAAATCGTGGCAAAAAGTACATAATCACTCTTTCGCTTCAGACAATCCCCATGGGTTGGAGGGTCTAAGCTTCGGAGAAGCAATAAGTGCTGTTATGGCAAGGAGAAAACCAGGGGCGGAGCTACTAGTGAGGTGGGTGGGTCATTGGACCCACCTAAATTTTGGTTAATCCTTACACGCATGAAAATGTGATTGCGAAGACAAACGATATAGCAGTCAAATTAAGGAAATAAATGAGTGAAAAAAGGCTAATTTATTGGATTTTCAGGCTTCAGTTGAACAATCTAGCTCTCTTCAACTGAACCTAGTTCTACTCTGTTTAAATAATCCTCAAAGTCTAATTTCCTTAAAAGAATCCACTCAAATATTAGTCGATGCAGACGGACAACAAAGATGAGAACACTGTGAAGGCTTATTATCATTCTTTGTTGGGCTCTTCTCAAGAACACATTATGCAGGATCGTTCTTGCTTCATGGAGTTTGCAGCATTGAAGAACCAAATTGTCTAATAACAATAATAAGTTATTAAACGGTACGCGAGTTATAACCCGAAAGGTGTCACTATCCATCCACAAAAAACCCGCCAAAATAAAAGTAATACAAAAATCCCAAAAAACAAAATTTTGATGAAACCTCATAGAATTTGACGAAACCAATTTTTGGTTTCATCATAAAATTTGATGAAAACAATTTTAAAATTTGAGGTTTTTCTATCAATTTTTTAAAATTTGGGTTTTGTTTATCAGTTTAGTTTAAGATGGAGTTTTAATGAATCTCAACATTTGAATGGGGTTTTTGTACTACAAGTTTGGTCACCTTGGATTTTTATGACTAGTTTTGTTATCGCTTCATATTTCTGTGTTGAAATGAGATGTTTACATCAAAATTTGTGGTGGGTATCCTTGTGATTAGTTATGATGCCAAAATTCTTTTTTTATTGCCCCACCCAACTACAAATCGTGGCTCCACCACTGGAGAAAACACATTTACAGGGACGTTAACTACTTTGCTCATACAGCAGCCATCTCAGACTTTGCAAATCCATTTTGGGTCGAAATCATTGTACTAGTGAAACGATGGTTAACAAACTCAAAACGAATGCCCAAACTGTTTCTTCTTCAAATTGGTGGTGTCGTGTTTGTAGGTTCTATTTTAGCTAGTGTGTTCTGGCAACTTGACAAAACACAACACGCGACACGGATAAGCACATGACCCATTCTTGGTATTCAGTTTAGGGAAAGCACACGTACTTTCGCTATAAAATGTAACCAGGATCGAGTTGTCTAGCTAGATATAGATTAGGTTTTAGATTCGAATGGTAACTGTATATATATAGAAGTCAACCCTGTGAGGAAAAACAAGGAAAGTTGATAGTAGCAGAAACTTTTCTCAAATCTACCTATATTTGATATCATTAATCTGCTAAAAAGATGGATAATAAGGTGGTGAACGTAGAAGACGAACTCGCCGAAGATATGGGAAAGTTGGTAGATGGTGATGCAAGAGTTTGGACAGAAGAGGAATTGCCTGTTGGTATAATTCGTGAGCCCATACCAAGACACGTCGCAGTGATCATGGATGGCAAACGAAGGTGGGCTAAAAAGAAAGACCTGGAACCTGTGTTAGGTAACAATGCCTCATCTCATAGTCTAAAGCTTCTCGCTGAATCATGTTGCAAATGGGGTATTAAGGTCTTGACTGTATTTGCATTCTCTACTGGGAACTGGGTTCGGCCTCAAGTCAGTCATTTCTCTTCCTCAACATATCTCTTTGAGCACTACTTTTTACGATCCACGTGTTTTTATGAATATTACCATGTACGTTTCCAGGTCGAGCTCGACTTTTTAATGAACACATTCGAAATATTTTTGAGAGACCTGAAGGTTTTCATCATGTAATATGTTAAATGCTTTGATGTACAAGTACGTTAATGATACCATTATAACTAACAAGTATAGTGCGCACGTAGAAATGAGGCTCGATTATCTATAATAAGGGACACCACAAAGCTACCAATTGGACTTCAAGATGCGATAACTAAGACAAGTGAAGCGACAAAGAACTACACGAAACTTCATGTGATTCTGGCAATTCACTATGGTGGAAGAGAAGACATTATACAAGCATGCCAAAGTCTTTGTCGCAAAGTAAACGATAATCTCATTGAACCAAAAGACATCAATGAGAACCTAATCAAACAAGAACTTGAAACAAAGTTAACTGAATTCCCTTACCCTGATCTACTGATCAGAACTAGTGGTGAACATAGGCTCAGTAACTTCTTAAGGTGGCAATTAGCTTATACTGAACTTCACTTTGAGGAATGTCTCTGGCCTGATTTCGGGGAGAAAGAATTTGTGAAGGCATTACGCTAGTTCCAAGGAAGACAGAGGCGATATGGAGGACAAGGTTTAGATGAAGACAGGTTCGGAGAGGATAGTCATGATCAATTACACTAAGCATGAAGAAACGTATTTATGGGTATTAAAGGACTACTTGTGCTTGTTTTAGCGCTTCTTAATGTGCAGAACTTTGTGGCATTGTGTTTAATTCATAAAGGAGATATCTTTCATTCATTCCTTCACATTTACTCTATGTTTGCTTAGTTTACCAATTTCTATGTTATTTTTTCATACTTAATCCAAAATGAAAGCCCTGCAGACGCCTCATTTTAGTAAAGATGCATACTCATATTTGAATTATGTAATTTTTTTTATTTATTTTTTTGTAAGATAAAATGCATTCAAAGAAAACTAACTTAGGGAGTTAGTAACCCTTACAACTTGGTGAGTAGAGCCATCTAATGTTAGGCCGGGGAGATCGACTTTAACATTTGATTTATCTACTTCTAAACACTACGGGAAAAAACATCATTGACGACACAAGATAAGAGTTGCAGTACCCCTACGACAACTCCATTTCATGCATTGTGGAACGGGGGTATTGTAGAAAGTCCAAGTTTTTCTACAATGGATGACAAGTGTTGTAAAGGGTGATGTGATTCATGGTTCGACAATAGTTTGTCAATGTTGTGATTCTCTTTCGATTTTTTTTGATAACCTAACACAACTCTTGCTTGTATTGTAGAACAATCGTGGACAACATAAGTAGTATATCGTAGAAACATATACAACAACAATTACCAGTATTATGAATAATATTTGCACAACACTTGTATGAATTGTCGAACTATCTTGGACAGCACCTGGTTATGTCGTAAAGACATTTTTCACAACCTTTGGTATGTGTAGTTGAAATATGGAATACAACTCTTATTAGAAGTTGTGTGCATAAAACTATTTTGAAAAAAATAATTATAGCTGAAACCGAATTGCATGAATTGCCGAAAGTATTTCACATTCACATTAACATGCCAGTGTAGCACATTTACATTCATTCAAGTTAACCTACCACTCCAATTGCATTACCTAGCTAACTTCAAATCACCTTGTATGAAAGTGTGTTGAGCAACGAAAGAAAATAAAATGATAGATTCTTTGAACATGACTAAAAATATCATATAAATCGTAAAACACAGATATTGGCCGTCCCTACAAATATGACAGTAGCATACACGTTCCAGTATGGTAGTCTGGGTTACATTGCTAAATGGAAATGATCCGTTTTTGCTGCACACTCTCTTCTTGGTAAACCTAACACCGTTTTTGCTGCACACTCACATAGTGGTAGATGATACCGTAGAGGCACTGGCTTAGACATGAAGTGTCGTAGTTCTCAACGAAAGCCTACAGGAGAAGAGTGTCATTTAGCAATACAAAGTAACAGTCAAAATTTTATAATACAAAGTAACAGTCAACCTAAGAGTGTCATTTAACAATACCTTACACTGAAACTAACCTTTCCAAGTCCTAGAGAGGGTTCACCGTTAGGTTGTGGACGGGGGATGACAATATTCATCAATGTACCTGCAATCGCAAAATGTACGAGTTAGAAACAAATTATTCTGAAGGTCCAAAAGTGTAAACTAGTGGTTTAATTGGGGCGTGAAATCAAATATTTCCAAAGGCTGCGAAACACAAAAAAAACAAAAGCTCGAATATAAGAAACAAAGACATTAACTTACCAAATTTTCCACCTTCTACCCTCATATCTTCCAAAATATCTTCATACTCTTCATCATCTTTAAGCTCATCTGCAGTAACCACCTCTGTCAGGCATACGACCTTGGTAGCAATGCCACCTCCATTACCACCACCTAGACCACCTCCGGTTTGTAACAATTGCCTCTGCCAAAGAAAACAAGAAAACTCATCCCCTGCTGTCAACTGCACTACACAACCACCATTCCAGACATCCTCCTCAAAGCATTAATTGCATCAACATCTGCAGCTTGACAACCTAGCCATGGCAGCAGCATCACAGTCACAGCACCAATATCCTAATCCATTCTCCTCAAATCTATCAGCTGAATCCATCTGAGCTTTAACTGCAGTCCATTCATGTGCTACTGCAATAGCTCAACACCACCAGTTTCATGAGACATACATTCCCTTCTTCACAGCCATCATACCAACATTCCCCATTACCATTTCACATCACTCCATTCATCTTGCTTCCAAATGTCCTAACATACAACTAGGTTCGCAGGACATTCATTGTATTGCGGCATCTTCATCACCAACTGCAATCCCATTTTTATCTCAAGACTCAGTTTCAGCCATATTCATTTCAATTAAGAAAAAATACAAGAAAGATAAGCTGTAACTAATTCCATGCTCAAGTAGCCAAAATTGAGATGAACAGCCAACGAGAATAGCAATATCAAGATTATGAAATTTTTTAAATCATCATATTATTTAAAAAGCTCGGCTTCTAATGACATCAAGATCCATCTCAGTAGGATCAGTTGCTTGCAACTCTACCTGAATTTCGTCAAGCTCTCTCTTGAAACTCTCCTATGAACTCGCGTAAATCATCTCGGTCCTCACTCTTGTGGTATCATGAGACCTTCAAAACACAATAATGAGACAAAGGTTACTCACAGTTCTAACCCTGACCAGAATTCCTATCAGACAACAAAAAACACAGTTGCAAAAGTTATCAATAGATGAAGAAAACCTTTCTCTTTTGGCAATTCTCATAGCTTTCAGCTGACTCGCCAAGCTTCTCCAGAATAATTTTCTTTTGCTTATCCTTATCTTCAATTTTGTACACAACAAAACGGAAAGTCCTTTTTTCCTTCAATTCCAAAAACCTTTGTTTGCAATCATCGTGCCAGCAATCCCCGACGATGCATTATCCTAATACAAAAAATTCAATCCACAATTCAAAATCAATACCAATCCACTATATCCACATACCAAAATCAATACGAATCCAAATACAGGACCAACAAGAATCTATACCGAATACAAAATTCCAACCTCCTCTCCCATTCTTCTCCATATCTTCCTCTTTCTCTTCCTCCTCTTTGATTTCAAATTCACTTTCCTGCTCATATTCAGAAGAACCAGGTTGCTGTGCTTGTTGTTTCGTCCTCTCCCATTCTTCTCATTCACCCCTGATTACTTTAATTGTCTTAAAATCCTCCTCTGAGATTCACAGCAAACCCTAATACAATTTCTGCCTATAACGACCATTACCATCTTCATCACTGCCAACATCAACTACCGATCACTTCTAGGGTTCGGTTATGGGAATTGGGATGAGGTTCTAGATTGAGAAGAAGATTTTGATGAATCGAGAACTTCTAGAGATGGAAGAATTAAGTTATGTGATGAAGATTTGAAGAAAACTTGAGTTAGGGCCGCCGTTGATTGTTACCGAGAAGAAATTTGGTTTTGTGTAACTTGAATCAGTGATGGGGTTGATTAGAATTTGGTTCAGATCTGGATTTGATGAGCTGCTACTATTGACTGTTGTGGATGAGAGAAAGGGGGAGTTAAAGAGAGAGATTGAGAGAATATGATGAAGAAGAGGGGTCGAGAGAAGAGCAGCGGTGGTGATGGAGCGCCGCCGTCATCTATGGAGTAGAGGTGTTCTTCAGCGGTGGTGATTGAGAGAAAAACAGATAGGAATTGGGTTCGAGTGGTTGAAGGAGGGTTATGCTTCGGGAAAAAAAGAAAGAAGAAAAGAGTGAATCCGAATGAAAATGATGGACGGTTGAGATTGTATTTGAGATGCTCATACGGATTAAGAAAAGATCTTGACGGTTGAGATTGTATTTAAGATGCTCATGCGGATTGAGAAGTATGTGTTTCAGTTTGTGCTAATACGAGCTCATGTATTCGGTTTGATTATCAACCTTCGACACGAAAAAAATCCAAAAAAAATATGAATAAATGTAGCACATTCTTATCGACATTTTGATTTAAAAAAATTCAAAAAACGTATAAGAATAAAGTTGAAAAATAAGAAATCAATCGGATAATTGGTGTGTTTCTTTGTGCTTTTGTGCTTTCTCTTTGTGCTTCCGGTTTGAATTTCGACTAGTTACATAGGTCATGAAGTAATTTTGACTAGTCATACATGTCATGAAGTAGCTTTAGTTCACATTAATAGCATGATATATCATCGAAATCGATAAATATGAAGCTCAATGTCGATTCAAACTTCAAATGTGGTATAACGACATACAAACTATGAACCAAGAAGCTCTGAGAGGGTTATGACTTCAAACTTAGCATGATGCATCATCAAAATCGATATATATGAAGTTCAATGTCGATTCGAACTTCAAACTTGGTATAATGGCCTATAATCTATGAACCACGAAGCTCTGAGAGGGTTCTGACTTCAAAATTAGCATGATACATCATCGAAATTGATGAATATGAAGCTCAGTGTCGATCCAAACTTCAAGTTCGGTATAACGACTTACAAACTATGAACAAGAAGTCTGAAAGTCCACAAAAACGATGAATCCAACCATTTACTGGTAAGATTCCATGGAAATATTCTACGAAACCTTAAACACACACAAAACTTGGTAAGAACGATGAATCCATCCATTTACAGGTAAGATTCCTTCGGAATATTCTACGAAACCTTAAACAAACCCTATTTCTGCACATTGGATGCAAACCAGACTCCGAGATCGAAACCTGGCAGCGAGTGGACTACTCTATGTCAGAAACTTGGTAAGAACGACGAATCCATCGATTTACAGGTAAGATTCCTTCGGAATATTCTACGAAACCTTAAACAAACCCTATTTCTACATATTGTATGCATACAAGGCTCCGAGATCGAAACCTGACCGTGAGTTGACTACTCTAAGTCAGAAACTTGGTAAGAACGACGAATCCATCCATTTACAGGTAAGATTCCTTCGGAATATTCTACGAAACCTTATACAAACCCTATTTCTGCATATTAGATGCAAACCAGGCTCCGAGATCGAAACCTGGCTGCGAGTGGACTACTCTAAGTCAGAAACTTGGTAAGAACGACGAATCCATCCATTTACAGGTAAGATTCCTTGGGAGTATTCTACGAAACCTTAAACAAACCCTATTTCTCCATATTGTATGCAAACCAGGCTCCGGAATCGAAATCTGGTCGGGAGTGGACTAGTATAAGTCAGAAACTTGGTAAGAACGACGAATCCATCCATTTACAGGTAAGTTTCCTTCGAAATATTCTACGAAACCTTAAACAAACCCTATTTATGCATATTGTATGCAAACCAGGATCCAAGATCGAAACCTGGCCGCGAGTGGACTACTAAGTCAGAAACTTGGTAAGAACGACGAATCCATCGATCTACAGGTAAGATTCCATCGGAATATTTTATGAAACCTTAAACAAACCCTATTTCTGCATATTGTATGCATAACAGGATCCGAGATCGAAACCTGGCCGTGAGTTGACTAATATAAGTCAGAAACTTGGTAAGAACGACGAATCCATCTATTTACATGTAAGATTCATTCGGCATATTCTACGAAACCTTAAACAAACCGTATTTCCGCATATTGTATGCAAACCAGACTCCGAGATCGAAACCTGGCCGGGAGTAGACTACTATAAGTCAGAAACTTGGTAAGAACGACGAATTCATCCATTTACAGATAATATTCCTTCGGAATATTCTACGAAACCTTAAACAAACCATATTTCTGCATATTGTATGCATACCAGGCTCCGAGATCGAAACCTGGCCAGGAGTGGACTACTCTAAGTCAAAAACTTGTTACGAACGACCAATTCATTTACAGGTAATATTCTTTCGGAATATTCTACGAAACCTTAAAAAAACCCTATTTATGAATATTGCATGCAAACCAGGCTCGGAGGCTGAGGATCAAATCCCCCCATACTCATTTCTTCCAACGTTCTATATTTTTACTTCAACAACACTTATAAGTGTTGTTATGCATTTTTATTAAGAAAAAAAAACAACCAAAACTTGTGAACGGTAAGGATGGTTGATGAGCTAGACTTCCATGCAGTAGATTCATGTTCGAATCTCCCTTCTAATCTCATTTTTTCCAACATTCTATATTTTTACTTCAACAACACTTATAAGTGTTGTTATACGTTTTTATTAAAAAAAAAGAAAAAAAAACAAAACTTGTGAACTGTAAGGATGGTTGATGAGCCAGACTTCCATGCAGTAGGTTCATGTTCGAATCTCCCCTCTAACACTATTTTTCATCATCATATTTTGGTGTTCTTCAACAACTCTTGTGAAAATTGTGATAGGCTTAGTCACTACCTTTATGGAACAGAGTTGTTATAGCTAAATGTCGTCACAACGTTTTTGCTTAAGGAGTTGTCGTTTGTTTCTTAAGCAACCCCTTGTTTCCTAAGGGTTGGCAGTGATGATATACGACAACTCTTCCTTTGAAACCAGTTGTAAAACATATGACTTTCTACGATGTTTAGCGAAGAGTTGTAAGTATCCAGTTGTAGATGTATATTTTTCCCGTAGTGAAAGCAACTTTAATACATTCTGGAGGTTCCTTCCCCCAATTAAGAAGGGAGTTAAGGTTTTTGACCTCTTTGGCCATTAAGTCAGCTACATTGTTAGTTGTTCTCGGTACAAAATAAAATCCCAAAAAATTATTACAAGACTTGAGTTCATTGATAGTACCATCTAGGATGGTTATGTTCTGCCATTCTAAAAAAGATTCTTTTCTATTAAGGTAGTCAAAAAGGTTCTTGCAGTCTCCTCCTATTGAAAAGTTGGACAAACCAATTTCTGCCTCCCATTTATCTCCATGCAATAATCCTAGGGCTTCCGCTTCTTCCGGGGTAGAGGCTGTGAATGCTCCTGCTCTTCCTTGTTCAAGAATTCCGGCATCATTATAAGTATTAAAGAGAAACCTGCTGGAAAATTAGCAGTGATCCAAGCTGCATCAATATTTATTTTCACCTGGGATCTCTTAGGTGGATTCCAGTTAGGATTCTTATCTCTACCTATTTTAACTTGATTTAATAGGGGATGGTCCTTGTACCATAATTCTAAGTATCTTTGAATTTCAGTACCTAATTGAACACTTGTCTGCTGTAAGTTTTCAAACACTAGATTACATCTTTCCTTCCATATGAATCATGCTTTTGTTAAAGCAATTTCTTCAGGTATAATAGTGTTCTGTTTACCTATCCAGTCTTTAAAAATGTCTAAGAAAGTTATAGAAATATGAAACTGAAATTTCACTGGGTATGGTTCATCTGCCCACACCTCTATGGAAAAAGGGCAAAAAAATAACAAATTTTCTATAGATTCTACATCATTACAGTTTAAAGGACAGTTGGGATGAATGTCTTCCATGAATTTTGCTAACTTAAGGTTAGTAGACAGTGCATTCTGTAACCATTTCCAAGCAAAAATTATTATTATTTGAGATACATTTAAGTTCCATAAAGAGTTCCAAAATGAATCTGGCTGTCCTAGATTGTAATGACTTTTAGTTTTTTCAGTGAGCTTATTATACATTGACTTGACCGTAAAAACCCCTTATTTTGTCAGGAGCCATCTTAGCCTATCATATTTACCTTTTGCGATCCTGAAATTATTAATTTTGTTAGCAATGGACAAAGGAAACATTTCAATCAGTAAGGTATAATTCCACTTCTTAGTGATAGGGTCAATCAAATCCTTCGCAAGTGTTAAGCAAGAGTTAGTAGCTGTTTTAAAGCCACTAAGGTTGTGTTCTAGGTTTGGGATTCAGTTATCATCCCAAATATTTGTGTTTTCCCTATCCCTTATTTCCCAAATATTATTCTTTTCCACTAAAGGAATGCCTTTACTAATACATTTCCAAATCCAGGAGCTAGTAGTTGGTATCTTTGAAAATAGAGGAATTTTTGAAATATTTAGGTTTTAATTGTGATACCCAAAGTGCATTAGGCTCAGTTAAGAGTCTCCAGGCCAGCTTAGCTATCACGGCTAAGTTGAATTTTCTAGCATTTCTAAATCCTAATCCTCCTTTACTTCTAGGTTTACA
Source organism: Papaver somniferum (assembly GCF_003573695.1). NCBI lineage: Eukaryota > Viridiplantae > Streptophyta > Magnoliopsida > Ranunculales > Papaveraceae > Papaver > Papaver somniferum. Next base: position 54,096,529 of record NC_039359.1, read on the forward strand.
AAGGAAAGAATAGGATTTTGAATATAATATCCTTTATAATTTGTTTCTTTACCCCACCAAAAGTCTCCTTGGAGGGCATCAATCTTTTTAGTGATTTTCTTAGGAAGAATAAAGAAGCTCATTTAATAGCTAGCCATAGTGGCTAGAGTTGCATTATTGAGAACCATTTTACTGGCTTGTGCCAGAGTTTTGCCAAACCATCTTTGAATTCTTTATCCCATCTTTTCCACAATTGAGTCAAAGAGTTGAATTTTAGCTCTACTTATAAATAGAGGAGTTCCTAGATAGCTATCTTTTGGATCTATTTTCTTTATCTTAAGTAATTTGCAGATCATTCTTTGATGTTTAGGTTGCACTTTCCTACTAAAGAAGACTCCAGATTTTTCAAAGTTTATCAATTGTCCTGGAGCTTTACTAAAGGATTATATAAGAGTAATAATAGTATGACTCTCCTTAAGGTCATCTCTAATGAAGAGTAGACAATCATCTGCAAAAAACAAATGAGAAATTGGGCTATTTTTTGGAGTGATTTTCACTCCATGAATTAATTTCTCCTCTTCTCCAGTTAAAAGGAGTTTAGAAAATGTTTCCATACAGATGATAAAAAGATAAGGAGAAAGAGGGTCTCCTTGTCTAAGACCTCTAGTGGGTTTGAAAAAGTCATCAGGGCAACCATTTAGAAGGACTGCCATTGAAGTGGTTGAAATGCATTGTTGGATAAAGTTGCAAAAATTTGAATCAAAATCAAAGGCTTTCATGGCATTGATTAAGAAAACTCAATCTACTCTATCAAAAGCCTTGGACATATCTATTTTGATTCCCATTCCAGCATGCTTCACTTTCTTCTTCTTGAAGGAGTGAATTATCTCTTGAGCAATGATAATATTATCAAAAATTTCCTTTTAGAGAGAAAAGTAGCTTTAAAGGGAGATATAAATCTATTTAGAAAGGGTTTAATTCTATTTGCTAGAATCTTAGTTATTATTTTGTAGATAGTATTACAGAGCCTTATGGGTCTGAAACCACTAGGGTCCTTGGGATGCCTACTTTTAGGGATAAGAAACAGAAAGGTTTTGTTGAAATCAAGATGAAGGAAACCAGTTGAAAAGAAATACTGAACAGAAGAAATTACTTGTTCCCCTACTGTTTCCCAGTTTAGTTTGAAAAACTAGCTGGGAAACCATCCGGTCCTGGTGATTTATTTGGTTTAAGTTTTTTAAAAACTGACCAAATTTCATCACCTGAGGGAATAGAATTGAGGAGAAAATTATCATCTAAAGAAATGCAGGGAGAGATATTCACAAAAAGATCAGGAGAGGGCAAAGAAATGGAAGCAGGGGCAAAAAAAAAAGGTTAGAGAAATAATCAGACAGAGTAATTTGGATTTCAGATCTTTTGAAAGTTAATTCATTATTAATTTTTATAATGCATTCTATATTATTCCGCTTTCTTCTTTTCATAGTTTTGGTATGAAAGTATTTGGTGTTTCTCTCCCCTAAAAGAACCATATTATCTCTTGACTGACGTTTAGCTATTGCTTCTTGAGTAGCATAGAGTTGTTCTAGATGAGTCAGCTTTTCCTTAATCTTTTCCTCTTTTTTATAAACATGCAGAGAATAATTTAGGCTGTCTATTTGGGATAACACTTTTTTAATTTGTTTAGAAGGTAATCCAAATATATTTTTCTGCCAATAGTCAAGATTAGACTGAAGGGATTTAAGATTTTGAATTAGTGATTCAGGTGGTAATTCTCTAATGATATGATTCCAGGTTTCTTTTATTGTTTGGACACAATAGCCTTCCTTCTGCTAAGTGTCATAGAATTTGAAAGTGTATGTTATTTTAACAGCTGTAATATCTAGTGTTAAAGTTATTGGGAAATGGTCTGATCCTACTGCCACTAAGTGTGCAAGTTCACTGTTTGAAAATTGAGTGCTCAATTCTATATTGGCTACAGCTCTATCTAGTCCTTCTCTATGGTTATTCCAAGTAAAATCACAGCCTTTATATCCTATATCCAATAGGCTAGCATTGTTCAATATGTTTTGGTAATAACTACTATCTAACTTTTTAAAGGGTAATCCTCCACATTTGTCTTCTTGACTAAAAATCATATCAAGGTCTCCTAATAAGACCCAAGGCAATAAATTTTTATCTACTTGTTCAGCTATTTCTGTAAGAAAATCCCAAGCTATCTTTCTATTATTTGGATATGGACTTCCATAGAAGCAAGTAAGAAGCCACTTCTTAGTTTCAGATTTAGTTTGCATTAAAATATTTATCATATTTGTATTCCATTGAACAATTTCAAAATAGAAACCATCAATCCACGCTAAGGAAAGACCTCCTGCTAGTCCTATTGGATTTATTATATGAGTATTTGGGTAATCTTTGAGGAGGTTTTTAACTAGATGTGTTTGTTTCTTAGTTTCATATAAAAATAAAGTTTCAGGCTTTTCTCTAGAAATCAGTTGATTAAGGTGGTTCTCAGTGAAGGATTACCACATCCCTGGGCGTTCCAAGCAATCATTTTCATATTGATGAAGGGTTACTAGAAAACAGTACTCTAAATTCTCAAAAGAGCTAAAATAACTTAAGAAAAAAGCACAGAACTAAGCGATTTTAAAACCACCAGAGTTTAGGAGCTATTAACCCTATCAGCAAATGATGGAAAGCAAATTAAACTATTAAGTATGCAGGATTAATCAATTAATCAACAAATTAAATAATTGGGAGATGTTAGGGAATTAGGGTTATGTGATTCTAAAAAGCCAATAATTGAAAGAAAAATTTGGGTAAAGATACAGCAGTTAAATTCTAAATTGTGATCAGCTAACATGTAAAAGACAGACAACAGAGGAAAAATAATGGCAATATTTAATTAAAATTAATTGAGAATTAGGGAAAATACCTGTGTCGCTTCCTTATGTTTTGATGGAGTGGATAGGGAGAAGGATAAAGGTAAGTGTGGTTCTTTTCCTTTGAATCGTTCTTTTAGGAGCGAGTTGTATTGATCAATAGAGGGGGCATATCCAAATTTCGGAGAGAAGAAATCAGATGAGGGGGTAAAATCAGTAGCTAAATTTCTATTTTATTTTATTTTATATTATTTTTAAAAAAGAAAAAACTTGGTACAAAATGCAATTTTGACGATGTGAAGATGCAAAAAATAAGCCAAATTATGGGATGAGATTAGAGGTTTTAATTCACTGAAAAGGGATGAAATAAATGTAAATGAAAGAGGGGATTCAAATGACTCCCTACGGAAAACAAAAGAATAGATAGGAGAAAAAAAAAATCCAAGAGAGAAGAAGATGGTCCTGGTCTTATTGAAGCCAGGATAGAGATATCTTGGAGAAGATAACTAACCGGATTGGGCCAAGACAATAACTCGGAATAATTCAGAAATGATTGAGCGATTTGGCTCAGGGATAGATTCGTCTTAAGAGCCAAAAAATTTAGGGAATTGAAAGGAAAAGTGTGTTTAGCTAGGATGCTAACAGAAGCCAAGGAGAGAAGACAGTGCGGACACTTCAACTACACTAAACAATTTCTTATTCTACGAGATTTTAACTTCTCCCCCTATATAATAGGGACGGAGGGAATAATTCGAAGCACAAAATCATTTATCCTCACAAAATCATTGATTTTAAATGCTGCTAAAATATGATGTCAAATATGTCTTTTTCGATTTATTTTTTTGGCACCTGCTAAATTTAGCATGAATCCTTTAGTGGAAATGTTATAAATACTCTCCATTTTTGTTGATCTTGCACAAACACCTTTGAAGGGATAGAAAATAAAAAAAATTTGAATCAACTTGAGAAAGTCTTCCACTTTTTGGAAGCAACTTGTGCTAGCTGCTTCCATTTTTCAGAAATTAAGGATATTTTTAAAAATTGAATAAAGGTATATTTTAAGAAGTGAATTTTGAGGGATACTTAAATAATGTTCTCAATCACTTACATCAAAACTCGGTCAATTTTGGCTTATAGTGATAAAAGTTTTCTGATAGCTCAATTTGAAGTAATCTTGAAATACTCGGTACTTTGACTCAAAATCCTAATTAGGCAAGCATTTGGATTTTGCACACAAAAAATCACACCTTCACAACTAAATTTTTAATGAAATGATATAATGGCCAAAGATTACAAATAATATCTGTAACACGTGACATATCGAAATGGCCAAATAGCCAATACACAACTACTTGTTGGGTGCAAGAATCAAAAACAAGGAAAAATCAAATAAGTAAAAGTTATTGATACTTAGCTCATTTATAATGGAAGTGATTGATTTGATGAAACGGACGAGCTCCCCATATCTCCGCAACAGCAACAAGGCAAAACTTTGGAAAAACAGAGTGAGTCACGTGTTCAACACGTTGCCCTTAAGACATTAGCGCCCGGCTACACTTAAGAGTGATGCTATAGCACCCACAGGACGAATATCTCCAGGATAAAACACCCTACTACACCTACTACTAGCATATGTAGTAGATGCTCAACTTGAGCTTGGCAACTCCGAAAAAACCATAAAGGAAAATCTCGAACACTTGAGAAAACAATATAAAATGTTTTTTCCCTTAGAGGTCCCTCTAAATATAGAGCAACCCCTTTCCCATAGATTTTACAAAAGTAGTGAATTTGTTTATATAATTGACAAATACAACTTAAGAAGAAAAACTCTCCGATATGGGACTAAAAGGTTTATATAGTTTCTTAAAACTACTAAAAATTGGAAACTCCACAATATGGGACTAATAAGTTTCATTCACAAAAGAAAACAATAAATTATAATTTTTTATTAAAACTTTAAAAAATTATTTTTTATTAATCGTTTCCAACAATCCCCCACATGAATGAAAACTCAATAAAACATGAAAACACAAATAGATCTTGGTAAATCAACATCCCAATCTCACGATCCAAACAGACTGATCGTGCAAGTGTTGGAATCATACTAGTCATTTGTACGTCCTCTCCCTCACACAAAAGTGTGTTGACCCTAGGGTCATACTATGGATTGCACAAATCATAATAGTATTGAGAGCTTTCATCTTTAGTTCTCACATGGTGAGACTATGAGTATCTTTCACCAAAGTGAAAAAGCATGAAATAGTGAACCCTTAGTGACCTTTAGGTCCTAAGTTCCAGTAATACCAAAACCATCAAAACGAAAATCACATAAAAAGCGCAAGAAATACCATTTTAGGCAGAGGTGTCCATGAGGTCTTGAACCTTTGCTTCGTGAGATATTACCGGAATTACTTGCTAGAGACAGTGAACTATGTCTTGAACTGCTAGCATTTGATGTAATTCGCGATAAAAACCACGGGTGATATCTCCAAGGTTGCTTCCAAGCTCGTTCCGTTTTGTCCAATTTCGCCCTGGACATATCCTGTTTCTCAGAATGCTCTAGAGAATCAAAGATCATATTCTCATAGGAAGCGGCCCACTTCTTCATTCATATAGGTGAGTTTCCATAAATAGTGTTACTGCTACACCCCACTTCAATCTTAAATTGAAACTATAGAACTCATTAAGACTTCTTAAAAGTCATCCTTCACATGCAGTCACACTATCACGTCTACACCATAGGGAAGGGACAGAGAATTAAATTCTCTGATAGTGTTTACCTTTACCTATCATAAATTAGTTGTCTCATTCGAAACCTTGATCTTTGGATCTCCAGTCAGCAAGGTTGAGTATCCTTCATGGCAAGTTTAATTTATGATCTTAAACCCCTTCCCCCTCGATGCATTTCTAACTATCTCTTGGGATAAACTTTTCGTCAAAGGTTGCGCGATATTCTCCTTGGACTTTATCCAATCAATGGAAATAACGCCGATTCAGATTAGTTATTTTCAGCTTTAGCTATTATAGCTTGGCTAGAACAATGTATAGATATAGCTGGCACAGGCCTATGCCAGAGAGGAATGTCTTCTAAAAAGCATCTTAGGCACTCGACCCCCTCTTGTGCTTTATCTAACTCAATACTCTCAGATTCCATAATGAATTGAGCAATATATGTTTGTTTGTAAATCTTCCAAAAACAAACCCTCATGCTAGAGTGAAACTTATCCACTCGTAGACTTAGACTCCTCTGAGTCAACTATCCAGTTTACATCACAAAGTCCCTCAAGGACATCAAGATACCTTTGATAAATCAAATAAAAGGTAATAGAGTATTTTAGGTACCATAATACTCTACTCAGTGCATCTGAATGCTATTGCTCTGGACTACAATTATATCTACTTAACTTACTCACAATATAGACAATGTCTGGACTCTTACAGTTCACTAAATTCATCAGACATCCTATGATTCTTGAGTATTCAAGTTAAGATACTCCATTACCCTTTTTTCTTGAGTCTACAAGAATAATCGTATGGAGTACAAGCACGCTTACAATCACACTGGTTGTATCTCTTAAGCACAAATTCAACATAATGAGAATGACTAAGACTACATATGTGTTAGATTATTTTCTAATCCTCATCCCTAAGATTACATCAACATGGCCTAAGTCTTTCAAGTCAACGTTCTCATTCAGCGCATGTTTTTAGTGGAATTAATCACATCTATGTTTGTATCAAGTATAAGCATATCAGCAACATACAAGCATACAATCACACATGCATCTTTAACAAGTTACTTTCTAAATATACTTGTCAGATTCATTAACTTAAATCCACTACACATGATCAAATTTTCCATGTCACTGTTTACGTGCTTATTTTATAAACCATACAAAATTTTGTTCAACTTACAAACTTTGTCATCATAACCTTTCACTACAAAGTCCTCAGGTTGGTCTATGTAAATTTCTTTATTTAATTCACGATTTTAGAAAAGTTGCCTTAACATCCATCTGATGTATCTCTAATTTGTATATGACAGCAATAACAATTAACATCTCAACGCAAGTAAATCTCGTCACATGTGAATAAGAATCAAGGAAATATACACCTTCTTTTAGTTTATAACATTTAGCTACCAACTTAGTCTATTATTTTTCCACAGTTATATATACCTAATGTTTCCTCTTAAAGACTCATTTACATCTCATGGTCTTACTCTCTGGAGGTAAACTAGAAACCTCCCAAGTCATGTTCCGACGGACTGAGTCCATTTCACTAAATGAAGCTTCTTACCAGAATGGGGTTTCAGTAGATATCAAGGCTTCTTTACAAGTCCAGGGCTTAGACTAAGCTAGGCATGTTATGAAGTCGGCTTCATAAGAATCCTCAAGTCTAATTCTTTTACTTCTCAGGATCAACCTTAACTTCATCTTTCTTTAAGATAATTTTTGACTATTTGAAAATAAATCTAGGGGATCAACAACACATCTCTAATGAAGTACAGGTTTAATAATAAACATGTTCAAAGAACTCAGCATCCCTAGATTATGTAATAGTATTCACAACAAAGTCAGAAAAATCACACCAAAGTATGAAAAATCAGAACACACAACCAAAAATGTATATGTAGAAGTATACTCATCATACCCTATATGAAGAAACTTTGAAGAGGAATGACAATCTTATTCAAACACCCCCACACTTTGACGTCTTCATAAGAAGGTCATCTACCTTTCCATAAATCATATGGAGTTTCATCTGATCCTTAAGGGTAATATATTTAGGATATACTAGTTAAGAGGACTGCCTCCCCCCACAAGGCCGCAGGTAATCCTGAACTAATCAACATGGAAATTATCATCTTCTTAAGGATACAGTTGTTATGTTCAAGGCTTCTAATCGGTTTTGAACTTCAAGTTTATACATCTTAAGGCTTCTAAGGCATCATCCTTATCTCTAAGAAAGTATACAAGATAGTACCTCGTACAATCATCCACGAAAGTTATAAACCATCTTTTACCATAGTGGTTTTGGGTTGAACTCATGTCAACTAGGCCTAACTGAATTAATTCTAAGGGCTTAGAATTACTATGAAAATTTGTGCTAAAAGATTTTATAGCATATTCATTTCCATTTTGTGTTCAAGATCCAAACTAAATTTGGGTACGTAGCGTATGCTAAGCAGTTTATGCATTGACTTATAATTTTACGGTTCCAAGTCTACCATGCAAAACATTCAAAGACACACAAAAGAAAGCACAAGGATCAACTATGTTCACTTCATCAGATTTTCCTTTAAACTTATATAGATCCTAAGTCCTATAACAGTTGCCTAAAAAATCAATGCCCTTAGTTATAACAAGTTTTCCACATTTAATTAAGATCTTCAATCTTTTACCATCTTCAAGAGAACAAGATACAAGATTCTTTCATATGCTCGGAACATGAAAACTTCATTCAGTGTGAGAATATTACAGATATGAGCTTATGCTCGACCTTTCCCTTTTATGCAACGTCTGTCGCAGATGAGTTACTCATATAGAGTTTCTCGACATCCTTTATCCTCTGATAAGAGGTGAACAGGTCTCTGTTTCAACAAACATAATTAGTGGCTCCAGAGTCCACCCACCAGTCTCTCACATTGGTTATTAAAATAACTTCCGACATCATGTCAATGAACTCGTTCTAATTTGTTTCAACTAAATTAGCATTAGCTTTCTACTTATTAAGGTTTTATGTTGTCTACACTTTACTGCCGTATGGCCAGGAATTTTACAAACATAACAATCACCCTTAATTAAAGTAATGCCGGATTCAGTTTTACGAAACATACCTTTCTTATGAAGACTACGCTTAGAGTTGTGTTTAATGTTCTCTCCTTTGTCAGTTTTGGAAGATTTGTGTTCATCCACATGCGCCTGGTAGCCATGTTCCTTTTCAATTTCATGTCACAAACTTCGTTTATACTCTGACCACGGACACGGTAATTTCCCAATCACCTAATACACCACATCTCACAAACCTTAGTTCAGATAAAATATGAGTTTTGAAGATAATATCTAGATTTATAAACTTCGTTTGAACCAGCATATCAAAAAACTCATGGTTACCCCATAAAAACTACTTTAGTTAACAACAAAATTCTGCCCGTCAGAATTTTTGAGGAACGTTTCTCTGTTTTGTGAAATATTACAAAAATACTTTCAAAACTCAAAAAATTCTGAAATTTTACGTGGGTAACTATCAGGATGTCTACTACGTTGTGTCAAAATGGTTCATCGAAATTCCTTCTAGGTTAAGAGATAAACTCGAAACTCTACAGCTGACCAAAAATTCGTTTTTTTTTTTTCACTCCACAATTAACATCCATGATTCACAAACCAACCAACCATTTTCGATTATTACAAATTCTAATGTCTTAAGATTGTTGGGTGCAAGAATCAAAAAAAAGAAAAATCAAATAAGTAAAAGTTATTGATACTTAGCTCATTTATAATGGAAGTGATCGATTTGATGAAACGGACGAGCTCCCCATATCTCCGCAACAGCAACAAGGCAAAACTTTGGAAAAACAGAGTGAGTCACATGTTCAACACGTTTCCCTTAAGACATTAGCGCCCGGCTACACTCAAGAGTGATGCTATAACCCTCACAGGACGGATATCTCCAGGAAGTAGTGTTGGCAACTCCGAAAAAATCATAAAGGAAAATCTCGAACACTTGAGAAAACAATATAAAATGTTTTTTCCCTTAGAGGTCCCTCTAAATATAGAGCAACCCCTTTCCCATAGATTTTACAAAAGTAGTGAATTTGTTTATATAATTGACAAATACAACTTAAGAAGAAAAACTCTCCGATATGGGACTAAAAGGTTTATATAGTTTCTTAAAACTAATAAAAATTGGAAACTCCACAATGTGGAACTAATAAGTTTCATTCACAAAAGAAAACAATAAATTATAATTTTTTATTAAAACTTTAAAAAATTATTTTTTATTAATCTTTTTCCAACACTACTTCCTCTTGTTGTTGCTACCAAACAATAAAGACAAGTAAAAGAGAATTCTAAAGAAAACACCCAAAGAGACAGTGATCCATAAGCAACTCCACTTGCCTAAATCTGTTGCGTCTAGCTTTGTTACTATATCCGATCCAGTCACTAAGCATGACTTATTAACACCTTCAACCAGACACAAGCTTGGGTTGTCGAATTCGTTGAGAAAGACGGCTTGGAATGGATATTTCACAACGGAAACATAATGGAACCAGATCCAGTACGATGGAATTCGATTTCTCTGAATAAAGAAACCACTGAATAGAAGGAATGCACCAATGCAAGGCATAACTATGATATAACCCAGCATAACTTGAGAAACTAACCCAGAGACCAAACTGACTAACGAGTTACCTGCCCAGAATGATGCGAATATTGCAAAGAAATAGAACAAGAAACTAGAGTATCCCCCATCTAGACCTACAGAAGGGAACGTTATTGATGCTAGTAAAATAGATAGGATGAATAATTGCGGTATAGCTATAATCGAGCGATATAGAACGTATGATGAGCGACGGTACGCGTTATAAGCAGTTTCTCTTATAAAGATGTACCTGTCTTGGAGGAAAACTGCTAGGACATCTGTGCAACCAAAGAAGATGGTCGTGATTATAAAAGCGAAGAACCCTATTCTTTCTTGAATACCTCCTTCCGTTTTATCAAGTTGCCAGAACAAACTAGCTATTATAGAACCTACAAATACAACGCCACCAATTTGAAGAATAAACCATTTGGGCATTCGTTTTGAGTTTCTTAACCATCGTTTTGCTAGTACTATGATTTCGACCCAAAATGGATTTGCAAACTCTGAGATGGCTGATGTTTCAGCAGTACCGTTGACATCACCGTAAATGTGGTTTACCCTTAATATACAAGCACTTAATGCTTCTCTTAAGCTTAGACCACCCAACCCCTTGGAATAATCTGAATCAAAAGTAGATCCTTTCTGTGCTTTCTGCCAAGATTTGTTGAATTCGACGATGCTTTGTGTCCCACCAGGTACACCTTCAAGTTCACGATACAAATCAAGCATGAATTCAGTTCTATCTTCATTTTCTGGGATAGGATGACCAAAATCCAATAAGAAAATTGAGAGATTGGTGGGTGACCCGTAATAGACTGCTTCTCCCTGCGAGAGGAACATCAAATGGTCGAGTAAGCCAACAACTCTGGAACTAGGCTGGTGAACGGACATAATGACTATCCTCCCAGATCGAGCAATACGTTGCAGGACTTTCACCACCATGAAAGCACAAGATGAATCGAGTCCTGATGTTGGCTCGTCCATAAACAATAATATGGGACCATGAATTATATCAACTCCAATGGAAACACGACGACGCTCACCACCTGAGATGCCTCTATGACCTTCATCTCCTATCAAGGTATTTACTGCGTTACGCAACCCAAGCTCATCAATCACAGCTTGAACTCTTGCCATCTTCTTAGATTTCGAGGTTGAACGAGGCAATCTAAACTCAGCCGAGAACATTAGTGTCTCTTTAACTGTTAACATAGAAAATAACAAATTATCTTGCATGACATAAGCGGATATCATTTTCAGAATCCCCGCCTCCAGTATTTCACCATTCATCGTCACTGATCCTTTCAAGCTTTCCGTAGAGATCCTATTCGCCAGTGCGTCCAGCAAAGTTGACTTCCCCGACCCACTTGGACCAAGAATACCTAAAATGTCACCTTCTCTTGCTTCACCTGACATATCATTCAACAACATTTTTCCTTCCGATGAAGGTGCGTGTATTACTTTAGCAGCTTTTTGGCAAACTATACCAGGAAGTTTGATTTTCCTACGTGACTTAATGCTGTATGTCAGATTATGAAACGCGAAAGTGAACGGAGTAACAGGTGTGTTTATCGTCATCTTCCTGGTAGGTTCTTCAAGATCACTATGTTGAGTCATCGAAGTGTCTCCCAACTCAATCCCTAGATGGACATGTAGAGCAGTGATCTCACCTCCCTCCATGTTCTACTTTTGAAGGGGTTGGAACAGTTTTTATCAAGATGGTTCAGGTTTATACTTCCGTTGATGAAGAAAAATCATTCCGGCAAAAAAAAAAAGTTCTTTTGCATCATCCGTAGTGAGCATACCATAAATGTACGTATTCAATGGGCGAAGTTAGTTGAGAATTAATTAAGGTTCGAAAATGAGATGACACAATGAAATCCCCGCATATGCCTCACTTCAGTAAAGATGCATACCTAGTTACTATATTCAATATATAGGTTTTCGGTGGGGCTGTCTTTGGTCGGTTTCATACACGAGCATGAATTTTAAGGACATTAATGCTAGCAGTACAAGAAATAACACAATTTTTTGCAACAAAAAAAATCTTTTACGCCACTGTATATAACATGTACTTACTGTCTTACTCTCATTGAATATATGCATGCAGGAATCTTGACCGCTAGAGTGGTTGAGTTGCTGTATCTTGCCAATGGATCCACATTGATTGCATTTAACGGCCGTGGGAGACGCACTGAGTTTTGCCAGAAAGTGCTAAAAGTTCAAATTGTCTAGATAGTTGTAATAATATACAGGTACGCCCCTTAAATTACACCACCATTAAGGTCCATTCTTTATGTTTCTTTCACTGCTAGAGTGGTTGAGTTGCTGTATCTTGCAGATGCATGCACGTTGACCGTACTTAATGGTCAGGGAAGACTCGCATGGTTTTGCTGGAAAAAGTTTGTCTAGCTTGTTGTAGTAAGAATACAGATACAAACTTTATGTTTTCACTTTTCATTGCTAGAGTAGTTGAGTTACTGTAGTAATACAGTAATTACTTAAATTACATAACCATTACGTGCTGTCTGTACTTCACTGCAGTAATGTTGAGTCGTTGTGGAGATTTAGTACTCAGATAAGATAATTCATACAATTATGTCTGGAGACTGAAAGGGACTATACTAGGAAGTACAGTATATATTTATCTACGAGAAGTATCAAGGGGGTGGGCCCCACAAATAAAGAAAGATAAAAAAATTATGAGAAGCGGTTTTAACATCGGTTTTTTTCGTTGTCCGTACTGTAGAGAACCACTGTATATATATTTATATGATAATAAAAGACCCAATGTTGACTTTAAAGAACCCTATGAGATACCCAACAGATAAAGCATAAAACTAACGGATGAAACCCTAATACCCTAAGTTATATCCCCTTTAACCCATGCTTTATTCTTTAAATCATTGAATATGTATAAGAGTCATCACTGTATAACTTGGTTGTGCTAATGTATTGCATATGGAACAGATTGAGTTAAATATAATTGTATCTAACCGTTAACCCTGGGAAGAAAAGGTTACAATAGCAGAAAATTGTTTCAAATCTGCATTCTATTCGATCTCTTCTTTCCAAATCACCACCATTCTCTTTTTTCAGCACCAAAGAATATGGACAGTAAGGTGGTGAACGTTGAAGAGCAACTCGCCAAAGATATGGGAAAGCTTGTAGTTAGTGATGCAAGAGTTTGGGAAGAGGAGGAATTGCCTGCAGGTCTACTTCGTGAGCGCATACCAAAACACGTTGCATTTATCATGGATGGAAACCGAAAGTGGGCAAATGAGAAAGGCCTGGAACCTATGTTAGGTCATAAAGCGTCATCTCATTGTCTAAAGTGTCTCGCTGAGTTATGTTGCAAATGGGGTATTAAGGTCATGACAGTATTTGCATTCTCTACTGGGAATTGGGCTCGACCTCAAGTTAGTCATCTCTTTCCCTCTACATATCTCTTGCGCACTATTTTAGTTTTTCCATTTTGTTTCATGAAATTGTACGTTTCAGGTTGAGGTAAATTTTTGATGAAAATGTTTGGAATAGTTGTTTTGCGAGACCTGGAGGCTTTCATCGGGTAACTTGTCAAATTCTTTAGCGTACCAATACGTTATAGGGACAAAATATATGCCACGTACTATAACTAACAATTATAATTGCATACACATGTTATACCAGAAATGAAGTTCGAGTATCTGCTATAGGGGACACCACAAAGCTACCAATTGGACTACAAGAAGCGATAACTAAAGCAACAGAAGTCACAAAGAACTTTACAAAACTGCATGTGATTGTGGCAATTAACTACGGTGGAAGAGAAGAAATTCTACAAGCATGCCAAAGTATTTGTCGCAAAGTAAACGATAATCTCATTGAACCAGAAGACGTCAATGAGAACCTTTTCAAGAACTTGAAACAAAGTGTACAGAATTGCCTTACCCTGATCTACTGATCAGAACTAGTGGTGAACAAAGGATAAGTAAATTCTTAATGTGGTAATTAGCTTACACTGAGCTTTACTTTGAGGAATGTCTCTGGCCTGACTTTGGCGAGAAAGAATTTGTGAAGGCATTACGCTCGTTCCAAGGAAGGCAGAGATGATACAGAGGACTGTTGGTTAAACTTCAACATAGAAGTCACTAACAAGCTGGTTAGGACAAGATTAGGAAATTGATGTAATCCTAAGGGAATTAGAAGTCATTTAGTTCTAAGAAAAGGAAAGACATGTAATAAGGTAAAAGGACTAGGAAAAGGAATTCATAGTTCTATATATATATGATCACCAAAGTTGTGGTTGATCATATGAGCAAGATTAGAGCTTGTGTTTAGTTTTGAGTTATTTTCTAAACATCAATAAAAAGAGTTGTCTTTATATAAGCTAAGTTTCATCTTGCAGTTGCCATTAATTGGTATCAGAGCTTGTCTACACCGATCCATGAGAGACGAGAGCACCATCATACATGCAAAACAGTTCACGCCATCATCAATACAAGTTCCAATCCTCAACGCCACAAACTACACAGTATGGGCCATGAGAATGAAGGTACTGATGAAAATCTACAAAGTTTGGGAAACAATTGATCCTGGTACATTGGACCCATACAAAAACAATGTTGCCATTGGATTACTCTTTCAAGCAATACCAGAATGTCTTGTTCTACAAGTTGGTGAACAGGAAACTTCAAAGAGAATTTGGGATGCAATAAAGACACGTAATCTCGGAGCTGATCGAGTTAAAGAAGCCCGTCTGCAAACCTTAATGTCTGAATTTGAAAGAGTGAAGATGAAAGACACTGATACTATTGATAGCTTTGCAAGAAAGCTATCAGAGATAGCCTCAAAAGCTGCGTCACTTGGACAATCCATTGATGAAGATAAACTGGTAAAGAAGTTTCTCAATAGTTTACCAAGATCCAAGTATATTCATATCATAGCTTCTCTCGAACAAGTCTTAGATTTAAAGAAGACTAGCTATGAAGATATAATTGGAAGATTGAAAACATATGAAGAGAGAATCCTTGATGAAGAAAACAATGGAGAAACTCAAGGAAAACTCTTGTACACAAACTCTTACCAACAAAACTCTACGACAAGAGGAAGAGGTCGTGAAAGAGGTGGTAGAGTAAACAGAGGCCGAGGAAGGGGAGGAAGGTTTAACTCACAAGATAGAACAACAATTCAGAATGATCAAAACCAAGGGAAAGAAAAGAAGGATAGATCAAACATTATTTGTTACAGATGTGATAAACCAGGACACTTCTCCTCTGTATGCCCTGAAAGAATACAAAAGATGGAAGAAGCAAACAAGAATGAAACAAGGGAAGCAGATACAGCTCTTTTCATGCACGAAGTTGTATTCTTAAACGAAGGGAAACTAATACCAAAGAACTACGAATCAAAGGATGGTGAAGAAGGAATCTGGTATTTAGATAATGGAGCCAACAATCACATGACTGGTAAGAGACACTACTTTTCTAAACTCAATGAGAAAATCAAAGGAAAAGTGAAGTTTGGGGATGGATCTTCTGTAGAAATTGAAGGGAAAGGATCAATTCTATTTCAGAGCAAGAACAGAGAACAGAAGCTCGTCACAAACATCTACTACATTCCGAACTTAAAGAGCAACATCCTGAGTCTAGGACAAGCTACAGAAGTTGGATGTGATGTTAGAATGCGACAAGATTATCTAACAGTTCATGATCCAAGTGGAAGACTTTTAGTTAGAGTCTCACGCTCACAGAATAGACTCTACAAGATAAGTCTCATGATTGGAAGGCCATTGTGTCTGAATGTGAGACCGGAAGATCAGACATGGAAGTGGCACACAAGGTTAGGACACATAAGCTTTAGAACTTTAAAGGCAATGTCTCAGAACAACATGGTTCGAGGGCTACCACAGATAAACGATGAATCAAGGATCTGTGAATCATGTTTAGTTGGGAAACAAACGCGTCAAGGTTTTCCAAAAGCAACAACATTCAGAGCCTCAAAGCCATTAGAGATTCTTCATGCTGATTTATGTGGTCCTAATACACCATATACACCACAACAAAACGGAGTGGTGGAGAGGAGAAACAGGACTCTAATGGAGATTACAAGAAGTTCTTTAAAGGTTATGCAAGTACCTAATTATCTATGAGGAGAAGCTGTACGACACTCCACATACCTAATAAACAGGATACCTACAAAAGCTATGAAAGACATGACTCCATATGAAAGTTTGCGAAAGAGAAAACCAAACATAGATCATTTAAGAGTGTTTGGTTGCAAAGCATACGCAAAAGTTGATTCTGCAACTCTTAAGAAACTGGATGATCGATCTCAGACTCTTGTTCATCTAGGAATTGAGCCTGGATCCAAAGCTTACAGATTATTCAATCCAACAACGAAAAGAGTAATAGTGAGTCGAGATGTGGTATTCGATGAAAAAGCAAACTGGAAATGGAAAGAAACTAATGATGGACCAAGTAGGGATCCAGAAATGTTTCACATGAGATGGGGTCAAGTAATCGATGAAGGAAAATGACCCATAATCATCAATACCAATGGAAACAATGATTTTAATCAAGAAAAAGAAGAGAATAATGAAAACACTGAGAATAACGAAGAAGAAGAAGAAGAAGAAGAAGAAGAAGAAGAAGAAGAAGAAGAAGAAGAAGAAGAAGAAAAAGAAGAGGAGGAGATCGATGAAATAACTCAACCCAATCCACTGCGAAAATCAACAAGACAGATACAAAAGCCACAGTATCTGGAGGATTATGTTCTTCAAGCTGCAGAAGAATGTGAGATTATGCTACTTTATGTTAATGATGAACCAAGGAATTTTCAGGAAGCAAAGGTCTCGACTAAATGGACACAAGCATGTAGAGAAGAAATTATTTCAATCAACAGAAACAAGACTTGGTTTCTAGTTGATAATCCAGGTGGGGTAAAAGTGATTGGTCTTAAGTGGATCTTCAAAATAAAACGGAATGCTGATGGTACTGTCAATAAATACAAAGCAAGGCTTGTAGCTAAAGGATATGTACAAGAATCAGGCATAGATTTTGATGAAGTTTTTGCACCAGTTGCTAGAATTGAAACAATACGCTTATTAATTGCAGAGGCAGCATCAAACTCATGGGAAATTCACCACTTAGACGTTAAGACAACATTCTTACATGATGAATTGCGAGAAGATGTGTATGTTGAACAACCAGAAGGTTTTGAAGTAAAAGGACAAGAGCATAAGGTTTATAAGTTATCAAAAGCTCTATATGGTCTAAGACAAGCTCCTCGAGTCTGGAATACAAATTTAGATCAAATCTTAAGTGAAATCAGATTTGTTAAGTGCTCTAAAGAAACATCAGTATACAGAAGAGAAGAAAAGGGAACGTTTCTTGTGATTGCAGTCTATGTAGATGATTTATTTTTGACTGGCAACTCCCTTAAGGTGATCAATGAGTTCAAGAGAGAAATGTCATCAAAGTTTGAGATGTCAGACCTCGGAAAACTCACTTATTACCTTGGCATAGAAGTCCATCAAGGAGTAGATGGGATTCAGATTAAACAAAAAGCTTATGCAAGGAGAATTCTGAAAGAAGCAGGACTTGAAACTTGTAATCCAACTAAGATACCAATGGAGTTTGGACTTAAAGTTTCAAAGGCACAAGAAGAAGCAGAGATTGATTCAACGAGTTATAGAAGAAATGTTGGATGCCTAAGATACTTATTACACACAAGACCAGACTTGGCTTTCTCTGTGGGAGTAGCAAGCCGTTATATGCAGAGTCCACGCAAGTCTCATGGTGATGTAATAAAGCAGATATTGAGTTATCTAAGAGGAACAATCAGCTGTGGGTTGAAGTATGGTCGAGGAGGATCAAAAGGAATTATTGGGTATAGTGACAGCAATCATAATATTGACCAAGATGATGGAAAAGGTACAACTGGTCATATATTTTATCTAGGTGAAGCACCTATTACATGGTGTTCACAGAAGCAAGACAATGTAGCCCTCTCATCCTGTGAAGCTGAGTTTATGGCTGCAACAGAAGCAGCTAAACAATCAATATGGCTTCAAGAACTGTTGGGTGAAATCAAAGGAAGAGAACCTGAAAAAGTTCTCATCAAGATTGATAATAAGTCTGCAATTGCACTCACTAAAAATCCAGTGTTTCATGGGAAGACGAAACACATTCACAAAAGGTATCATTTCATACGAGAATGTATCGAGAAGGAGATCATCAACGTTGAACACATACCAGGAACTGAGCAGAAAGCAGATATATTGACAAAGGCATTAGCTCGGATCAAGTTTGAAGAAATGAGACAATTGATTGGAGTACAAGATATGTCACGGGTAAGGTTGAAGCTTAACGGGGAGAATGTTGGTTAAACTTCAACATAGAAATCACTAACAAGCTGGTTAGGACAAGATTAGGAAATTGATGTAATCCTAAGGGAATTAGAAGTCATCTAGTTCTAAGAAAAGGAAAGACATGTAATAAGATAATAGGACTAGGAAAAGAAATTCATAGTTCTATATATATATGATCATCAAAATTGTGGTTGATCATATGAGCAAGATTAGAGCTTGTGTTTAGTTTTGAGTTATTTTCTAAACATCAATAAAGAGAGTTGTCTTTATATAAGCTAAATTTCATCTTGCAGTTGCCATTAAGGGCAAGATTCAGATGAAAACAGGTTGGAGAGGAAACTCACAATCAGTCCAACTAGTAATGGCCGAAATGCATTTATAGGTGGCTTTGTGTGCTTAGTGCTTCTTAATGCGCAGAACTTTTTTGCCTTGTTTGATAAAGGAAGATATCTTTCCTTTACTTACTTCCTTGACATGTACTTTATGTCTGCTTGTTTAATAAAAGGAAATTGGTATCGGTCTTTCGCGTTTCTATTAATCGTGATTCGCTATACCATATTACCACAGACTGTATAACCAACCAGGTAGATCGAACTGAAATAGTAGCTGAATCTTGTTGTTATTCAGATACTTCTTCAACTATTGCCGGTTTAATAATATTTCCAGTTGGAAGAATAGGACGTTACTTGCAACAGGTTGAACATAATGACCCTTCTTTTTAAGTAGGTCATCCAACCGGGAATATTACACCAGCAGCTTTGCCTGATTTTGTTAATGCCTTCACGCTGTTACCAATCATTCCTTCATCCTCCTTTCCCCACTACTACAATTGCTAACACCAACTGTTGAATCCCAAAAAACTGGATTCAAAGGAAACGAATCTAAGGAGGGTTTTGAGAATTGTGAGATTAATTGAAACATGAAATATCTTTGGTCATGTAAAGTCTGCCAATCGGGCTCACCACGTTTCCCCTTCTAACATAAACATGTGTCTAGACTCTAGACACTTGTAAATCAAATGTCCTCAGTGACAGGCAAGTGTGCAACTGTGACTGTCTCTAGAATCTACTATGACCGTCTCCCCTTATCTAAAATAGGATACTAACTAACACAACCCATCTAGGTCCCTGCACATTTTTTTTTTTTTGGTCCTATCAGTTCCAGTCCTAAGTTTGCCAAATACAAACTAACCTTAGAAAGAGAGACAGTGATTGAACAGATGTTTCATGGCATCTCATCTTCAAACCCACCACAAGGTTGGTTCCATTTACTGGTTTCTGCAAACCGTAAAAAGAAAAGGTCTTTAGCAGGAGAACTAATACAAAAATGAAGTTACAATCTAAAACTAATGAACAACAAGACCCGGGCATTGTTGGAATCATCCGAAAACAAATGACAAACCAAAGAATCTGTATCAGTGTAATTTCCTTCTAACAGAATCAAATACCACCCTGTGTCGATCCGTTTGCAGCTTTAACATGACTCTTCAAGAGTAATCATACAATGATATGCTCTTGTCATCGGATACACTTGCAAGCCGACCAGCCCTGACGCCTGTTCCACCAGGTGGACGAAATGCCACTCCCCAGACCTGATCTGTATGGTTACTCATTGTTTGAACAGCAGCTCTCATCTTCAAATCCCAGAGTCTGACGGTTCGATCACTTGAACCTGTAGCAAGTGCTGCACCATCAGGGCTGACATCAACGCTCAAGACCCAGCTCGCATGACCTGACATGGCTCCAATCATACTCTTTCCATCTGCATCATACATGTGTATGTGGGAATCATCGGATGCTGTAAAGAGCAGACGTGCATCGTGAGGGGAATACACAAGCGACCTCACAGGCATGAAGTGACCCTCTAAGTGGTGAAGGAATTTTGCCCGGGAAACATCGAAGACAGAGATGGTTCCATCCATAGATCCACAAGCCAGACATTTACCATCTGGACTCCAAGCTACTGAGAGGACAAACTTGCCACTTCCACTCTTATCTGAAGGTTTGGATCCTTCAGGACGAGGAACAGTAAGGGTAGCAATAAGTTCCCATGTGGCTGTATCCCATATCTTGACTGATGCACTTCCCCCACCTGCAACTGCTAGGTTGGTTCCCTGCAGGAAATTATCAATCATAAGATCAGTTTGGAACTTCCATACAAAACATAAAACACACTGCATGTTACTGAAATTGCAGCATCACATGAAAAATTAAATCAGTTGTTCGGAGAAGAATAACAGAAAACACAAGGAACTAGCAAATCAATCCTATAACATCTGAAGCCTGAAGAAAATTCTTCCAATTGGCGGCACATACACAGTGGAGTCTTAAGAGCCAAAAATAATCATAACTCAGTTTCTCCATCGACTATACAGTATTTTTATGAAATTCAAGTGCTACAACTTAATTTCCGACCAAATAAAAGGTCTCAACAAGTACACAGGTTTGGGTATAAAGACTACATCTTGATGGTCATTAGATTTGCATAGGACTCTACTTGAACTGAATCAAGTAACAAAAATGACTGGCCCAATGGCAAGGTACGACATCTTTTACAGCTATCGATTTAGCTGCATCTGTCAGGCCTTCTTTGACTAACACACAGTGAAGCTCAAGATCGTAGGACAGGTGGGGTGAACAAAAAGAGAAATTACTTGATATTAGATTAGTGACAAAAAACCTACGCAATTTCGTGCAGTTCTATTTCATGACTGTATGAAAATAAATCCAAAACAGAAAAAGTACTGAATAAAAGAAAGAAAAAAAATGGTTACAAACATAAAAAGCTTGTGCCAGATCAACTGGGAAGGGAGCATATACTTAGAACTAGGAATTTCCGATACAGAAGCGTGAATTATCATGCCACCCCACTATGGTAAATGTGGATTTGGAGAGAATGTACCACAGGGTTAGGAGAGAATTGGCAACAGTCACATTAGCTTCGGAACAAATGTTTAGTACACGAAAATTACAAGTCAGACTTGAGTAAACTATAGGATCTAATGGCATTTCAAATAGGATGGAAGTCGAAAATACTCGGTGAATGGTTACCAATGAGATATCGAGGAGAGCAGGCAATCAAATTGGGACCTGACTTGGGCATGTAAATATGGTTTGATGGTTTTTATAGGGTCAAGGATGAGGTTTTAGCCCGAGTGTTGCGTTTAATTGAGCAGTTTGGTTGATATAAAGGTGAAATGCCCTGACATAGTTGTTACCTAATCTTCCTTTCAGGCAATCAGAAAACAATCACAAAGACTATATGATTCAACAATGAGGCAGTAACTAAGAATTAAGTGTCAGCCGAAAGACTAAGAGGGCCTAATGCTGAAAACTAGTTGTACCAACTATATCATATACTGAAGAAAACCATTTAACTTCCATGGCAATGTTATCTCTATTATAAAACAATGTTCCGGATAGAACAACAAATCTCCATACACATTAGATCTAATCACCTCCTTTCCTCAATCAGAAGAATATCGCTTTAACTACTAAATCTGCACAATACCGAGCTTTACTAATTTAAAAAACAGACACACAACACTAGAATGCCCTTTGAAGGAACTTACAAGTTATACCCTTCTCAAGACCAAGAGCAACGATGAAGCGTCAACCACCAAATCAAACATTTACCTGAGAGTACTATATCCAACATTGTCGTAAACTACAGTTTCACTCAGGCACATGTTTTGGCTACTTAGACCTCCCTAATGGAAAGGTGCCTCGATTGTATGAACATGACACCCTACTTCTGATTCCACGCCAATGTTCACACAACATTAACCTCCTCTGCCACTGTGATTCTTTCCATATCTACCTAACTTCAATCTCTACTTCAAACATTGTAAACTCTGATTACAGGACAAAAGCATAAAAATCTAAATGCATACAATTATACCTTTCAATCCTATACAATTATACCTCAAATATCATGATTCTAACAGTACTTACATGCCAAGTCTTTTCTAGGTTTCTCTAGTACACTAAAGTATAACAGCAAAAAAAAAAAGATACTGTAGTCGAACACCCAATTCATATAAAAACAACCACAATAACCCAGAAACGAAACTGCATTACTCTAGTTTTACTAACCAAGATACAGACATATCTTTTGTTTCCTTAGACCTCGCTAATGGAAAGGTATCACAATTGTATGAAGTATGAACATGAAGCCGTAGTTCTAGTTCAACACCAATGTTAACAGCACATTGACCTCCTTTTCCAGTGTCATTCTTACCAAATCGACATAACTTCAATCTCTACTCTAAAACATTGTAAACTCCGATAAAAGACAAGCATAAAAATCTAAATGCCTGAAAATTATGCCTTTCAATCCAATACGATTAGACCTCAAATATCATGATTCCAACAGTACTTAGCCATGCCAAGTCTATTCTAGATTTCTCAATTACACCAAAATAATACAAAAAAGCTACTCTAATTGAACACTCAATTCATAAAAAACAACCCTCAATAACCCAGAGATCGAACTGCATAACCCTAGTTCTACTGATACAAGTACTAAAACAATAACCACTCTAATTCAGAATAATCAAAAAAACAAAAAACAAAAAAAATCAAAAAACCCTAAATCACAACCAAAAAAATTAGAAAAAATTCATTAAAATTAAAAGAGAGAAGAGATTACCCTGGGATCAAATTGCATTTGCCAAACTTCAGAAGGAGGAGATTCAAGAGTAGCAATAGTAGAATTAGTATCAACATCAAAGACCCTAATAAAACTATCAAGTGAAGCAGAAGCAGCAATAACACCAGAAGGATGTGCAGCAACAGCTACAACACCTAAACAATGACCAGTATTCGTTCCTTCATTATGTAATTCATCAGGTTTCCATAGCTTCACCGATTCATCAAGTGAACCTGTTAACAGTAAAGATTGTCTTGTTTCTGTTGCTGGTACCCATGTTACTGCCCATATTGATTCATCATGTGCATTCTCTATCGATTTCAATCCTGCTAGTTTCATTGGTGGTGATTTTTTTTCATAAAAGAAATTGGGAATTTGAGAAACCCTTTGATGATTTTAGTAAAACCCTAGTTTTAGTTTTAGAGATTGGAGAGGTTTTGATGGATTTCTTGTTTCTTTAAGGTTTTGCGTTTATGAATGACTGTTGATAGTGCTCAGTGGGGATTATATGCCTTTCTGATGTTTTATTTTGGCACCCGACGGTTTTAATTATGGCGTGCACTAGTTTTGGTTGTTTTTTTCTTTGGCACCCTGATACTAAAGCAGGCCTAGCAAGCTGGATTAGCCGCACTGTTAATCTAACCGCCACCCAATTTCAGCCCTATCCATTGAGGAAATTGGGAAAAAGAAGGATCCACCCTTTCCAAGTGGGAATCGATACCTTTATCTCTCGCCCGCACTATGTACGAAGGAAGGTGCCTTAACCACTGTACTAGAGTGTTGTTGGGACCATGTATTGTGTTTGGATGTTTGGCTTTTAAAAGATAAGGTAATAGTTCGAAAGGAGGGTGCTTGGATACCACTAAAGCAGTATGTTTGCCTTAGTTAAGTTGAAAAGTAAAATATGAGTCTAGGAACTAAATTTCAAAATAGGCAAAACAATTTTTCTCCTGATATCTGAATTTGTAATTTTTCTTTGAACAACTTGTTTGGGATATAACAGAATTTTTACGGTGTGACATAGAGGCCGAAACACAGTAGTTAAAGTCATTTTTTGGAACCTACTCGGGTGGCTAAGGAACCTTCCCATACTCACATAAAGTCGTTGGAGATTTAGATTTTTGTTTGTCCAGGTTCTATGTCAATAACATGACTTATGTATGTATATGATTAAAATCATAATCTAAACATTACCAATATCATTTAGGTAAAAAAACCTTAATAACTATGAATGAGGCCGATGTTGGGGATTAATAACAACATAAATAATTAACCAATATACCTTATATTTTATTTGTAAATTTACTTTGGTCTTAATTCGTTTAAGCTCGCCCAACTCAGCAGAGTTGCTCGTTCTTACTCGTGCTCAATGATGATTTAAGAATTGGCTCAATAAAGAAGCGAGTGGTGAGTACTCATGAGAAATTCAAGCGAGGTTTCTGACTGCTTTCTTACATCGATCAAAATATGTCTAACAGTCATATGATGCAATGCTTTGGCATAACAATGCCAATTATTAATCATCTTTTATTAGCTCTAGTAACTTTATTTTTTTCGTTCGCAATATCAGAAGCATAATTTCAAGTTCATTTAGAGACAACATTGTCCTCCTAATATAGGGTTTTTTATCTGGTGGGTGATTCTCCATAAGCACTTTACTAAGGCTTTAATGATGCATCAACATTTTTGAGATGAAAACCCATGCCTTGTTGAAAAGGAGAGGGTGCCTACTACATCACCAACTTTTGATCTGAGAGGAGTATGAACCTTTGTAGCATTTATAACAATTAAAAGGATACGAAATTTTTAATGCAGAAAAGTAAGCGCACACACAAGAATTGTATTAATGGGAAAACTACAATCTTGTATAAAAACTCTGGGACCTCATTTAGTTTGAAAACTACATTGTATCAAGCCGCTACAAACACTAACCTACTATCAGATTTCAGACTGGAGACCGAATCTACCATCCGAGAAATTCAACTTCAAATGTGCTCCTTAAGTCTCTTGGATCTCGCAAGACCTTGTGCACTGGTTTCATCCATAATGAAGACTTTTAATTATTCTGCCTTTAATAGCCTATCGATTTCCTTTAGAAAGATATATATACAATCAATGTAATGAAAATATATTTGCTTATGAGGGATATCAAGGATAAACAAGATATCAGCCTCAACGATTAGTAAAGCTTACTCTCTTCAAAAGGTTATAGAGATGCCTAATTGAATTTGTGGAATTATAAAGTTTGAGCGAGGAAAAAAGTTTATAAATTCCATCAATCTTATTCTCTGATCAATAGTTCTTGAATGGTCGTATATTAGAGGAGATGAACCCTAGAATATAAAGACAAGAACTACGATAACCAAGATAAGATTCCGGAAATCATAACAATCACGAATCCCTTAGTGAAGAATTTAAAACTCGTAACGTAATACAGATTCAAGATAAACCCTAGTTATTTAGATGATAGTTCTAGCCCCAACTAGAACATACAAGTACCAGGATTGAGATTCTAGTATGCAGAGAGTCCTTTATTATAATGTTGATCAAGGATAGTCAACTTACAATCAAACCTGAGTTCGTGAACTAGTTTTGATGATTACTAATTACTTTGACTCCAAGTAAACTCAACTTCCTAATATCGATTGATCATGTAAGCATGTGAGAAATTTATCTTTAATTAAAAAGAAGATTGTGCATCTGTGTATTTATCGATATAAGCTATGTGCATCAAGTGGTTATCCCAAGAAAAATGGTTAAGTTGTTCGTGAACCATCAAAAAATCATAGAGTTGGATAATTCAGAAAGACTAAATCAGTTAGTGAATTGTCTAAATAAATTTTTGAATAAATTGTCTCAAAGTTTAGGAGCTTTTATATCTATAAATTCACGAACTTTCCAAATCAATTTGTATACTAAACTTACAAAAAGTATCCGCGAACATCTCGAAATCAACCAGTTTGTGAATTGACCAGATCAGTTTTTATATATGAGTTAGTACATAAGAGATTTACTCATTAAGTATATGATCAATAAGCTCAAAGTTCTTCTACTGACCAAATCATTTCGCCTCATGCTCCTCCCTTGTTCTTCCTATTGGGTGGCATAAGACTCTTATGCCCTTTTCTTTATCAATGTTTTCTTCCTTTAGTGATTGAAAAACTTAAGAAAAATAATAATCCGAGGTAGAAGATCTACGCAATTATCTCGACATCCTTAGGTTTTGAATTGGGCACCCTACGTCAAAGTAGTTGAAATCGTCCCTCGGTCCTACTCGGTTGGGGAGCTTGGAACAAGAAGAAACAAGTTCGGACTTGGAAATCGCCAAAACTCTGTCTAATACTCAGAGTTTATTATTAATAACTTATATATTGCTGCTCATAAGTTATGATTTTTACCTTATTAAAATAAAAAAAATTACACCATCGTGTAATTAAGTGTGTAATCTGTTATATTTGTAATGTATTTAGAGGTTTTTCAATTTTATAACTCCCATATGAGGGGTTATGAAAAATTTCTTTTATGATTTTAGTGCATGCACGGCCAACTCAGTAAAATTGTTAACTCGTTTTGCTCAAAAGTCGGTATAAATTGGAAAAATCGGCCGCCTTAATCGCTAAAAATCGGGAATGGCTTGGAATTTGAAATCACCTCGGTCATATATTCTGTAGCTATTACTCAAAAAGTAATTGTCCTTGGAGAGCGATTTTGACTACACTGCCCTACATTATAGTTTTTATTCGATTTTTCTTTAAATAATTTATAAATCGTATTCAGTAGGATTTAAATGTTAAGTTATGATAACTATGGCTCTTTAAGAAATTTCCTATATAAATAATCTTTATGCAAATACTTTTGTATCTGAATATTAATTATATTTTCAGATAGAAATTTCGACATCCAAATTCTTATCAGAATAAATACATTTCCGGTTATCTGAATCTTACATTTACTTTTAGATACTACTTAGCCTTTCAGATGTAATTCAAATGGATTCCGTAAACAATCCACTGCTGATTTTCATTACATCATGGCTGATCGACTAAATTAATTATCAGTTATTGCGATTCAAATACGGTATGATTATTTTAATAAATGATAAGTCATAGGAAATCTAAAATAAATACGAAAAGATCCTAAAAATAAAAGGCACAGATAATTTTCTAAAACTATTTTTTTTTTTTACACAACACTATATAAATACCGGCCGGAGTCCAGTTTTAGGAGAAAAATAAAAACAAGCCATTGTATCAATAAAAATAATTTGAATATGGGGGTGCAAGAAATAAGAGAGAAAGGAAAAGAGATAGAGATGGAGATGGAGAAAGGAATGGATCAAGATTTATACTTGGTGGTTCACATAGTGAAGGCAATCAACATCGACACCAAAAATCCAACCACACCAATTGTAAGAAGAACCCCACAAGATTTCAAGAGTTACTTTGTGTCAATGTGGGTTGATCCGAGACCGGGCCAATTTTACGTTTTTGATTCTCCCTTGGTACCTGATCCAACAAGTTGGGATATGTACTACATATTTCGACTAAACCCAAAGAAGATACACCAAGGGTCGGTTTTTAGCTTAGAGGTTATTCGTGATGGAGAGTTTAGCGAGGTTGGAACATCGACCGGAACTCGAATCGTCGGGCAGGTAGAACTCCCATTACCGATGTCATATTTTGTTTCTGTACCCCACTTTGTACATTTGTATGAAATTGTTGGATCAGAATACGTGGAAAATGGAGTTGTGCGTATAATATTGACACTCACGAGGTTTGTACCGTTCAACAATGACATTTTCTAATCCTTATCGTGTCGGGATCTAGTTAATTGAAGTGTTAATATCCAAAGATGATTTGATCTTTATTTATTTCTTTATCTTACATTTGCCTAGATCATTGATTTGGATTTTCTATTATAATAAAGGAAATTTGAGTTCCAATTATGTTGTATTAAGTTGTTCTTCTGCATAAAATATCGTAATTACTTGAGTATTTGGGTTTTTGTTCAACATTAAATTTCCGAAAAATCCTAATGCCTGTTAAATACTTTTTTGTGCAAATTCTGCAATATTATGGAAAGTTGTCGAACATTTGCATATCATGTCGATTATTAGGTAATTTTTTTGAAAATCTCCCATCATTATGGGAAATCATCATGTCATCTTATCAAATACTTTCTCCATATTGAAGTGGATATGGTAATGCCAATACCCTATGGGATAAAGGATACCTATCCAATATCAAATAACGTAAATATATTTGTATAAAACTGCTACTACAGCTGAGTCTTATGGTGTTTAACATTCAAAAAAGTCAAGGTGAAAAGTGTGCAAAACCGTCTAAATATAAGCCATCTAATGGTTTAGCGCAGGGAAATCATTTTTGCGCCTCGAGATTCCCAAGGAAATATAAGCCATTCAATTCACATAAGTAATCTGATCAAATGACAACATTATTTGAACGAAATTATTGTGCCCTCTCCACCATGCTATTAGACACAATTCTATTTTGAATCACTATAAGAAATAAAAGGCTTCAAATTTTTTCTTGAAGTTTGATTATCATAAGAATTAGCCTAATAAGATAAGAGTTAGCCTAAAATAAAATGGGATGTAAGTGGATGGGTGGTTGATAATAGTTTACTTTCAATTCTATCTTGATAAAATTCTAATTTTCACCATTCTTACACTTTTTTTCCAGAATACTTCGTTTTTACCAATATTGATGATTTTGATTGAAAATGAATGAAGCAATGACAAATACATCGAAACTAAGTTAATGTTGTGATAATATAAGGACGATAAGAAGTGATTAATCACATACAAATCATTTAGATTATTATTATAATTGCATCCGAGGTAGTATAAATTATGATATTATCATATAGCCTTATCAAAACGAATAAAAATGTCAATCTTGAACATTCGTTGGATAATTATTGGTCATCAAATAACCGGAAATTTTTATAAATACATAGAAGGTATTTGTTATACATACACTTCAATAAGTACTGTTATTCCCTATTAGGGCTATGTCCAGATAATATGACTTGAGAAATAACTTATAAAAACTATTGCTTCTTATAATTTAATTTTTGACATAATTATAATCTCTTTAAAAAAATATCTCCAAAACAATATTTATAGTTTAACAAGGGTGTACTGGATTACGAATTATATGGATAAAAATGTATTATGGTTTGCAGAATCCAGAGGACTTATACAAAATCTAGAAAATACTTGTGGAATATAATCTACGGAAACTTAAGGAATAATACATATTAATTTCTAATGTAAAAATTATTTTGAATGCGTATATATTTGCGGTGGAGGTGGCAGTGGTACTAGTGGCGGTGGTCGCTGTGGTAGTTATGGTGTTGGTTATGGCGGTGGACCGATGATGGTGGAGGTAGAAATGGCAGTGGTGTTGGTGGTAGAGGCATTGATGGTGGAGGTAGGGATCGATGATATTGGTGGTTGTGGTGGTAAAGGAGGTGCTGGTAGTGATGGTGCCGACTGTGATTGTGGAGGTACTTGTGGCAAAGGTGGTGGTGGTGCTGTTGAAAGCAGTGGTGGTTGTGATACTATTATGAGCAAGATATGAGAGTTTACGCAAAAGTCTTGTCCCTTGAGTTCAGATTTGTGAAAGAAAATAATATATATATATTTCCTTATAATATGCATAAAATTCCGCAAAAGTCCTGGATTCCTAACAACCCATCAATATTCTAACGAAAGGTGATGTGTATGTATGTGGGATAAAGAACGGTATAGATCGTCCGTAAATTTAGACGGTAGAGATCACGCCTTGGCCCCTCTCGCCAAAACTAACTCTCCCTCTGGCCTGTGTATTATGGGACGACGAATAAATTTCGAAGAAATCCATTCTTCTCCAAATTTTAACCCAAATAATTTCTGACGAGAATCCTAGAGTTCTACCGCTCTATTATATATGGAATCATATTATGATGTATATAATGGAGTAATTAATATAGTGGTAACAATTCTTTAACTTTACTTGGTTCATATGTTTCAGATGTTATGCTACATAAAATCTTCGAATTTTCTTAATCATTTGATATCTGTAATTTAATATTCCTGGAGTCTAAGATGATTTGTCTAAACCGATTATTGATTTTGTGGAACCCATAGTTCGTTTTCTTAACATATCTAATGGTTTCGTTTGATTCGAAGAATCATGGTGAAGCTAAGCTCAAATTATTTTTTTTAAAGTTGATTGTTCGAAAGCCTTCTATAGAACGGTTGATGGTTTGATGGAAGGTGTGGAGTTGTGCATTGTAAACACGAATATTTACTCCATGAGGACGTCACCTCGGTTGCAAATTGGTTAGGAGATAAGGGGGCACTTGGTGCTGGTGGGAATCTTGATGCATGTACATATTTTGAATTTTTCCAAGGAAAGCAAAGAAGTGATGGAGGAGGCGGTATGTGGCTTGCATTCTTATACTCTAAATTAATTTGATTTTATAGGCTGACATACCGTCATTGTGAAATCATTTACTGAGCCAAGTTAAAATGCATAAACTTGATATCTTCTGGCATTAAAATGAAAAATATATAAACCACCTAAAATTAGACCTATGAGTCTGCACCTTCATACACAATATATCTATATTTATAAACTATGAGTAAAGTTAAATAAATGCTTTAGCTGCTCAAAATTTAAGAACAAGTTCCGTTTGATTGGGATTTTAGTTTTCATTTCACAAGTGAGGTGAACGCAGCCATCCTGAATAACCAAAGTTGCAAAAAAGCTAAGTAGGTTATCATTAAATTGTATGTGTGTATGGATCAAGATTTAAAGATGGGTTTATCGAGGATAACTATTTCACGTGTATATTTTCTTGAAGTTTGAAATTTCGACACTAACAATGGAAGTAATTAAGATTGTTATTCAGAAAGCATCATTAAAACTCGAAACGTATCTGTATCTTATATCACGCTATTTGCTAACGATGTTAATACAAATTGGCACAAATATGTTGAAGCATCATGAAACTACGTTTCCCTAGGATATACTGCATTTAACTTTTATATTTTTTTTTGTATAACCTCACTTCAATTTTAGCATTTAATCAGTACAGTATGTACGATTCATGGGAGAATGTCCGAAAAGTTAATCATGGGAGGTAGAAATATATCGAAGATGAAGAAGAAAGTAATGAAGAAATGCCTAAATTAGTACAAATTGACGAAGATAAAAAACCTATCGAGGTTGCTGAAAGAGGTAATTACGAGGACAAAGATAAGAAAGTGAGGCTAGACGCATATGCTTATTAATGAGTACGACTTATTAATATGAAATAAAAAACGATTATGCATTTAGTACCTATATACCTATTTATGTAATTAATATGAGCATACAAATGGTTTCACAGTTAGAAGTGGGTTGCATACTTAATAAGATAATCTCTAACGAAAAAATTAATGTTCCTTTTATGTATTGGCACCAAAATAAATTTAAACAACATAAAATGAAAATAAAGGGTCGAGCCCGGCCTACCTAGGAAAAATCTAAATAAATTGGATACTTCGAATTCTTATGGAGTCAAATATTCTGAATTGGATACCCTGAAATTTTTGGAATCTTAATTTTTCATATAATTCTTAATAAAATACACCCCTGTAAGATATCATGGAATCCAATTGATCTCTTCCAATGAAAATGACTTGTATTCATTAAAACTAATTCTCTGATACCAAACATATTATACATACAAAAGATAATTTATATTCCATTTACCAGGGTTTCTATAATAACATCGATCACTTTGAAATTCAACTGTTTATGACTCATGAATTAAACTTTGATTTCTGACATTAGTTGTTAATTTTTGAAACCAATATACTTTTTACCAAGTCGATCAATATATTTTCCCATTTTTGACAGGTGTCATCGGTTTTAATACCATTTGTGATTATCAACTTCCCTCATTATTATCTTCACTTCGCCACTACGATTCATCTAATAGTGAGGTTTTTTAACACGTAACATGTTTTTTGAGGCCAAAATATAATTCAATCAACATTAAACACCAATAGAATAGTAGTTCATAACCATTTCTTTCAACGTTGAGCAAGAGATACATCATAAAACAAGTATTAATCACATATTTTTAACTATATATATTCTCTAATGTTCTTATTGAGCCATATATAATATAGCTAATCAACCTAATATCAAGAATTTCATGATTGTCAAAATAATTTCAGTACAACCCTAAAAGTAGAATGACTTACATTTGGTAATTTTATGGATATAATTTGAAATTGAAAAATGCAATAGAACCACCTATAGTTATATAACAAACCTTTTTGATTTGGCGCAACAAATCAAGAAAGACCTCCTTCAAAATCAAAAAAGGGAAGAAAGGTATGTGAGGATTGGGAGAGAAACAAAAGATGGAGTAAAGAAGGAGAAATTCCAAACCTGCGCTTTTTATGAGTGTTTATTCCTTGCAAACAGAAATTGAGTATCCATATGGTCTAGGTTAATAATTTGACTGACACGGGAACTCATTTTCCATTTTCTGTGCATAACCGAAGTTCCTCTCCCATAATGCGTGCAATGTCCCTCTCTTTTTTCTTGGATATGTAAGCAACAACCAAGAAAAATGCAAGACCATAGTGGTTGGTCAGAGAGAAAATCACATGGATAGTGTCACCCCTTCAAAATGAAGGATACACTACCGATTTAATCGAATTAGCGGAAACTAGCAATCACATATTCACTCCCAAGGTATTTTTACACTCCTTCTTCTTTGTAGTGGAGACTACACGATAAACAGTTGCCCATTTAAGAAAAATAGCATATACGACAGATTCTCAACCGTTTATGAGGATAAAAAAGAAGGATACACGACAGACTGGTAGTTCTTTATGAGGAAAACAAGTGTACACCGCAGACTGTAGTCGTTTGGGAATATATATATGACCACATTTTTAGGTGGAACAGATAATAATTTATCGTATAATGTGCTTCTCCTTCATTCATCATAGTAGCTTCCCTCATTCGTATGGACCATTGACCATTGTTTCTTCATTGTGGATGATTTTTTTATTTTTATAAGAAACAAACAAAGAATTATACATGACTAGCCCTATGGTCCGTACATAGAGAGGGAATGAGCTAAATAGGGGTACAGACCAAGCCATATGACTTGCATTGGTTTTATGACTTTGAGCTAGATCCTGAGAGACCCCATCTGTGAAGTGGTTAACAAATACAAATGACATAAACTTAAGCTTGACAATGAGGGTTTCAATATCATGTAACAGATAATGGGTTTTATGGTCTCCCATGAAGGTCTTCTTGTTAATTTATTCCAAAATAGCTAATGCATCATTCTCGACAATGATTCGATCAAGTCTCTTCTCCAAATCCATCAACAAAGCATCTTTAATTGCTCGAGTCTCTGCTTATTTTGCAGAAAAACATACTAAATAGGTTGATTGAGAATAAACAAATTTATGGTTTGAATCCCTAAGAATGAAACCAGTTCACCCATATAGAGATTTGGGTTCCAAGCACCATAGGAATTTATCTTGGTCCAATCCTTGGGTTAACCACCCAAGGTGAAACTGGTTATGGTGGATAGATTGTAGATATTCCCTGTAACGATGGGGTTCTTATAGAGGTCAAAATCATCAACTTTGGTCTTGCTAGAATGGTAGCCGGTTCTTCTGATTTCCCATTATGGACTAAGTCATTTCAGGTGGACTATATCAAGCACGCAGTCAGTGGGAAGTTTTCAGATTTATCATACGCATCTTATAAGGATGGATCTGAAGCCAAAATCTAACCCACTGGTGAACGGTAAATTTTATAACATAGTAGTTTGCACATTTCCAAGTCTCCAAACTCTAGTAAGACAGTTGTAGGTTACTAGGGTATGTATAGTTTTTTCAGATTTAAACTTGCATCATGGACAATTAATTAGATATGTGGATGCGCTTGTGAAGAATTTCTCTGTCTGAAAAGTCTCCTTTCAAAGCTTTCCAAACAAACAACTGAATTCTTGCTAGTAGTTTACAATTCCACGTAGCCATCCATAAGTCAGAGTTCATGTTGTCACCACTAACATTTAGGGAGGAATAAGTAGATTTAGTATTGAAGTTACAATATTAGATGCCATCTACACCCTCTTATGTCTAGAGGTACAATACTGAGAGAGATTTCTTCGATATTCTCTTTTAAGGGTTGATCAAACACAACAGTTAACTTTGATGTATCCCGAATTATGAAGTCATGATTTATTAAATCGTTTACTCTAAATTTTTTATCAACACTAGTATTGATTTTTGGTATGACATTCCCTCCCCCAGGAATCAAATTGCCTCACAAAGAGTCAATAAAATTCCCTTACCCCACTATTCATGAGATAAAAGGTTTAATCTTACTCATGGTACCGTGAAGGCACTACCATTCCCAAAAAACATTTTCAGGGAATATAGAATTGAGCACATCCACACTGGGATAATATTTTGCGGTCATTCATTATGGATAAGTTAACTGCAAAAGGTAGGGGTGAGCAAAAAGTCCGGAACCGCGGATTTCATCCATATCCGTCCACAAAATTATGGGTGAAATCCAATCCGCAAGGTCTATGCGCCGGACATGGGTGGGATTCTCAAATCCGCACTTTTAGTGGTTTGATTGCGGCTGGACTTTGAAATATGCAGATTCACCCGCACCGCAGAGTACAAAGAAATTTTGATATCTTATTGGTGCCTAACTTGTTTCCTTGATCTTTCTTCTTCTCAGCGGAAATATAAACAGGGATCAATCACCAAAGATATCTTGATCTTTCCCTCCACCAATTATTCAAATCTGAATTAAAAGAAATCAAGTTAACTCTTACTGTAAATGCATATGCAACCTAATAGAATCCACGGACACATAAATATTGTATGAGATGAAATAAAGCTTACAAGTCAGACCATTTCAAAATATGATCATATGTAATCTAATGGTACCTTAGAGCAAGTCTTATGGTGGAATCCATCCATCTTTTATCTTCCACGCCATCTCAATACTTGGAAATGTGGATGGAAGCGCAAGTGTAATGGTGAAATAGTAGAAACGCTATTCTTAATGGAGCTAAAAACACGCAATTAAGAATGGAGCTAAAAAAACGCAATTAAGAATGAAGCTTTTTTTTTCAGCCGTTAGATTTTAACAACTCATTTTATATCTTCGGATAAAAAAAACACAATTCTTAATTGCGTTTAACGCTATTCTTATTGGCGTTCAGATGGATTCCACGAACCCTTCCGCGAAACCGTGGAACCTTGCTTGGATTTTCTGTGGAAGACCCCAACTTGGAAGCCACTAGACTTGACATTCCATGGTTTTTCCACACTTGGAATAGTTTGGATTCCACCATAAGACTTGCTCTTATAGAATGACTTCGATCAAACAAAGGACTTTGCTGATGCTGCCTTGTTCGTAACACTCACCTATGGATTTCAAGCAAAGAACAAATTATTTCCTATACCAAGAGATGAAGAGAGACTGTTTTGCAATAGTTCAAGAATAGAAGTAGAGAGAGAGCTACCATTTCAAACTTACTGAAAACCAATTTTTTGTTTTTGTTTTTGACCAAATCCACGGTTAATCAGTATCCGACCCGTATCATCCGCTGATCCGCGGACGTGAAATCTACGGGTGATTGAGCCGGACACGGTTTGATATTTTTTTTTTCAGAAAAGAGGATAGACTCCTCATGGAATATATTGATAAATATGATTCTCAGGAACATGAGAATCATTTGCTGTTACAAGATTACGACAATTTTCAATGTAAAGGTTATGCAATATAGCAATAAGACCTTCACCTGTCCAATTGTTCTGAATGGAATTAATATTACAAAAAGTTGCTATATTTGCTTCCTTTCTAATGCTAAATATGGAAATTAAAATAAAAACGATATGTTTGAAATTAATACAAGTGCTTATGTTATTTTCAAAGTCTTCACTGATGTTATAACGTTGTTATCTAGCCTTTG
This sequence comes from Papaver somniferum, assembly GCF_003573695.1. NCBI lineage: Eukaryota > Viridiplantae > Streptophyta > Magnoliopsida > Ranunculales > Papaveraceae > Papaver > Papaver somniferum. The sequence continues at coordinate 54,132,781 of NC_039359.1, forward strand.
CGTATGTTTCCATCAACATCTTTAGAGTTGGTTTTGAATCACTTTGGAAGGTGATATTGTAGCCACTCCATTCAGCTGCCCACCGGAAGGAAGCTTCAACACCCTTTTCTTCTAGTTGTTCTCTAGTAGTAGAATCTGCAAAAGACCCTCTTGCCTCAATTGTTTTCCTTGTAAAATCCATCACAGTTAAACCAATTCCAGATGTATTTATTGGCATATGCATAGTTATGGCTATGGACATTCTCATACTTAGGTATGTAATATGTTTTTCAGGTTCTTTATCCATAATTTGCAGAGTTTCATCATGCATAGGGTCATAAAATAGTGTTCCGTATAACAATGCTACAGAATTCTGGCCATTCCAATATGCTTTCCCCTTTGTTTTTTCCATGAAACCAATGATTTAACCATTCATGGAAACAAGTTTTTCCATCTGTTACATAATTTATATCAAAATTTAGATGCATCCATACCTGAATTGCAAAATTGCATTTAAGAAAGAGATGAGATAGGGATTCTTCATTCTCATTACAAAGACTGCATTTAGTATTAATGTTAGGGAGAATCACAACTACTCTCATACCTGTTGGTAATATTGAATTAGCTGCTTTCCACATGAAAAGCTTTATGGATGGAGTTACCTTTAATCTCCATATCTTTCCCCAGTTGCTTCCATTTTCATTGTTGTTGCTATTAGAATCTATTGAATTATACAAAAAGTTTACTGTGAAATTTCCTTTTCTTTTCAAGTTCCAATGAGCAATGTCTTCTACATCATTAACAGGGATAGGCATATCTAGAATTATACTAACTGTGGTGTTATCAAAGAAAGTTTTCAGTTTGTTTTCATCCCAATTTTTATTTACTGTGAAAAGATGACATACATTTTTGAAGTTTGTGGTACCTACAATTGGTTTATGCAGAGGCGCAATGGTATTTTGGATCCATTGGTCCTCCCAAATATCAATAAGTTTCTCATTTCCTATTTCCCATGTACAATGTTTCTTAATATGCTCAACTCCCGTAAGAATCCCTTTCCATACCTAGCTGTTTCCATCTTTCGGTTTTGGTTTAACATGTAAAATATCACACTTTGGGTAATATTTTTCTTTTAATATTTTAGCCCCTAATGACTCTGGTTTTTCTTTCAATCTCCGCCCCATCTTTGATATCATTGCTAGGTTAAAGTTTTCTATATTTTGTATGCCTAGACCTCCATCTTCTAAAGATTTACACATTGACTCCCAAGATTTTAAATAGATGCCTTTTTTACCATTTGTATTCTTCCCGTTTTCATCATTTCCCCACCAATAATCTTGTTGAAGATTAGAAAGAGTTTTACTAATTTTCTTCGGGATTTTAAAACAGTTCATTTGATATACTGCAAGAGACGATGTTACATTCTTTACCATAACTGTTCTGCCAGTACTGTTAACATTTTGACCATTCCAGCCTTTTAGTCGTTTAGTCATATTTTTTATTAGAGGTTCAAAGCTTTTGACTTTTGATCTGTTAGTAAATAAGGGAGATCCTAAATATCTATCATTTAGAGGAATTGAGTTTACTCCTAGAATTTCTTTGACTCTTCTTATTTTATCTGGATCAGTTTTAGGACTAAAGAAAGCCCCTGATTTACTAAGGTTTACAAGTTGGCTAGAATTTGTTCCAAAATCTTTAAAAAGAAACACTAGTTTGTGACAGGTTTTTAAATCAGCTTTGCAAAAAATGATGCAATCATCCGCGAAGAGAACATGACTCACAGATGGTGCATATCTGGATATTTTGATTCTTTTCAAGTCTCCATTTTCTTCAGCATTTAGAATGGTCCTAGACATAGCTTCCATACAAAACAGAAATAGATAGGGAGATAAAGGATCTCCCTGTCTTAATCCTCTTGTAGGATTAAAACATTCAGTTGGAGACCCATTTAAAAGAACAGACAAAGAAGTTGTAGAAATACATTGAAAGACCAGGTTACACCAAGTTTCTGAAAACCCAAGTTTTTTCATAATCTCCATTAGAAAGTTCCATTCGACTCTGTCGAAGGCTTTTGACATGTCAATTTTTAAGCCCAAGAAACCATTTTTACTTCTTGATTTTCTCATTTTATGTATTATCTCATGTGATATATTTATATTGTCTGCTATCTGCCTACCAGGTATAAAAGCTGATTGGTAAGGACTTATGATCTTTTCAAGAAGACCTTTCATCCTATTTGCCATGAGTTTTGCTACTATTTTATAAGTGGTATTGCTCAAAGCAATTTTGACAGATTGGACTGGACGCGGGTGACCTCTAATCCGCAATCCGTAACTGTCCGTCCGTTGCACATCCCTAGCAAAAGGTTATGTTAGGGGAAAAAGAGTTGGCGTGTAGGTGGAATCCCGATCCTCCACAACCCCCACTTAATCCGCTATAATCAACAGCCACGTGTAACCTTAATACCTCTATATAATAAACAACTTCTTCGCGTCAAAGACTCTCACTCTATTCCAGAAAAAAAAAATACACCCACACCAAGAAAAAACAATGGAGCAATTCAAAGGACAATCAAGATTACCTAAATTCGCAGTACCAAAGAAATATGATCTGAAATTAAAACCAGATCTTATTGATTGTAAATTCAATGGAACTGTTGAAATCAACATTGATATCAAATCAGAGACTAAATTCTTAGTTCTTAATGCTGCTGATCTTGTTTTTCACAATGATTCTGTGTTTTACAAGACCCCCACCTCTGATAAGGTAATTATTTTTGTTTTTTTGTTGATTTTTGAGAGTGGGTTTTTGTTTTTGTGTTTTGATTTTGATTTTGGTTGTGGGTTTTTGATTTTTTTAGGTTTTTAAACCATCAGTGGTGGAATTGGTGGAAGCAGATGAGATTGTTGTGTTTGGATTTGATGAGAGTCTTCCTCTTGGTGAAGGGGTTCTTGGGGTTACTTTTGATGGGACTTTGAATGATAGGATGAAAGGGTTTTACAGAAGGTAATGATTTTTTGGTTTCTCTTGTTTTTTTTTTTTTTTTTGGGGGGGGTGGGGTTGTATCAGCATTGTGTAATTGTTTGATCTAACTGTGATGGGTTTTTGATTGATTGTAGTTCTTATGAGATTAATGGTGAGAAGAAGAATATGGCTGTTACCCAATTTGAACCAGCAGATGCTAGGAGATGTTTTCCATGCTGGGATGAGCCTGCTGCAAAGGTATTAGCTAATAGTGTAGATTGTGATAATTGACATCATTATGGGTTCAATTGCCCAATATGTGCTTTGCTTTCTTCTTAATATGATCTAATATTATAGATTGCAGGTATACTTTGTAAGAAATTACTGACACCCTTGTGATAGAAGTGTGATGTGATGATTGTTAAGTTTTAGGTTCTCAACCTATGTTATGTGTATGCTAAATTTGTAATCATCTGATAACGTGATAGAAAGAGTGTAATGTGGTTCAGTTGCATCACGCCTGTTAGCAGTTCGTTGTAACTTATGAAATATATATCAGGTGTGATGATTGTTCAGTTGCATCATGCCTGCTAGCAGTTCGTTAACAAGTGTATTGTAAACAGGCTACATTCAAGATAACATTGGTTGTGCCATCTGATCTAGTGGCACTGTCCAATATGCCAGTGGTTGACGAAAAGCTTGATGGGGATCTCAAGACAGTGTCATTCCAGGAATCACCTATCATGTCAACCTATTTGGTGGCTGCTGTTGTTGGTCTGTTTGATTATGTAGAGGACCACACACCTGATGGTATGATTGTGAACAAAATTTTGTACTGATTCCTTATGTCTTTGACTGAGCAATGCGCTACTAGCAAAAGTTGTACTGAAATTATTGTTTATATGTGAAGGTATCAAGGTTCGCGTATACACTCAAGTTGGTAAGGTAAATCAAGGGAAGTTTGCATTAGATGTTGCTGTGAAGACGCTTGATCTGTATAAAGAGTATGTGCCGTAACTTTTTTTTTTTTCCTGACTTTCATTGATTGAATATTTTTTATGTAGTATGCTGATGTTTCTGATGAATTATTAGTCTGGACAATGTTTCAGGATTCATTAAGCCTTTGACATTGGGAGACTAAATTCATATATGAACTTGGACAGGTACTTCGAAACTCCTTACACACTCCCCAAACTGGATATGATTGCTATTCCTGACTTTGCTGCTGGGGCTATGGAGAACTATGGTTTGGTCACATATCGTGAGACTGCTTTGCTTTATGATGAGGAGCATTCAGCAGCTGCTAACAAGCAACGGGTACTTGACTTATCCTAGTCGAGATCTAGGTTTCATTTGCAGCCTTTTCAGGAGTTGTGTAATTCGTTTTTTTTTTCCTGAAAGTGCGGTACTAATGGTATCATTCTGCTTTTCAGGTTGCCATTGTTGTTGCTCATGAGCTAGCTCACCAGTGGTTTGGAAATCTTGTTACAATGGAATGGTGGACACACTTATGGCTGAATGAGGGATTTGCGACATGGGTATTTCTCACGGCCCTTCCCTATCTATAAGTGCATGCGATGATGATTCATAAATTCCCGAGGATGAGATACTAACATTTATCCTGATATCCTTGATTTCAGGTGAGCTACTTGGCAGCCGATAGCTTGTTTCCTGAATGGAAAATATGGACACAGTTTCTTGACCAAACAACTGATGGTCTTAGACTGGATGGACTTGCAGAATCACACCCAATCGAGGTGGGCATTTCTATACTGTATATCACGTTGATCTATGTATCTTGCTGGAACTTATCTCTAATGCTTCCGTGGATATGGATTTGTATGTTTCAGGTTGACATAAACCATGCTAGTGAAATTGATGAGATTTTTGATGCTATAAGCTATAGAAAAGGTGCCTCTGTTATCCGGATGCTACAAAGCTATCTCGGTGCTGAACCTTTCCAGGTTAGATTGTTTTCATGATACTCTTCAACCATTGTTAATGGCATATTCTTGTATAATGTTTTTACGTATTTGGTATCATACCTTAAGAACTCTTTCGAATTATCTGACCTTTTCCAAAAACATTTTTATATTTCTTGATGCTGATTATATTTGGTCGTAATAAATGGGTTCTTTCGTGCATCCAGAGGTCACTCGCGTCATACATAAAGAAGTTTGCTTGCTCGAATGCAAGGACAGAAGATTTATGGGCATCTCTTGAGGAGGGATCTGGGGAACCAGTGAACATGCTAATGAATTCATGGACAAAACAGATGGGGTATCCAGTAATTTCCGTACAACTCAAAGATGACAAGTTGGAGTTTGATCAGGTCTGTTGTTTTTGTCTCATCTTCTGTTATTGCCTTGGGTGTCTAATCATATAAGGAACCTTTTTTATTTTGTCAAATTCAGAAGTTTTTGTTTCGTTTAAGGTACATTCTTAAGGAACCTGACAATTGTGTAATTTGCAGTCACAATTCTTGCAAAGCGGAGCTAGTGGAAATGGTCAATGGATTGTCCCAATTACATTATGTTGTGGCTCATATGAGGCTCACAAGAACTTTCTGTTGCGGTCAAAATCAGAATCTTTGGATGTGGTGGAACTTCTTGGGTCTTCGGATGTGAAAGGGAACCACAAGCAGTGGATTAAGCTTAACATTGACCAAGCTGGTTTCTACAGGGTAAAATATGATGATGATCTCCAAGCCAGGCTAAGATATGCCATTGAGGCCTCATCTCTTTCTGCAACTGATAGATTTGGTCAGATTTGTTTCACTATTATTTAGCTGCTGTATTACAATATATTTTTGTGGTTCGATTATCTGACGCCCGTGTTATTATTTTGGACAGGTATTTTGGATGATTCTTATGCCCTATCTATGGCTTGCAAGCAGTCATTGTCATCTTTGTTTACCTTGATGAGTGCGTACAGGAAGGAGCTCGACTATACTGTCTTGTCACATTTGATCACTGTAAGTTTCTCCTCTTCACTTGATATTAAGTATTACCTTATTTGATGCGTTCACACCCTAATCACCTTCACCAATGCAGGTGAGTTTCAAAGTTGCATCAATCACTGCTGACGCTGTTCCAGAATTGTCAACCTACCTTAAGCAATTCTTCATCACTCTCTTCCAGAGTTCTGCGGAGTAAGTTTACCCTGAATGCTAGATTAAAGGATTTTACTCAAGTATCTCAATTAACAATTAAATTGGAAGAGTGCCCTTCTTCTTTCATATATATAAATAGGTGATTAACTATGAGGTTAAATGATAATCTTCCTTTTAAAATCGTTATTCAAACGGTATGCTACTGGTACTGTGTACAGGAGACTAGGTTGGGAGCCACGTCAAGGTGAAAGCCACTTGGATGCTATGTTGAGAGGAGAGATCTTGACTGCTCTCGCCCTTTTTGGACATGATCTGACGCTAAACGAAGCAGTTCGACGTTTCCGTGCATTTGTGGATGATAGGAACACACCACTTCTCCCCCCTGACTCGAGAAAGGTTAGTGAATCAGAAGAGTCGCTTTACTTCTACCCTTTATATTCCTGTTGTCAAGCACATAATTATTTGTTGTTACCAAATATTTTGTAGGCAGCATACGTTGCAGTTATGCAGACTGTTACTGCATCAAATAGATGGGGCTATGACGCACTTCTGAAAATTTATAGAGAAAGTGATCTTAGCCAGGAGAAAACACGCATTTTAGGTAATTAATCTTCTTTCTGGTAAATTCAGCTATAATATCGCCGTTCTTCTTGTGGTTAAAAATTTGTTTCTCTTGTTGCAGGCTCACTTGCCTCTTGTCCAGATCCTAGCATCGTCCTCGAAGTTCTGAACTTTGTGTTATCACCTGAGGTAATTTTATTCGTTTATTAAGAGAGTTCTTTCAAAGTAATATAATCTAAATCTTTTACAGAAGGGCGTGATTGGTGAATGATCTTAATTTTTGTTGTGGCAGGTCCGAAGTCAAGATACTGTTTTCGGACTAGCTGTAAGCAGGGAAGGGCGTGAAACTGCTTGGTGTTGGCTTAAGGTATTGTTTTTTTTCCAACTAGTAATGGAACACAACCAATCTTCATCCCTCTTCTTGAGCATATCTTTTTTTTTCCCGAGGTCATCAAACTACACATCTAGCAGAACTCTGATGAGTAATATATATACCCCGCATAATTTTGCCATATAACTGTGATGCAGGAAAAATGGGATCACATTTTGACTACCTATGGTCCTGGATTTTTGGTGACACGTTTTGTCGGTGCTGTTGTCTCTCCGGTAAATCTCGCGACCTTGTCTCCTTTCTACTTTGCTCTCTTTATAGTAATGACAAAACCCAGGGTTAACAATACAACTTTTTCCTTGATTTTCAGTTCTCTTCAACCGACAAAGTAGCTGAAGTAGAGGAATTCTTTGCCACCCGCACGAAGCCTTTCATTGCCAGAACTTTGAAGCAGAGTCTTGAGCGAGTTCACATCAATACAAAATGGGTCCAGAGCATTCGTGACGAAAAGGCTTTTGCTGAAGTTATTAAGGAATTGGCACACAGAAATTACTAGAATGGTCAACACGTCGAAATTTACTACCACTTGAAAACTAGTTTAGCCCTTGAATAAAAAGCATCAGATAAATCTAGTCTTTACTAAACCTTCGTTTTAGCCCTTGAATAGTTGATTATTATGGCTTAATTGGGTTGTACTACGTCCGTGCGAACAGATTAAGACGTTTTACAGTCCTCGTTAATTCACGAATGTTCAGCTTTATAGTTCAGATGGGCTTGCCAGTTGCTTTGTCTTCGGTTTTACTCTTTACTATTTCCAATTCTCTCCTAGGTCATGATTCCGTATCTGTGAACTGATCATATTGGAGATCATATTGGAGTTCAAACATTATATGAGAATATCTTCCTCCCTGCCTTTGAAAAGCTTCTTTCATCACTGCAATTTCATGGTTAGGTATGTGTTAGCTGGCTTGGAACTGTATCAAGCACTTATGCCGTGGTGTCAAGGGAGTACCACGGTCATTTTGTTTACGTCCCAACTAGCTGTTTAGTCATTCGTACTGCGTGTTCTGTCCGAGTTTTCTAAGCTCTAATGCCCTCTCTAAGGCGGAGAAAGGTCCTCTAGGCCAGCTTCCGTCTGAGAAAGATCTTGTTGCACCCAGATTACGCGAATGCGTTTAGGCCTACATTATCTTCAGGCGAGGTCTGGGCCGACTGGAGTTTTCTTTGGAGGAGCTTGCTTGTTTTGGCTTACACGAACTCTTTATAGAGCAGCAGCAGCGAGCATATTGGCTTTATGACCTGGTATATGAGACTTGTTTATGTTCTTGGAGGTGTCAATAACAAAAATATATGCTTCTACTCCAATTTGTATGATCAGCTATGTACCATTGAAGTACTATTCTAGTAGTATTTGATGGTCAAATATGATGAAATTTGTGTAGGAAACGTGTTTCTGCTATTTTTGCATCAACGGATGATAGATCTTGTCTGTACACGTGTACCTTAAAGCAGCGTTATACTCCCTCCGTATTAGGAAAAGTGATACTTTCACTTTTTCATTTTTGCCTAAAAATAGGCCAAACTGGAAAAATGAAAGTATCATTTTTCCTAAAACGGACGGAGTATTTGATTAACCGAGTGAGAAATAAGGTCTCAACATTTTAACAGTTATCTGGTTAACTGATAGGTCTTGCGACCCAAATGATGATTCTTCAGGAAGGAGGTCGAGACTTGCGTTGTATGCAAGAATTGGGTGCCCAGCCAGTACAGCTTTACGCAATCACAGATTTAGTGGAAAGGAGTCGCATAATGACAATATGTATAAGTTGAAGCCGTGTATAAAGTGCACAACAGTCTCGGATCGGTTTTCAACCCTACCGACCATAGAACCATAAAGGTCGGGTTATTTTCCAGCTGCCCTTGTTAATAGTGAATTTCTAGATCGGTTCGGCTATGAACCGCCCGATCTAGACTTGGTTCGTGCGGTCCGATAGCGGTTTACAGATTTCATGTAGACCAGGCATAGTTGGATCGAGTAAACCTAAAACCCATACCGACCTTACCATACCGAGTTATATTTTTATAATGAAATACTTGTTCGCTGACTTGTTGTTTGAGGGTGAAAACGATTTCTGCTAATTTTGGTAATTTCGGGTGTGTGGATGAGAAACGAGTTTAAACCCTAAATAATGTACTGCAAGGGAGTACTTTAGATTCGAGAGATCAATCTGTACAAATCCGTCCTGAACCAAGAAATGGCCGTTCCAAACTTGCTTCGGTGACAAAGTGAAGGAGAAGGGTTGGTTTTGGGGAGGGAAGCGAAGAGAGTGTTGAGACCAGAATAGTTGATTCTGGAAGAGTAGTTGTTTCACGACTTGTATCAGAAAGTGGGAAGCTAACAGATGGAAAGCTAGCAAATATTTTCTCAGTGTTGTATCCTCCTGACCTGAACTTGTTGTTCGGTGGAAATAGGTAAGACCTATTTATACAAGTCGAAGTGAAACGTACTCTGGTATTATAACGGGCGTAGTGTACGTCGTACGCTGTAAACTGCCAAACCAATACCCAATGAGCATCCCCCAGTTTGTGACATGTGTTGATGTGTCGTGGAAAACATGTAGCATGTTGTTGTTCGGCAAGTTGAGCTTGGGAGAGTTGCCGTCTCTGTGGTGACCTTCGACGGTCGAGATTTTGCATCTTGAGAGGAAGGGTAGCCGTTGATTATTGCAACCCTTCTTTTGGTAGCCAGTGGAATGAAATCATGTCCGGTACGGCTTTAATATGGCCTAGTTTAGGCGCGGCCAAAAGTTAGGGTTTTGGCTTTGTTTGGGCGCGACCAAACTAGGGCTTGGCGTCGGGTCAAAGGTTGCCATGCGTTAGCTAGTAACCTTGGACGGCTAAGATCTGTATCTTAGATGGAAAAGTGGTCGTTGATCTTCACAAGCCTTTGTTTTGGTAGCCGCATAGGGAAGGCCGGCATGGTATGGCGCGTCAAGGTGGTTGGCATGCCATCGACACATGTGGCATGGATGGCATGCCTTGGCGCGGTTTCGGTGTGGCCAAAACAAAGGTTTTGGCGTTGGGACAAAGGTTACCATGCGTTGGTTGGCGACCTTGTACGACTAAGATTTGCATCTTAGATGGAAGGATGGTCGTTGATCGTCGCCATCCTTTGTTTTGGTAACCGCATAGGGAAGGACAACATGGTATGGCGCGGCAAGGTGGCTGGCATACCATTGGCACATGTGGAGCGGCTGACATGGTTGGCATGCCTTGGCGCGGAGGTGCGGCTGGCATGGCATGCCATTGGCGCGGTGGTGCGGCTGGCATGGTTGGCATGCCTTGGCGCGAAGGTGTGGCTGTCATGGCATGCCATTGGCGCGATGGTGCGTCTGGCATTCCTTGGCGCGGAGATGTGGCTGGCATGGTATGCGATTGGCACAGTGGTGCGGCTGGCATGGTTGGCATTCCTTGGAGCGGATATGTGGCTGGCATGGTCTTCCATTGGCACAGTGGTGCGGCCGGCATGGTTGGCATGCCTTGGCGCGGTAGCATGAGAATTAGGGTTTGCCATAGATGATGTCAGTCAGTGTTAAGGGTTCTGCCGTGGAACATGACCCATGTAAAAAAAAAAGGGTACCCCGATAATTCTTACGTAGACATGCTGATTGATTCAATAAATGTGTTAATGGTCATAGTGACGTCATGTCAGATGTACAATTTTACGATTTTGACCCTAAGCTAAAAACCACCATCAACATTAAGTCCCCTGCTTAGCTCGGAACAAGAGCATTGTTGCGAGGTAAGCATAAGATGGTGACAGGCGAGGACAAAAATCGAAACAACAGGTCGTGAAAAGATGGTCAGGAAGGTCCGACTAACTTTTTTCGAGAGGTAAGGAGAGTTCATGATCCTCGTGTTTGGTGGCCTTGCATAGATTCTATTTGTGGTGTAGACTGTGAAGTGGTGAGATGAAGATCGTCGGCTTAGTCTGGTCATGCATCACCTTGGCTGGGTTGGGAAACATCGAGACGCTGGCTTGGCGAATTGTTGGTGTTGGTGCGGTTTGGAAGGGGGACGCATGCATTGCGTTGGCTTGGACTCAAGTGTGGTAATGGGATTGGTTGATGGCTTGGTGTGGCAAGCATGACGTGGACGGTGGTGCAAGGCGTGCGTGGACGGTTTGGCATGGTGGGGCCAAGGCATGGCGATGTTCTGGCAAGGAAAGCATGGCGCAGACGGCTAGGCACGGTGGTGGCTTGTCTTTGCGGGAATGGTTGCCTCCTTTCCTTATTTGACTCACATAGGAAGTCCTTTCCCTACTCAAAACCCCGCAAGTGTTATGTCCGTAGAAAGGGAGCGTTATTCCTTCTCTTCATGTCACCTTGTCGGTTTTGTTTTTTCAAGTCTCGGTGCTGGCGGCAGAGAAGTAACAACGTGGGAAAGCGTGTCTTAAACATGTACTTCCACGTTTTTTCACCAAACCCTAATTCACCTCATATCCAGGAATTTCCTCATGTTCGCTGGTAGAAAACGGTTTCATTAGAATCTGATATCACGCCTCAATCCGCGGCTAGTAGGAGGCTTTCCTTTTCGTGACCTCATCGCTCTGCTGGATATAAGAGATGATCTTGAATCCTTCATTCACACAGGTTGTCCTGAAATCGTGTCTATCCTCTATCCTTTCTCTGGTTTTGTAGCGCATAATGGGATCTTCCAGTGACAGACGTGCCTCCAACTCTTTGGGGATAAACTTTGGAATCGGCGAAAACCAGTCTTCTTCTCATGGGGAGGAGTTGAATAGAATTGAATCTCTGTTCCATGAAGCTGGCGAAATATTCGGGACATATCTTTGGAGTAAGAACGGGAAGGCGTCGAAGCATCCCAGTGCGTTGGGAGGCTTTGGTGCAACAAAACCTCTTCACGGCCCACTGTTAGGGCGGGACAATTTTCTTCTCAGTTGAATCGGTGAAAGACCGAGTTTGTGAAATTTTTAGGGAAAATCAAAGTAGCTCCCCTGTCCAGGACGATGTCATAACCCTTGGTTCTGATGTAAAATGAATCGGGAAATTCTCCTCGAAAGGTCGCTGAGAAGACTTCCGAGAAAGATGATGATGCTGCGGTCGATGAAACTGAAACAACTTTCGGAGTAGACGACGAAACTGTTGTCTGTGACATTGGGGAAGTCGTGGTGGCATATGCTGGGTCGGTTGTCGAGGCGGATGTCGGTAAAGAGACGGTTGTTGTTGCTGCTGAGATGACTTCCCGGTGGGATGTTGAGGCTGCTATTGTTGATGTGGCTTCCGGATGGAATCTTCGCTTCCCGAAAGACTGTTGGGGAAAGTGTTTGAAAGAGCTCTGACCGAGGCATTGGGTATTCGCACATTAACTTTCAATGACTAGCTTCTCCCTTTTTATTGTTTCTATTCGTCTCTTAGTTGTCCTGATGTTTTGCAGACTTATTTTTTTTTACCTTCCTTGTATTCGTGGCGAAGTTAGGGTTTCTTCAATTAGCATCCCGCTTGCGGTTTCTATCTTTGAATAAAACTTCTCATTTTGAAATACCCAAGTCTTCCATTATAATGGGTTGATGTTTATGGTTGTGATTGGATGGTTAATGACTTCTCCATGATTTGAGATTTATTTGGTGTATTTTTTTTTCCTGAGATTCGGAAAACTCATTCGGAAAGAAAGGTATGCTTTTGAATAAAAAACGAAACCCTAATGAAGAAGAAAAACGACATTCATCTCGGGGAAATACAAATATCAAGTGAAAGGAGAAATTGCTGAAGAAAATACTAAAGGGAGAGTGCTGGAAGAGAGTAGTACATCGTTTTAGAGATTGAAGGGTTTGAGCCATCGTGAGTGAATTATCACACCTACGAACTTGTCTGTGTTGATGAACTTGCAGTAACCTCCCAGAAGGACGTCTGCCACCAGATATGGCTCGTCTTCTTTTTCCTTGGGTGAATCGGTCTGAACAGGTATCTTCACCGTCATCTTCCCGACTTGAAACGAGTTCGCTTTGACCATCATATCTCCGATTTGAAACGAGTTCGGGGGTTGTGTAACCGCTTGAATCCTGGTCTCGTCGGTTTCGATTGCAGCTTCCAAATTCTTTGCAAAGCGTTTGAATGTCCCAACGCCCCACTCACATCTCTTGACAGCGTCCGCGCCGGTAATCACCCTGAGTCCCCATGACAGAATAGGAGAAGAAATGACTGGTTGTAGAGAAGATCGTTCGGAAAAACTTACTTGCATTTGGAACTTATGAGTTAGCGCCAACGGGTCTTCTCCAGGTGACCGGGTTCCATCGGTAGCTCGTCGATCCGGCAGCAGGTGAGACGGTTTGTTGGAGATTCTTTCGGGCGTTAACATCGGTAGAGGGGATGTTCCCAATTTCGTCTTGTTGTCGAGTACCCACAAGTGCCCCAATATCATGTCGTAACTTAGTTCTTTGACAATGTGGAATTTGCTATGATTTATAGCGTCTCCCATACTGTTATCGAGGTTAATGCAGCCTACGCGTTCAAGGCTTCCCCTCCCGGGCTCTCAATCACGGATTGGGAATGGTAGCCTCTTGTTTCGTAAATCCCGCATCTTTCAGAGTCTTGAAGGTAACAATGTTGAAGTCAGAGGCCGCATCGATTAGCGTGTTGTCGAATTCAATACCTCTTAAATAGGACGTGGTCAGCAGTCCCTAGTTGTCTTTTTTGATTCCGCTTCCTGAGAGAGCTTGGGCTCTTGGCATGGATTCCGTAGTGGGAAAAAGCCGTTTGCTCGACACGAAACGATTGAGATCCGTGAAGATATCTTGGCGCTCTACCTTGGAAAGGTAGAGAATTTTGCATACGTGCTGCATCATTGATCGTACAGTCTCGTGCACGGAGTCCCCAGAGACTCCACAATTCCTCAGCGGAAGTGGGTCTCGATGTACTCCGTCGTTTCCTAGCTGAAGTTCCCCTGCCTCTATCTTTTCTTTGAAAATATGTTTTAGTCTGTTGCAATCACTGGTTGGGTGATGAACAAATCTGTGGTAGTGGAAGTATCTGGGGTTTGCCATCTCGGCCTCAGTCGGTGGGCGTCTGGGAGATGGTAGTCTGATAACATCATCTTGAATCCATGCTTCTAAGAGGTCGATCACTTCCTCAATGGGAAACGGGAAATCCAGGGCATTTCCTTCAGCTTCGTGATGACGCATGGGAGCTTTAGCGGCGGCCTTCCATGGCGGAGTTGCTCGTCGTGCTGGTGCTTCGCGTTTAGGCTGCTGGTCGGCAGTTGAGGCCTTCCTTTTTCCTCCCTCGTTTACTACGCTCACAGAGGAGGGACCAACATTGTACTGCATGTTGATGAGACGTCTATTCCCGCGAGTTTCGCGCACGTCTTTGGCTCTGGTTGGTCTAGCTCTTGCTAATAATGCTGGTGCTTTTGTTGCTGATCGCCTGACATCTTCATGGATCTCAGAGAATGTCTGGAAACGCAGGTTCTCTAGCAAGGCGCGGTAAATGGGAGCCATACCGTTGATGCATGAATTCACCAGCTGTTGTTCGATCACGTTTGGGTCATGACAGTCTAGTGCTTGAACCCTGAATCTCTTGAAAAAATCATTTGGATGTTCGTTGTCCCGTTGGTACATCCTTCATAGGTACGAGAAGGTAACTTGTTCAGACACAAAGAAGTACTTTTTGTAAAATGCGGTAACCATGCCACCCCAGTTGGGGATGCTGTTGGCGCGATGTTGTTGTACCATGTGTATGCTCTTCCGATAAGCGATTTCGAAAACTCCCTCAGACGAAGAACGTGATTCTATTCATGCTCGCCTAGGGACTCCAAGAATCGAGAGACATGCTCACGTGCATTTCCGGTTCCATCGTACATGGTGAATTGAAAAGAGGACTATCCACTTGGAAGAATAATTCTTTGTATTTTAGGTGGGTAAGGAGGTTGATGCTGATGCATGTACATTTCATCATTCTTGATTCGATTCTGGAGAATTTGCTCCAGATCCTCTCGTGTGACAAAATTGGACGGCTGATTTCTTTCCAATGGGGTTCTGGCACGAATCTCCTCGTCCGCGGAGATGCTTTCCATCAAGGTGCTGGCGCCAGGGGTGTTGAAGGCGTCTCTCATTATCTCTGGAAGCCGTGACTCCTACGACAGCCGTTTTGTCATGGATTTGAGAAAAACAAGTACTTCTTTCTATGTCGAGACCATGTCCGTCTGGGCTCTAACGAGAACTTCCCGTCGTTCCATCAAATCAGCGATGGTGACATAGGTTCGGCTTCCTCTGGTTCCTCCGGTTTCTCGTTCCGTTGGTTGGGTAATTGGAGTCTTAATGGCGGTTGGAGGCTCCATGCTTGACGAAGCGTTAGGAGTGGTAGCGGCAGCTCTGGCCCTGGTGATTGGCGGCGTAACGCCCGTAGGAGCGCTTTCAGTACTGTCAGGATTAGCAAGTTGCGCAGGAACATTAGAGGCGGCAGCGACTCTGGCCCTGGTGATTGGTGGTTTTACACCTAAAGGAGTGCTTTCGGTGCTGCTGGGGTCAGTAGGCGGCGTACTGATGCTGTTGGAAGTAGCGTTAACACCAGAGACAGATTCTGCGTTAGTGTTCTCGACGGCTGATCCGGATCTGGGTTCCACCATGTTGGAGTTGGAAGTGAAAGGTGATATCAGAAATTTGGAAGTTTATATTGCAACCGAGAGATTGATCTCCCATTGTGGTCGCCAATTGTTTGAGGGTGAAAACGATTTCTGCTGATTTTGCTAATTTAGGGTGTGTGGGTGAGAAACGAGTTTAAACCCTAAACAATGTACTGCAAGGGAGTACTTTAGATTCGAGATATCAATCTGTACAAATTCGGCCTGAACCAAGAAATGGCCGTTCCAGACTTGCTTCGGTGACAAAGTGAAGGAGAAGGGTTGGTTTTGGGGAGGGAAGCGAAGAGAGTGTTGAGACCAGAATAGTTGATTATGGAAGAGTAGTTGTTTCACGACTTGTATCAGAAAGTGGGAAGCTAACAGATGGAAAGCTAGCAAATATTTTTTCAGTGTTGTATCCTCCTGACCTGAACTTGTTGTTCGGTGGAAATAGGTAAGACCTATTTAAACAAGTCGAAGTGAAACGTACTCTAGTATTATAACGGGTGTAATGTACGCCGTACACTGTAAACCGCCAAACCAATACCCAATGAGCATCCCCCAGTTTGTGACATGTGTTGATGTGTCGAGTGTTTTCGTGGAAAACATGTAGCATGTTGTTGTTCGGCAAGTTGAGCTTGGGAGACTTGCCGGCTCTGTGGTGACCTTCGACGGTCGAGATTTTGCATCTTGAGAGGAAGGGTAGCCGTTGATTATTGCAACCCTTCTTTTGGTAGCCAGTGGCATGAAAGCATGGCCGATACGGCTTTAATATGGCCTAGTTTAGGCGCGGCCAAAAGTTAGGGTTTTGGCTTTGTTTGGGAGCGACCAAACTAGGGCTTGGCGTCGGGCCAAAGGTTGCCATGCGTTAGCTGGTAACCTTGGACGGCTAAGATCTGCATCTTAGATGGAAAAGTGGTCGTTGATCTTTGCAAGCCTTTGTTTTGGTAGCCGCATAGGGAAGGCCGGCATGGTATGGCGTGTCAAGGTGGTTGGCATGCCATCGACACATGTGGCATGGATGGAATGACTTGGCACGGTTTGGGCGTGGCCAAAACAAAGGTTTTGGCGTTGGGACAAAGGTTACCATGTGTTGGTTGGCGACCTTGGACGACTAAGATTTGCATCGTAGATGGAAGGATGGCCGTTGATCGTCTCCAACCTTTGTTTTGGTAACCGCATAGGGAAGGCCGGCATGGTATGGCGCGGCAATGTGGCTGGTATGCTATTGGCACATGTGGCATGGCCGGCATGCCTTGGCGCAGTTTGGGCGTGGCCAAAACTAGGATTTTGGGCCAAAGGTTACCATGCATTGTTTGGCGACCTTGGACGAATAAGATTTGCATCTAAGATGGAAGGGTGGCCGTTGATCATCGCACGCCTTCATTTTGGTAGCCGCATAGGGAAGGCCGGCATGGTATGGCGCGACAAGGGGTGGTTGGCATGCCATTGGCACATGTGGAGCGGCTGGAATGGCATGCCATTGGCGCGGTGGTGCGGATGGCATGGTTGGCATGCCTTGGCGCGGAGGTGCGGCTGTCATGGCATGCCATTGGCGCGATGGTGCGGCTGGCATGGTTGGCATGCCTTGGCGCGGAGATGTGGCTGGCATGGTATGCCATTGGCATAGTGGTGCGGTTGGTCATAGTGTGCTGATTGATTCAATAAATGTGCTATTGGTCATAGTGGCGTCATGTCAGATGTACAATTTTACGATTTTGACCCTAAGCTAAAAACCACCATCAACACCTGTTTAAGCAGTATGTCAATAATATAAACGATTACTTAATATGTGAAAACTGAAGACTTTACTCTCTGCATCAACAGTAAAAAGAAATTTGCTAATAATAATAATAATAATAAATTCAATAATCTAACTGATAATAATCTTTAAGCAAGCTGAAAAAATATCTCAACAAAACTGATAATAACCCCAAGCAAATTGAAAGCAAGACTAAAAGCAAATTAGATTTAACTGTTTTGATATTTCTGTAAGGAAAAATGAACGAATAAAGAATGAAAGAATGATAGCTAAGGTTTTAGTCTTCGACTTAAGTATAAGAGAAAAGTCCAAGTATTCTTCAATTAATATGTAAGTGAAAACTCTGATAAGATGGATTATTCTAGAGGTTCTTCCAAGTAGCACCTGCAACGAACAACAAGAACAAGAATAATAAGACTACAATCAAATGATATGAGTTGTTCTATACTTCAAGCAAGTACGTAAGATCCGTTAAAATATGAAGATGATAAGAGATACCACCAAGGTATGTTAAAACATTGTATTACCATAGATGTGTTCAAACTAATACCATGACACAACAATGGATGTCATAGACGTGTTATACTATACTACTACAATTATGTTCAGACATGCAGATGCTTTCAAGTACAGTCAAACAAACTCAATCACTCATATAAAATATATAAACATCAAAAACATACTATTCAGCAAACACCATTAGATGTTATTAGCTCCCTTCATCAATCTTCCCCATATGCAGTCACCGGACCTAAGACATCTACAAGAAAAAGTGGACTTTAATTAGATTAAAAATAAAAAGTTACAATCAACATAAACACAAAAAATATTAAAATATCTGTCTCAATCTCTTTAGTGTTATCCACTGCAAAGCTATATACATCAATATCCATAGGTGTAAGAAACCAGTTCTATGTCAAAATGAGGGCCTCAACTATCCCAGGAGATGACGAGATCCAAAATGGGTCAAGAAATGCTTCCAGGTACTGAAAGCTGATTCAGAAGCAACCGAAGAGACAGGGATAGCAAGAATGTCCCTTGCAATATATGACAAAATGGTATATTTGGAAGAATTGTTCTTCTACCAACCCAACAAGTTAAATTGGGGGGTAGCTGGAAAAGCGAGGGTATATCAACCACACCCAATAATTCGTTTGGTAATCTGTATGGACTAACTCCAATATATTATGAGAGAACCAACTAATAAAGAGAGCTCTATCAAGAAAGATATCAAAGAGTTATATCTCAATTTCTCAATGCAATCAGAAAATCAAACAGATATTAATCCATGATCCTGATTGATATGAGAAATAACTTGGACGGTACCGAAGACCAATGTCCAAGTGTCAATCAATTTATATCCAACAACCAAAGGTCAGGTTTAACGATTGATTGAACTGCGTACAACCTGTGATATTTCAATCATATAAAAATATAATGCGGAAAAGAAATAACACAGACACTAGAAATTTTGTTAAAGAGGAAACCGAAATTGCAGAAAAACCCCAGAACCTTGACATCTTTGAATACCACATTGTATTAAGACGCTACAAACACTAGCCTACTACAATTTAACTTCGGACTGGAATGTAGTTGATCCCTAAACAATCTCATAATGATCAAGGTATAGACAAATCACGCTGGATTCTGCGCACTTGATCCCTTAGATGATCTCACACACGCCTAAGAGTTGTTACGACCCAAAGTCGAAGACTTATAGACAGATCGATCTCACACAGATAAGTCTATTCTCATAGATAAATCTGTCTCCCACAGAAGTACCTATGATGTTTTGTTCCGTCTTTTGATAAATCAAGGTGAACAGGAACCAATTGATAATCCGGTCTTATATTCCCGAAGAACAGTCTAGAAATATCAATCACCTCACAATAACTTAACTATATGGTAGTAGAACAAGTTATTGCGGAACCACAAAGTCTGAGACGAAGAACTTTGGGATTACTTTTTATATCTTACCTATGGGAGATAAATCTCGAGCAAATTGTAGAGAAGATAGTACTCATTACGATAAAAGAAGTAAGATCAGAATACGTGACTAAGGAGACAATAGTTGGATATGGCTTAACGAATCCCAAATGAAGTCTTCAAGTCGTTAACCTATAATGGTTTTGGAAAAACCTAGGTTAAAGGAGAATCGACTCTAGTCGCAACTAGGACACGTGAAAGTGTCGGGATTAAGTTTTATGGTTGCTAGAGTTCTCCCTTATGCAGTCTTTCAAATCAGGGTTTCCTTTCAATCAAAGCTAGGTTTAGCTTAGTAACAAAGTAATTAATATTCACCGTTGGATGAGACCTGATTTAAGATTCAAGCTAAGTTTTCTTAAAACCAAAGAAATATCTCTCCAATCTTAGATGGTCTTAGCTTGTTATACACAAAGAAATATACCTTTATTTAGATATAGGTAACCCTACCTAAATGTGTATATTGAGTTGGCTCAACAATAATTCACCGAGGTTATCCATATGAAAACTCTTTATACGATCAATCATGATAGATAATCAAATGAATCTAATTATGTTTTTCATAGATTTTTTCAATAGTTCATCATTGAATACAAATGTATATGAACCAATTGAAACAAAATCGGTTTGATTCGTAATTATACAAAGTACTTATACCAGAATCAATTCATGAACATTTATCCACGGTTTGCAAAGATTG
This sequence comes from Papaver somniferum, assembly GCF_003573695.1. Classification (NCBI taxonomy): domain Eukaryota; kingdom Viridiplantae; phylum Streptophyta; class Magnoliopsida; order Ranunculales; family Papaveraceae; genus Papaver; species Papaver somniferum. The sequence continues at coordinate 54,152,810 of NC_039359.1, forward strand.
CATTCCTTAAATTATAAATGTTTTATTTCATGAGAATGAGAATTATATATGACCGATTTTAGAACTTAACCAAATCCGTTCGCGTACTAGGTATGCAAACATGAATTTCTGGACTTTGGTCTGTCCATCCGTTCGGATACCAAGTACGCAAACAACCATCCCAGACCCAACTCAGATAAAACCGTTCGGATACTAGGTATACAAACAAGTTCACCAGACCTGAATACAAAACAGTTTGCATACTAGGTACGTATACTGTGCTGTTTTCCAGACTTAGGTTTTGTTCTAAACTCCCATTTCAATCATTGAAACATCCTTAGAAGACGACAATGACTGTCTCACATAAACCATTAGCTTGTAAGTAATTTTAAAGTTATCGAATGGTCAATACCAAACATTCCAAGTTGACACTAAATGATTGTCTCACACAAATCATATAAGATGTTTCAAGGAAATTTCCTCATAACCATCTTTTGACTTGATATTTAGTTTCCAACAAATAATGTTTCTAACTAAACTCGTCAATAGTACGATGAACGTTGCTAAAATCTTCCAACACATATTTCGAGAAATAGATAAGCGAGATAAACTCAGATCGAAATATCAAATGTGTATAATGTAAAAGTCTATATAACTATACGACTTAGTCTCATTAGAAGATAGAATAGAATAGACTTCTGAGTGATAGATAGTTTTAGTCTCCACATACCTTGTGTTGATGAAGTTCATCCAAGCTCCCCTCAATAGATCTTCGTTTTCAATTAGTGAACGCCGTGAAGCCTAAAGCTCAACTACACTTCTATCGTAATCCGATACATGGCTATAAGTAGACTAGAAATCAAGACTATAGTTTTGATGAACTAAACTTGACAAAAAATCTTGAGATATGAAAGCTTGCGAGTTCGACCGAGCAATGACCTGGCAATCTCCCCCTTTTTCAATTTTAGTGACAAAACTATCAATACAAATGGATTACCAAATATAAATAAACTTTGTAGATTCTTATCCATCATGCTTGATTTCCTTGGCTCTTCAACATTCCTTGAATTATTCGCTACTCCAAGTACTTCCAGCGATTCTGAACGTGTTCAACTCAGTATCATTGTTGTTGAAGATCCGTAGCCATAACAATAAGAAAGCATATGAAAAACATATGTTCTCAATCATTGTTATACAATATCATAGTATTATTATACAACATCAAAGTCCAATTGCATCACAACTTTGACAATAATACTATGGTGGTATGTATCACTCCCCCTTAGTCAATACTTTCATCTCACAATGAAAACCACTCCCCCTTACATAATGATCCGTAAACCATATGTATGTAGTGTGAACTACTAAATAATTCTCCCCCTTTTTGTTAATATAAATTGGCAAAGGTACGAAAACTATGGGATCATAATGAAATTGTCAAAGAGATAATTCATGACCAAAAGAGATCATATCAACTTTGTTTCGATGATTTCACATATTCGAAACTTAGGGTAATCATCAAGGAGTTTGTAAATATACAAGATAACTCTTTCAATATTCCACATCCGCACTCCCCACAAAGATTTGGCAATAAAGCACAAGTTCAATTAAGAACTCTCCCCCATAAAATTTTATTCCCGAAAGAACCACAAGAGCGACCTCACTTTTACCAGAAACGAAGGATTTATTTGGATATTAACATATTACATGAAACATGAATTTGTATCCAAAAAACTCGAATAAATTAACCAAAAGAGGATCTTAATGATTAATTGAATCGCAAACACTCAACATAATAAAACTTATGAAGCCGTACAATACTTTCACATAGAAGCGGATCAGGAAAAGATCAATTATGCGGAATGTTTCAAAAGTTCACTTTATCTTTTATCAATATTTGCATAAAGACATAATAGACTTAATCTTTGAGCATATATGAGATAATCATAGGTCACGGATGTAAACACACATATCCTGTAAAATATTTTTGCAATATATAAAACCAATAAAGATCAATACTACAAAATCATCTTCCAAATAACTTAGAATTTGAATAAGTAAATCTAAAACATTGGAAGATGAAAATCGTTGGAAATAGGTATGTGTAATCACAATATTTTCTATTCCAAACCCTAGTTATCCTTCAAAAATAAGAATAAATTCTCTCATAAGAAGTTTCCTAGACATTAAGATTCTTGAAAAATTCTTTATCGTCCCCGAACTCCTTGTCGTCAACAGACATTGGAACATAAGGTTCATGAAGAAATGAGTCAATTATAGCGAACCTTCTTGACCAATGCCGAACCAGGGCCTTCTGAATTTCAATAGATCTTAGAACAATACCCTTAATTTGCTGCATCACCATCCTTGTTTCTTTTAACTCTTCAAGAACACCGGAAAACTTTTGAAGATTAGAGGGACTAGCCTTTGGTTTCTTCATATTCTTCCCTTTTCTCTTCAAAGTTGTAGAGGAATGAGATTTATCTTTTTCATTCATGATTGATGGCTTGAAAATCATATTAACATTCTTTCCATCAGAAGATATGATGCTTGGGGTCTCCATTCAAGTATGGGATTGTGAGAGAAATACACAAAACTAACTCCACAAGCAATCTTTTGATAAAAAGAGTTTTATGGAAGGAAAAGGGAATGTAGGGTTACAAAACCTAAATACAGAGTAAGTAGGGTTCACGTGCGATCAACATACACAACCCTAAAGAGGGTAGAAATGTCGATTTTAACCCGTTCTTATTTTTTTTTTAATATCATTGAGGATATATAAAAAAACAACAGAGAACCAAAAACAAAAAGAGTAGATTTTGACCCTAAAACACGATTGTGCAGAGCTCTTGTCTCTTTGAATTTAGACAAATGAGACAATATGCACCTTCAACATAACTAGATTGTGTTGGGGTAAACAATAATCTGTCCACCATGAGATTCCAATACGGAAATCTCAGTACCCTGTTTCATAGGTCGTTTAGACCTCGTTCTTTTCTGTAGAGATCTAACCTTTTCTTTGGAAATTAACTTCTTTGGAAATAAGTTTAATTTACATACCTCAGATGAATTTGACTTTAGAAAAAGTTTGAGCTTGTTTGGTAATCAATTTTCTCCCAGTTTAAGTTTGTTGACATATCTTACTTTATGTTTGTACTTGAAACAATTAGAGAGTTCATGACCCTTAAAAATACAATAAGAACATGTCAATGTGGAGGATGGTTCAGGCACCATAGCCGAACATGCTGCTAAACGAATTGAAATACCTGAACATACGAGATAGAATTTTCAATAGATAGAGAAAAATCCATTTTATCCTCCAACGTGGTCGAAAAAGTTTCTTCAGGATGAATATCAAGATTAATGTACGTATTACTACAATTATCAAAATTGATATTTTCGTCAAGGAGTGCTACACTTTATTTTTCATCTTCATTTGAATCATAGTGATCAGACATTTCATCAAGAGTTGCAACAAGACCTTTGTTTCCAGTGTATTTTCTACGATTTGTACACTAATTTGCAAAATGACCAAAACCTTTACATTTGAATCACCGTGGCATGTCCTCATCATCAGTGTCGACAATATCCCTCTTTTTATGAGGGGCATGATTATGAGGTTTAACTGATGATTTAGGTTTATCTTTGATGAACCGTTTAATTACTTCTCTTCAAAAGAAGATTTCTAAACTATCTTGTGATCAGAGAGACTGATTTGTCAAGATCTTCATATGATGAATCAGTCTCAATAGGATCAACCACAGAGTTGCCAACACTTTTAATTTTATCCAGTAATTTAGTGTTCGTTTGTGCTTTGAAAGCAATATCCTTTCTATATTTGGATATATGCTCATGATCTAATAACTTTAACTTCCCAATGAGAGTATTTCTGGAAAGTGTTTAAAGGTTATTTCCCTCAATGATGGCATGTTTTATAGAATCGTATCTAGCTGGCAACGGTCTGAGATTTTCATCACAGTGTCCTTTTCAGGAATAGTCTTACCCAATGCAAAACATGCATTAAAAATTTCAGACAATTAAAAATACTCATTAGCCATATTAAGGTTTTCCCAATCATAATTTATGTTTTGAAGCTAACTTGTTTTTCACAGGTATTTCCTTCAAATACGGTTTATAAAATATCCCAGCATCTTTAGACCGAGTGCACGTAGTCACATGGTGCTAAAGATATGGGTAATGATATGGATAATAGCATTTAATCTGTCAGAATTTTGTTTTGCAGCGAGAATCTCAACATGATCATACTCAACAATATCCTTTGCAACATTTACAATGTTACTGTGACTAATGGAGGATCATAACCATTAACAACCCGAACCCATGATTGAAAATCAATAGCTTGAAGAAAGGAACACATAGCAATTTTACACCATAAGTAATTCGATCCATCGAAGACTGGCGGTACGTTTATAGAGATAACGATTCTGTCCACAGAGTCAGAATGCTACAAACACAGACTCATGAGATCTTTATGTGTTTTCCTTCTCTGATACCAATTGAAAAAGCGGGGGTATAACAACCACAACTAATAATTCATATGACAATCTTTACGGACTAACTCTAGCTTAATTCCGAAAGCACCAGCTAATAAAGCGAGCTCTATCAAGAAAGATATCAAATCAAACAGATAGTAATCCGTGAGCCTGATTGATATTAGAAATAACTTGGACGGTACCAAAGACCAATGTCCAAGTATCAATCAATTTATATCTAACAACCAAAGGTCGGATTTACCAATTGATTGAACTACGCATAACCTGTGGTATTTCAATTATATAAAAATATAATGCGGAAAATAAATAACACGGACACCAGAAATTTTGTTAACGAGGAAACCGCAAATGCAGAAAATCCCCGGAACCTTGTTCTTCTTTGAACACCACACTGTATTAAGCCGCTACAGACACTAGCCTACTACAAGTTAACTTCGGAATGGAATGTAGTTTAGCCCTAACAAATCTCACACTAACCAAGGTACAGTCGCGTTCCTTACGCCTCTTGAACCATGCCAGATTATGCGCACTTGATTCTATTAGATGATCTCACCCACGCCTAAGAGTTGTTACGAACCAAAGTCGAAGACTTATAAACAAATCCGTCTCACACAGATAAGTCTGTTCTGATAGATAAATTTGACTCGCACAGAAGTACCTATGATGTTTTGTTCCGTATTTTGATAAATCAAGGTGAAAATGAACCAATTGATAATACGGTCTTATATACCCGAAGAACAGCCTAGAAATATCAATCACCTCACAATAACTTAACTATATGGTAGTAGAACAAGTTATTGCGGAACCACAAAATCTGAGAAGAATATTTTTCTGATTAGTTTTTATATCTTACCTATCGGAGATAAATCTCGAGTAAATTTTAGAGAAGATAATACTTAATAGGATAGAACAAGTAAGATCAGAATACGCAACTACAAAGAAAATAGTTGGATCTGGCTTCACCAATCCCAAATGAAGTCTTCAAGTCATTAACCTATAATGGTTTTGAAAAAACCTAGGTTAAAGTAGAATCGACTCTAGTCACAACTAGGACACAGGAAAGTGTCGGGATTAGGTTTTCCAGTTGCTAGAGTTATCCCTTATATAGTCTTTCAAATCAGGGTTTTCTTTCAATCAAAGCTAGGTTTAGCTTAGTAACAAAGCAATTAATATTCACCGTTGGATGAAAACCTGATTTAAGATTCAAGCTAAGTTTCCTTTAAACCAAAGCAATCTCTCTCCACCGTTAGATGGTCTTATCTTGTTACACACAAATGAAATATACCTTCATTTATATATGGGTAAACATACCTAAACGTGTATATTGAGTTGGCTCAATATTAGTTAACCAAGTCCATATGAACACTTTTGTCTTAACCACATTCATCTAACACTTCTAGATCAAATATGAAGATCAATCAATCATAAAAGATAATCAAATGAATCCAATTGTGTTTCTTTCTCATAGAGTTGTTCAATTGTTCAATTGTTCATCATTGAATATAAATGTATATGAACTAATTGAATCAAAATTGGGTTGATTCTTAATTATACACAACACTTATACAAGTATCAATTCATGAACATTTAGCCACAGTATGCAAACATTGCATTCCTTAAATTATAAATGCTTTAGTTCATGAGTATGAGAATCATACATGACCGATTTTATAACTTAACCAAATCCGTTCGCTTACCAGGTACGCAAGCAGGAGCTTTTGGACTTTGGTATGTCCAGCCGTTTTCATACCAGGTACGCAAACAGCTATCCTGGACCTAACTCAGGTAAAACCATTCGCATAATAGGTATGCAAACAAGTTCATCAGACTTGAATCATACCAAAATAGTTTGCATATTAGGTACGCATACTGTGTTGTTTTCCAGACATAGGTTTTGTTCTAAACTCCCATTTCAATCATTGAAATATCCTTAGAAGATGACAATTGCTGTCTCACACAAACCATTAGCTTATAAGTAATTTTCAACTGATCGAACGCTCAATACGAAACATTCCAAGTCGACATCAAATGATTGTCTCACACAAATCATATAAGATGTTTCAAGGAAATTTCCACATGATCATCTTTTGACTTGATATTTAGTTTCCAACTAAACTCGTCAAGAATACGATGAACATAGCTAAAGCAAAAAGCTTCCAACACGTATTTCGAGAAATAGATAAGCGAGATAAACTCAGCCCGAAATATCAAATGTGTATAATATAAAAGTCTATATAGCTATACGACTTAGTCTCATTAGAAGATATAATAGAATAGACTTCTGAGTGATAGATAAGTTTTAGTCTCTACATATATTTTGTTGATGAATTTCCTCCAAGCTCCCCTTAGTATATCTTCCTCTTCAATTAGTGAACGCCGTGAAGTCTAAAGCTCAACTACACTACTATCCTAATCCGAGACATTGCTATAAGTAGACTAGAAACGAAAACTATTGTTTTGATCAACTAAACTTGACAAACAAGTTTGAGATAACAATGCGTGCGAGTTCGACCGAGCTATTCTCTAATAGTAGCACTCTCACATACATCTGCTAAGTACCTTTCAACTTTAGACCTTCCATCAATACTAACACTTTCCATTTTGCGCTTCTCTAACCTCCCTTTCAAAAGAGCCTCTATACTGTCCAATGAATCCACACCTGCCTCAACCACTCCAGTGTCTTCTACAGTTTCGTTGCTTCATTACCAACTGAATAAAGTAGCTTGTACTCGTCGAAAAGTTTTTGTAAGTCCGTTTTTAAACATTCCCTCAACTCAGCAACCCTTTCCAAATCATCCTTGCACAAAATCTCAAGCCTGAAATTCAATCCAACTTATTTTTCGCGAGGATCAAGAGGTACAATGATAAAAAGGAAAGGGATCATAGCCTCATATAACCCCAAGTACTTCATATACTTTTCAATCATCACAATAGCCGTGTCAAAAATGAATGAGTCTTCATAGTTTCTCCACTAAGCCAGTTGTTGATGAATGACACAAAGTTGCCAAATGAAGGAATTTGACATAATAGAAGTGGATGCTGAAATCTTGATAGTTATATCGAAGAATACCTTGAGGAACTTCACAATACTTCTGGTGTTGCTCCAATCAGCAGAAAAGGGAGCATGCACAAATTTCTTTGTCTTCTTACCGGCCCTAGTTTCATTGGCTTTATGGACACCAGGTTCTGGATCAGAATCACCATCCGATGAACTAGAAGCATCTGCAATAAAAGGACAACAATTTAATAAAAAAACATAATAAGAAATTCATAATAATTAACTTGAATAAGTTTAAGCAACTAATTACCTGTCTCATGCTCTACAAAAACATTCCCATCTTCAGTATTAGTAGCCGCAACATTGGAAGAAGAAGCAACATATGCACTCATACTAAAACAAAACTTCTCTATGAATTTCTTATCTTCGAATTTCATCCTTTTAAAAGCTTTCTCATATTTCTCTGCGGCTTCTAGCATAAGAAAAGTACTGTTCCACCTAGTTTTTACGTCTAATATCAATCCCTTACTATAGATTATCTTTTCTTTAGAAGAGCAATTCTTAAAATTTGCCATTCTACACGGAGAACGGGAAACATACTTCACCACAACCCTAATTCTTGTAATGGACTCATGGCATTTCTTCAACACATCTTTCACCACAATATTAAGGACGTGAGCCTGGTTCTAGTTTTTCAGTGTCTCCATCAAATACTCAACAACTACATCATTTGCGCTTGCATTTTCAAGAGTTACTGTAAACACCCTATCAAGATCCCAATCTAACAAACAAGTTTCTAAAGCCTTTCCCATGTCAACAGCTATGTGACTTGCAATTTGAGAAAAACTGATAATATTCTTATGCATGTTCTAATCATCATCAATGAAATGGACAGTAATACACATGTAATTCAGATATTGAATCGAAGTCCACGTGTCAGTTGTCAAACATATTCTCTGCTGGTTATCTTAGAAATATTTCTTCAGATTATCCTTTTCAGTCTTATAAATAGCTAAAATATCACGATAAACTGTCATTATGGATGGGATCTTAAATCTAGGTTCAAGGACATGACAAAAGTTCCTAAACCCTTCGCCTTTCACCAATAGAAAAACTGCCCATCCTAGATAAAAAAACTCGATAAGGCTGTCTTACAAGCCTCAGAAAGCTTTTTAATCAAGGATGAGCCGATTTGTTATCAAGGATGAGCAGTCTTTTAGTTCTGGTGCAAGGCGAAGGGTTTAGGGACCATTTTACTCCTTGAACCTAGATTTAAGGTCCCATGTAGAATGATAGTTTATCATGATATTTTAGCTATTTATAAGACTGAAAAGGCTAATCTGAAGAAATATTTCAAAGATAACCAGCAGAGAATATGTTTGACAACTGACACGTGGACTTTGATTCAAAATCTGAATTACATGTGTGTTACTGTCCATTTCATTGAAGATGATTGGAACATGCATAAGAAGATTATCAGTTTTTCTCAAATTGCTAGTCACAAAGGTGTTAACATAGGAAAGTCTTTAGAAACTTGTTTGTTAGATTGGGATCTTGATAGGGTGTTTACAATAACTCTTGAAAATGCAAGCGCAAATGATATAGTTGTTGAGTATTTGATGGAGACACTGAAAAACTGGAACCAGGCTATCATGAATGATGAAAACATCCATCTCAGGTGCGCTGCTCATGTCCTTAATCTTGTGGTGGAAGATGGGTTGAAGAAATACCATCCGTCCATTACAAGAATTAGGGTTGTGGTGAAGTATGTTTCCCGTTCTCCTTCTAGAATGGCGACTTTTAAGAAGTGTGTTGTTAAAGAAAAGATAAGCTGTAGTAAGGGATTTATATTAGACGTAAAAACTAGGTGGAAAAGTACTTTTCTTATGCTAGAAGCCGCAGAGAAATATAAGAAATCTTTTAGAAGGATGGAATCCGAAGATAATATATTTATGGAGAAGTTTTATTTTAGTATGAGTGCATCTGCTGCTTTTTCTTCTAATGTTGTGGCTACTAATACTGAAGATGGGCATGTTAGACAGGTAATTAGCTTCTTAAACTTATCAAGTTTGTTCAAGTTAATTATTATGAATTTCTTGTTGTGCTTTTTATTAAATTTCCCTCCTTTTGTTGCATATGCTTCTATTTCATCGGATTGTGATTCCAATCCAGAAGCTGGTGTTTGTAAAGCCATGCAACCAGGGCCGGTGAAAAGACAAAGAAATTTGTACATGCTCTCTTTTCTGCTGATTGGAGCAACGCCTGAAGTTTTGTGAAGTTCTAGAAGGTATTCTTTGATGCAACTATCAAGTTTTTAGCATCCACTTCTATTACGTCAAGTTCTTTCATGTGGCAACTTTCTGTCATTCATCAACAACTGGCTACTTGGAAAAAGAGTAAAGACCCATTCATTTTTGATATGGATACTGTGATGACTGAAAAGTATATGAAGTAGTGGGGGTCATATGAGGCTATGAACCCTTTCCTTTTTATTGATGTACTTCTTTATTCCCGTGAAAAAAAAGTTGGATTGAATTTCAGGCATTAGATTTTGTGCAAAATTTATTTGGAGAGGGTTGCTGAGTTGAGGGACTGTGTAAAGAAGGACTTAGAGAGACTTTTTTACGAATACAAGCTACTTTATTCAGTTGGTAATAAAGCAACAAGTACTGTATGATACACTGAAATGGTTGATGCAGGTGTGGATTCGTTTGACAATATGAAGGCTCTTTTCAAAGGGAGGTTAGAGAAGCGCGTAATGTAAAGGGAAGGTCTGAAGTTGAAAGGTACTTCGAAGATGTATGTGAGAATGCTACCCCCAATTGACTTGTTGGGTTTGTGGAAGAACAATTCTTCCAAGTATACGGTTTTGTCATATATCGCAAGGGACATTCTTGCCATATCCGTCTCTTTGGTTGCTTCTGAATCATCTTTGAGTACTGGGAAGTCTGTCCTTGACCCATTTCAGAGCTCTTTATCTCCTAGGACAGTTGGGGCCCTTATTTTGACTTGCGTACTCCTATGGATATTGATGTATCTAGCATTGCAGTGGGTAACACTGAAGAGATTTAGACAAATATTTTAATCTTTTTTTTTTGTGTTTATGTTGATTGTAACTTTTTATTTTTATTTTTAATCTAATTAAAGTCCATTTTTTCTTGTAGATGTCTTAGGTCCGGTGACTGCATATGGGGAAGATTGATAAAGGGAGCTAATAACAACTAACGGTGTTTCTCGAATGATATGTTTTTGATGTTTCTATATCTTATTTAAGTGATTGAGTTTGTCTGAATGTATTTGAAAGCATCTGCATGTCTGAACACAACTTTAGCAGTATAGTATTACACATCTATAACATCCATTGTGGTGTCATGGTATTAATTTGAACACATCTGTGGTAATACAATGTTTTAACATATCTTGGTGGTATCCCTTATCACCTTCATATTTTAACGGACCTTATATACTTGCTTGAAGTATAGAAAATTCATATTATTCGACTATAGTCTTATGTATTTTTTTCTTGTTGTTTGTTACAGGTTGATCGAATTTTATATAGTGGTAAGAAGGTTGTCGTTCTCTCAGACTTGTGAAGATTGATTTAAGATTTAAGATTATGGAAAGAACCGAGACTATGGATTCAACCATTGACCAATTTTTAAGTGATTCAGTTAACAACAATATTTATGCAATTCACACGTTCGATTTAATTCTAAGATATTGCCAATATTAGATTTCCAAAATATTAATTTTTAATCGCAAGTATGGAACATCAAGAGCTCTAAGCTAAGCATGCACCATCAAGAGAGAACACAACTAATTAATCAAAATCTTATAATCAATTATAGTTCAGTGCAAATAATCATAAAGAAATTGCAATAATACATTAATAAGAAAATACCACTTTATTATTGAAACAACGCTTCCTCCATAATCCCAGCATGTGATTCTAGTTCCTCATTATTACAAAGAAAACTAAATAGAAGAAATAAAAGAAAATTGTGAAACTGGCTACCGGCTCACCGCTCTCCCCCGTCATGTTCTCGACATCAATATATAAATTTCAACAAAATCTAACCTTCCTCTTTCAATTCTCTTCCACATGTCATGTCCAATGGGAGTGTGACACTTGTCTAAGAATACACAATATCACCTAATAAAGACTCGCCACATGTCCGACCACTTGCTTTTCTTTTCATGGAAAAGAAAATATTATATGAGCACATACTGATCTTATATACGAGGTAAGTACTCATTTTGTCATTATCTCAATTCCAAAACAGATGTCATGTATTAATGTGGTGAAGTATATATTATGCTCAAAATCAATCTTCTTTAGTTGCAAAAGATATTTAGTTTTCTTTTTTCCTCCACCATGTCGACATAACTCGTACATTAATTATTGAGTAGGATTTTTCATTTTTCGTGATACCTCCTAAATCTTTCGAGAACTAATCACTAAATCCTTCATCCTAAAATCCACGAGACCAAAATGCTCGAGCAAGTTAATTTCTCAAACCAACTTCAGCCCATCATCTCCTTCACTAAGTTAAATTGGGCCTATCCCATTTAGATCCAAAAGTATCCAAGACCCCTGTACTCCGTAGTCCATATTTTCCTCTTGGAATCCTAGTTTTAGCCGATTTTCTTGGAAGAGCCCATTTTATTCATTTACCTACAAAAACACAATAAATACCGAAATAAGTACCAACAATATATATTTTGGGTAGTACATATGTAAGAATTAATCGCTCATCACACCCCCAAACTTTTATTTTGCTAGTCCTCAAGCAAATTTATTCTAGAAAATAAAAACTCACTAGGTGGCCCTAGTGACCGAGTTATAGTCTCGGGAGGGTTTACCAGAGGTGTACCCAGAAAACCTTTACTCCAGACCCTACCTATCTACGCAGAACCTTGAAAGGAACTAAAGAATCTCCTTGGTTGTCATACTCTCATTGACTACAGGAGGAAGTACCCTAATGAGAAATTCCAATTGCTGTACACGAGTTTGCACTCAGTATACTATAATTCGTATATAAGTGACAGAGCTCTACTCAGATAGTTTCTGGACATCATAACTGGAGTCAACCAATCCCATGGAAAGATTAAGAAGATGGATAAAGATAAAAAAAAATGGTTTAAAGTGAACGGTGTTTCCCATATCTGTCTGAAGGCCTCTACCAAGATGAACCTATCCTAATGGACTGAGATACCGGTCTGACTAATATCAACACAATTGGCATATACAAGGGGACCAGTGGTCGATAAACCTAACTCTAGGTCGACACAACTGGCATATACAAGGGCACCAGTGGTCCACTTTATTGAATTTATTCCGGTTGGTCTGATGGTCTGGTCTCAATTTTTTTTTTTTTTGGTATCTCAATCACTCTATTTCACCCTAGCAATGGTAACAACTTGAATCATGTGCCCCACAAAATCACTTAAAAAATAACAGAAGGATTAGGATTTAACGAGATATGACGAAACTACCATGTTTTTTTTTAATTCTAACACCTGAGCATCCTTAATAAGCATAAATTTCTAGGCTATGGAGTTTATTTATTGCAACTAAAAAGTTTCTCCCTTACCCCCAAACTTAAATCTAACATTGTCCTCAATGTTCTAAAGATAAAATTAAAAACATGAACAAGGAGAAACTGTTACCACGTGAAGCAAAAGAGTTAAGGAAAGATATTACCGTGTTGCATGAGATTGGGTTACCTCCCAAGAAGTGCTAAGTTTAGAGTCTTCAGCCAGACATTGGAAGAATTAGTCACCTCATAGGATCATATAGCAGTAGCCGGAATAACTGTGGGTCATCTGGATCAAAAAGTGCTAACCACAAGAAGAGAAAACTACAACAAACCAAGAAGACATCGAACATACCCTTGTTTAAGAAAACTACATCTAGTCGTGGTTCAGGTTCAGGCTCCATAAAAGGGTCTAAATAAAAAGATTTCATCGGTTGGATTTCCTCAAAGGAATTCTGAAGATCAGGCTGAAGAGTCTGGAAATACTCAACTAAGAACTTAGAAGCGCATAACAAAAGCATGAATAATTGGGGATCCTCTAAGTCAATCAGATTTGACTCACACAGCTGACCACAATGAAAGAGATGGTCTTCCTTAAGAAAATGTGTCGACCCTATTCTCCTAAAGTAATTAGGTTTAGTCTCGAAACTTAATAACCGACACATTTGAAAATCATATGTTCCCACAATTGGAAGAAAAGTTTTTGGTGGGAAAACAAAGTCAATCTTGGTATCATAGCCTGGGTTAACTGATGAGTGCCAAATATTGTATATATTTATCCCTTTTTGTTGGCATTTTAACTCATCTTTTATGCATTAATTCTACATTTTATCCCATATTCTGTATTTTCATTGTTTTCAAGAATAAATATTTTTATTAATTAATTTTGCATTTTTAGGTAATAAATAAAGTTCGGATGAGTCGCGGAGCGAAAAGAGCAGAAAAGTAGTGAAAAGCCGGGAGAAATTACGCAAGGAAGCCGCGAAGAATGGTGCGCACAACCTCATTTTCTACACACAAAAGCGCCTTCTTTCTCAGCCATCAGATCAGTTCTCAGAAGCATCCGACGGTCGCTCCTTCATAGAGCATCAAAATCTGAAGTCTCTGCCGAGCACCACAGCGCTGAAATTCCAAGCCTTCAGATTAGATGGTTGTTGAATCCAACGGTCGCTCCCTTGCTGTTCATCAACGTCTGATATCCCCGCCTAACACTACAGTACCTAACTCCATCAAGTACCGTTCATTTTGTTGTATCATATAATCCAACGGTCGCTCATCGCTTGCCTCCGCATCACCGTCCGATCTACCAATCATCATCGCATCCCACGGTCGAGATTCGCCAAACATCAAACTCGATGATCCCACTACACACCTTAGTGACCGAACACTATACCCCAAACCTAACATCACCTAATCTCATTCTATCGACCCATCTCCACCATCACCACCCACCCTGTGCAGAACCACCACCATCTCCCTGTTCCCGCTCAACCACCACCACAACCACCTCTACCAACTCTCAAATCACTCAACCACTATAACCCATCTCCACTACCATCATTACCACCTATCTAGCCACCTAATTTCCCATTTTGATACACGTTTTTCTTCCAAAACCCTAACGTGTGAAAATTGGTAAATTAGGTTGATTTAGATGGACAATTGGACGTAGCTAGAGCATCAGGAGAGGAATTGGAGGCATGGGTCGACATCTACCAGTGTCATCAGTGATTAGGTAAACTTTAATAGAAATTTTTATATGAACCCTAATTCCATAAATTGGGGATTTTTGGGGGAAATTGATGGTACTTCTAATTAGAAGCATGGGTCACGTATTAGGGGTGTTATCAGTGTGTTAGGTGAGTGAATTTTGGATTTTTGGGTAAAACCTAATTTCACAGATGTTGTGGGATTTTTGGGATATTTCTTATATGTATAAATAGATGTTGTGGGATGTTGTAATAGCTATGTTAGGATTAGCCTACATCCAGAACTTTCAAGTTCTGTTAATTTTCATGTTTCAGTTAAATATGCTTGTGTTTGCTTTGTTCTGTTAATTGCTTGTCTTATGCTTATGTTCATGTTATAATTGTTATTTGTCTCCTGTTAATGTGTTAGATGTTTATGTGTATTCACATGTTAATTTCAGTTCATTTGTTAATTTCTGCTCAGTTTCATTTTGTTTATGTTCATGTTAGACTTTTTATTCACTGTTAAATGTTCACTGTCAGTTAAATGTTCCTGTTGTGTTTAATGTATTGTTACATTTGAAGGAATGCTAGGCTAGGTATCTGTGAAGCAATGTGCTGATTGTGCAATGGCAAGAAATCAGTGCTCATAGCAAGCTGATGTTCTTGCCATTCTCCTTGTATGCTTAGGTTGTAGTGTTGATTGTGCATTGGGGGAAATTAGTGCTCACTAGTGACAATGAGCAAGCTAATTTTCCTCCCATTCTTTTAGTTTGCCTGTATCCTGCCTTAGCTTTGCTTCATTTCAGTTTCTTATTCATCCCTGCCCTTGGCTTAGGCCTTGGTTCATTCTTGTTTTGTTTTGCTTGTGTTCACCCTGTTGTTGCTGTTTAGTTTTTCCATTGCTTTTGTTCTGTTGCTTCTCTTATTCCATTTGCTCTGCAACTCTCTTGTTTTGCTTTCCATTGCTTGTACATTCTATTTGCTTCCCCCTGCTGTGTGCTCTCTTGTGCTGCTGTGCAGCTCTTTCTTTGCACTGCTTGTGCAGCTGCCCTGCCAAGCTGCTGCCACTCTTGCTCCTGCTGCTTGTGCTGCTACTTCTTTTCCTGTTGTGCACTTGCCTTGCTGTGCACTTTCATCTGCTGCACTGTTGCTGGTGCCTGCTGCACTTGCTTTTGTTGCAGTTCCTGCTGCATTGCTCTCTTCCTCTGCCAAGCTGCTGCTGCTGCAGTGCAGCACTTGTGCTGCTGCTGCTGTTGTTGCTGCTGCTTCCTGCAGCCAAGCAAAGGTCCATCAAACTGAAACCACAGCTCAGGTTAAGACCCAAAGGCCTAGCTAAATCAAAGCTCAAGTTCAGTCCACCAAGGCCCATTTCATTAAGGCTCAAAGCCCAGTTTAGGTTAAGGTTAAAAGCCCAATCCAATCAACTGTGGGCTTAATCAAAAGCCTAAGTTTAAGGCCTAAGCCCATTTGCACTTCAAAGACCAAACTGAGCCCATGCTCAGTTCCTTTTATTGTGAACAAACCCATTAGCACTCAAAGCCCAATTTAAGCCAAAAGGCTTCAAAACCCAACAACAATTTAGGAACCCAATTAGCTAAAACACTTCCAAAACACACCCGATCTCTGTGGATCGACCCGTACTTGCACGAGCTACAACCGACGACCGTGCACTTGCGGTTATAATTTGTAGGACCTTTTAGAAGCCTACCAAGTTTTTGGCGCCGCTGCCGGGGATTGGTGCTGTGTTTTATCTGTGTTTTATTAGCTATTTTGCATTTCATTTCATAGCATTTGCATCTGCATCTGCTTCATTTCATTTGCTGTTGGACCTGCTGATTCTGAACCTGTTTTTCCTCTGCTGGGACGCCACCAAGGAAAAGAACCAAAACCCAACTGGGTTTTTGCAACAATATCAGAGCAGCTGGGCTGTGCTACAAAGGTAAGCCTAAACCCATTCAATTGAGAGAACCCAACCTGTGGGCTTCCAAATTTTTTAATTGTGGGCTTGTAATAATTAACCCAATTTTTTGGGCTTTTTATTTTCCTATTTTGGGTTTGTAATAATTATTTTTGGGCTTGTTGTGGGCTTGTATTTATTTTGTGTGGGCTTGTTTAAATTCTTTCATTGGACTTGTATTTTAGACTCTGGGTTTAAACCCAGCTGAGCTTATAACTGATTGTGGACTTGCTTCCACTCAAGAGTGGACCTCGAAACCAAAGTTTTAAAACAAACTTCGGGCCTTAACCACTTGGGCCAAATTAAACTTTCAAAATTAAAACTTGGATTTTCGTAGGCCGCAGCCTTCATTTCATCAGAGGCTTGCACAGTGGGCTTGCTCCCATTTCAAAAACCAAATTTTATTTTCTTCATTTTATTATTATTTTAAAAAAAAAAAAAAAATAAATAAAAAATAAAAAAAATTCTTTTGCTCCCATTTTAAACCAAATTTTCAAATATCTCCCACCAAAACCAAATTTTTCCCAAAAATCCAAACCCTTTTAAAAACCAAATAGTGGGCTTTGTGTCATTTCAAAATGGACCAACCTCGTGCTCTCCATGAATACATGTATCCATCAATACAAATTCCATTATCATGTATTGTATTACCTCAAACCAATGACCCTTTTAAAATAAATGCAAACATGATACAAATACTTCCTATATTTCGAGGGTTCGATTCTGAGAACCCCTATACTCATGTAAGAGAGTTTGAACAAATTTGTCGGACTATGCAACCTGATCATTTGTCCGAAGACTCTCTGAAATTGCGTTTGTTTACATTTTCTTTAAAAGAAAGGGCCAAAACATGGTTTTACGGTTTGAGACCACAATCAATCACCACTTGGGAACAACTCACTAATCAATTTTTCCAAAAATTTTTTCCACACCATAGGACCATCGCTATTCGTCAAAATATCAATTGTTTTGTCCAATTGGATGAGGAAACTGTTTTTCACTATTTTGAACGTTTTAATGATTTGTTGAGTGAATGTCCACACCATGGAATTGAGAAGTGGAGACTTGTCGTCATCCTCTATGAGGGACTAGACTTTAAATCTCGAACCATGGTTGAATCTATGTGTAATGGTGAGTTTATTGATAAATCTGTGGATGATGCATGGAATTTTTTAGCCGAGATTGCAGAAAAAACCCATCAATGGGAATCCGTTAGGGAAACAGGAACAACACCACATGATATGAGTCATCCCCATGAATTAGAGTTTTATTCTTGTAATAGCTCCGACCTTAGGATTGAAAATTATCCTAGATTGCAAAATGCCTATCATGATGATGATGATGATTATGTTATGTTAGAAGAACATGTCTATACTGAAAATGTTATGGAACCTTTGGGTTCAAATACATTAGGCTTCTATGCCCCGACCTTAATGCATGATATTTCTTCTAGTATTCCATGTGATGTTTCCCCTGATGTGCCGATACACGAAAATAAATCTGTTGATGATGTTGATAATTCTGATTGTAATCTTGCCAATTTGATTGATGATTGTGAGCATGATGTGACATGTGTAGATGAGTTAGAAGATTTTGATTTGATTGCTAATGATATGCCTATTCTTCTACCTAAGTCACAATTTGGTGGCCTTCCACCCAACCTAGATTTGGTTTGTACCCATATTGCAAAACCAATTTTTCTGAAAATTCCTAATAGGATTGGAACTGTGTGCTTCCCAAGTCCTCTTGGACTATTTTGCTTCAAAATATAACACTTTTAAAGAGCCACAGTTGGAAATTGCATGTTTGCCCATCCCGAAAACAGTCCATTATGAGTTAGACCTTTTGAATCCTGAACCCTTAAAATTAAAAGATTTTGTGCTTAAAAGTAAACCTGTTGAACAATTTAGGTTTAGGGGTGATTCATTCGGTTTTTCACTCTCATTCCCATTTAAGTCCAATTTTAGTGTTTTGAAACTTTGTGTCTTACACTTTTTCTTTTGGGTTGATCCTCAACTCTTTAGATTGTTAGTGTATGGTGAATTTTTTGTATATAATCCAGTAGATAAAATTTCTTAAAAACCCTTTTGTTCCTTTTGTATATATTTTGCTAATCCAATTGATCTCGGCTAAATATGTTGGATTTTTGCCTTGAATAACGGAGTTTTAATTCTGCTTTCGCCGAAATCGGGTATTCTCTCTCCTTTTACTCTACTCAGCATGTCCCTTTCCATATGTTGCATTTTAATTCTTTCCATATTTTGAAACATTGAGGACAATGTTTAGTTTAGGTTTGGGGGTATAGAGTAGATACGATAATATGCCATAATTGAAAACAAGAACTCCCTCTTTTTGAAAAAATTGAAAAATTCCAAAAAAAAAAAAAAAAAAAAAAAAAAAATAAAAATGGAGCTCATTTACCTTGAAATGTTGACTCTTGTGCAAATATGTAATTATTAGGAGTCTTAGTCTAGATATTTAGGCACCCTGATTCTAGCACAATTCACATAGTGATAAGAAATTGCACGCGCACGATCTACCAATACATGTATGGCCTCGATCTTCAAGGTGTTTGATAGGAAGTTAGATTGCCAATCACTTTAGAATACTGAATGAACTTGACTAGCTTGTTCTTTGGTTGGTGGGATAGAAGTGGAGGTACGTTAAGAAAAGCAACCATAGAATTTGACTGGGTGCATCAAAGGGCCACCTCTTGCAAGAGTCATGTAATTATGTTTTTCTTTTTGTTCATGTATCAAAAGTGTCACTTGTTGTAAAGATCAAAGTTATTCTTACCAAAAAAAAAAAAAAAAAAAAAAAAAAAAAAAAAAAAATCAGAAAAAAAGAAAAAAAAAAATCAAGTATTTATTTATTCCATGTTTTGTCATGTTAAAGACAATAGTTCTCTCTTGTTCCAAAAATAAAAGAGAGTAATCAATGTAAATAAGAGTCATGTAAAGAGTTATCTTTTTGTTGTAAATAGTCTTGTAATAAGCAAGGAGGGTGCAGCCATCGATGTATAACGCGGGTAAACTGAAATATCACCAACTCATTGGGTGAACATTCACAATTCTCGTAAAGCCGGACAGCTAGCTTGGCTTAGAATTCGGTTCTTAGCCTAAAAACTATCTCTTGGTGGTTAGTAGTCATAACTTCAGGTCATTCTAGAAACATGTGTAGATACACTTTACACTCTTATCACATGTCTTTTTTTGTTATCAGTGCTAGGATTGTGCCTTTGATAGCTAGATTGACATCTCCATTTTGCTGTGAGCTTTAACTGTTTTGCACATGTCACATTTGATGGAATCTGAGCTTATATTTTGTCCTTAGGTTTTGTAGGCACACCTCTGGTAAACCTTCACGAGACTTCAACTCGTCCACTAGGGACACTTAGTGGTTTAAAAGGCTTAGTGCATACGCTAAATGCATTCGAGAGACCAGCGACAGTGGTATAGTTAGGATTTCCTTAGTTTTGTTTTACTTGAGGACAAGTAAAATTCAGGTTTGGGGGTATTTGATGAGTGCCAAATATTGTATATATTTATCCCTTTTTGTTGGCATTTTAACTCATCTTTTATGCATTAATTCTACATTTTCCCATATTCTGTATTTTCATTGTTTTCAAGAATAAATATTTTTATTAATTAATTTTGCATTTTTAGGTAATAAATAAAGTTCGGATGAGTCGCGGAGCGAAAAGAGCAGAAAAGTAGTGAAAAGCCGGGAGAAATTACGCAAGGAAGCCGCGAAGAATGGTGCGCACAACCTCATTTTCTACACACAAAAGCGCCTTCTTTCTCAGCCATCAGATCAGTTCTCAGAAGCATCCGACGGTCGCTCCTTCATAGAGCATCAAAATCTGAAGTCTCTGCCGAGCACCACAGCGCTGAAATTCCAAGCCTTCAGATTAGATGGTTGTTGAATCCAACGGTCGCTCCCTTGCTGTTCATCAACGTCTGATATCCCCGCCTAACACTACAGTACCTAACTCCATCAAGTACCGTTCATTTTGTTGTATCATATAATCCAACGGTCGCTCATCGCTTGCCTCCGCATCACCGTCCGATCTACCAATCATCATCGCATCCCACGGTCGAGATTCGCCAAACATCAAACTCGATGATCCCACTACACACCTTAGTGACCGAACACTATACCCCAAACCTAACATCACCTAATCTCATTCTATCGACCCATCTCCACCATCACCACCCACCCTGTGCAGAACCACCATCTCCCTGTTCCCGCTCAACCACCACCACAACCACCTCTACCAACTCTCAAATCACTCAACCACTATAACCCATCTCCACTACCATCATTACCACCTATCTAGCCACCTAATTTCCCATTTTGATACACGTTTTTCTTCCAAAACCCTAACGTGTGAAAATTGGTAAATTAGGTTGATTTAGATGGACAATTGGACGTAGCTAGAGCATCAGGAGAGGAATTGGAGGCATGGGTCGACATCTACCAGTGTCATCAGTGATTAGGTAAACTTTAATAGAAATTTTTATATGAACCCTAATTCCATAAATTGGGGATTTTTGGGGGAAATTGATGGTACTTCTAATTAGAAGCATGGGTCACGTATTAGGGGTGTTATCAGTGTGTTAGGTGAGTGAATTTTGGATTTTTGGGTAAAACCTAATTTCACAGATGTTGTGGGATTTTTGGGATATTTCTTATATGTATAAATAGATTTGTGGGATGTTGTAATAGCTATGTTAGGATTAGCCTACATCCAGAACTTTCAAGTTCTGTTAATTTTCATGTTTCAGTTAAATATGCTTGTGTTTGCTTTGTTCTGTTAATTGCTTGTCTTATGCTTATGTTCATGTTATAATTGTTATTTGTCTCCTGTTAATGTGTTAGATGTTTATGTGTATTCACATGTTAATTTCAGTTCATTTGTTAATTTCTGCTCAGTTTCATTTTGTTTATGTTCATGTTAGACTTTTTATTCACTGTTAAATGTTCACTGTCAGTTAAATGTTCCTGTTGTGTTTAATGTATTGTTACATTTGAAGGAATGCTAGGCTAGGTATCTGTGAAGCAATGTGCTGATTGTGCAATGGCAAGAAATCAGTGCTCATAGCAAGCTGATGTTCTTGCCATTCTCCTTGTATGCTTAGGTTGTAGTGTTGATTGTGCATTGGGGGAAATTAGTGCTCACTAGTGACAATGAGCAAGCTAATTTTCCTCCCATTCTTTTAGTTTGCCTGTATCCTGCCTTAGCTTTGCTTCATTTCAGTTTCTTATTCATCCCTGCCCTTGGCTTAGGCCTTGGTTCATTCTTGTTTTGTTTTGCTTGTGTTCACCCTGTTGTTGCTGTTTAGTTTTTCCATTGCTTTTGTTCTGTTGCTTCTCTTATTCCATTTGCTCTGCAACTCTCTTGTTTTGCTTTCCATTGCTTGTACATTCTATTTGCTTCCCCCTGCTGTGTGCTCTCTTGTGCTGCTGTGCAGCTCTTTCTTTGCACTGCTTGTGCAGCTGCCCTGCCAAGCTGCTGCCACTCTTGCTCCTGCTGCTTGTGCTGCTACTTCTTTTCCTGTTGTGCACTTGCCTTGCTGTGCACTTTCATCTGCTGCACTGTTGCTGGTGCCTGCTGCACTTGCTTTTGTTGCAGTTCCTGCTGCATTGCTCTCTTCCTCTGCCAAGCTGCTGCTGCTGCAGTGCAGCACTTGTGCTGCTGCTGCTGTTGTTGCTGCTGCTTCCTGCAGCCAAGCAAAGGTCCATCAAACTGAAACCACAGCTCAGGTTAAGACCCAAAGGCCTAGCTAAATCAAAGCTCAAGTTCAGTCCACCAAGGCCCATTTCATTAAGGCTCAAAGCCCAGTTTAGGTTAAGGTTAAAAGCCCAATCCAATCAACTGTGGGCTTAATCAAAAGCCTAAGTTTAAGGCCTAAGCCCATTTGCACTTCAAAGACCAAACTGAGCCCATGCTCAGTTCCTTTTATTGTGAACAAACCCATTAGCACTCAAAGCCCAATTTAAGCCAAAAGGCTTCAAAACCCAACAACAATTTAGGAACCCAATTAGCTAAAACACTTCCAAAACACACCCGATCTCTGTGGATCGACCCGTACTTGCACGAGCTACAACCGACGACCGTGCACTTGCGGTTATAATTTGTAGGACCTTTTAGAAGCCTACCATTAACCACATCGACCAGAGGATGGGTTTCTAACAACTGAGCTCTCTTATGGACACAACTAGGTTCGGAAAAAGTGTATGAAGATAATCTTGTAAGATGGTTGAGGCACAAATGTCAAGTCCTACACGAGGGAACTTTCTAAAAGTTAAAGGTAAGGCACCAGGAAAGTGATAATCACCCCCAAACTTAGAGTTTTCAGTGTCTCTAGGTAGACTAGTCACAATTTCCCTAATTTCTAAATCATTAGATTCCTTAAAATGGTCGATTGATTCTTCTAAGTTGTAATCAGGTGCATCCTCACTCATTTTTACGAGTTCACTTTCTTTATCTAAGACTGTTGTTTCTAAATCGCTAGACTCAAAATAAACTCGTTCCTCTAAACCATCATCACAATCATATAAAGAATTATCAGAGAAAGTTTCTAGTAAAGGCTCATTAACTAAGGTGTTAATCAAAGTTACTTGCTCCGATTCACTGATAGGCACATCTAATAATGGATTATCCAACACACTGCAGGCTAAAGGATCATGAACTACATCGTCTAAAACGGTGGTATCCCTATTCAAATCCTCATCCTTTTTAATAGGTGAATAATTACTAAAACTATTTGGATTTGTACTAGAAACAAAACTATCATTATAAAGCTCAATCTGGGTAACAAATTCCTGATCACTATGCCTACATATTTCATGTTCTTCATCAATACTATCCTCATCATAATCATCATTATAATAACATGAAAATGATCGAACCTCATCTAAACAAGTAGTGTTACCAATTCTAACCTCTTCATCTTGATTATTATAAAAATTATCCTCATTTTCACGGGTGATATAAGAAAGAATGTATTGGAAATCACGAGTAATTCGAGCTTCTCTTTCTTCCGTCTCTAATTCAAGTCTACGTGTTGACTCAACAAACTCACGTGTTGACTCAGGTAACTTATATGTTGACTCAGCTAACTTCCTGAGGGCATCTTCTAAAGAAGTTTCACTCATTTTTACCGTTCTTTCGTCCATAACTAAGTCATTTGTGTCCGCTAACTTATGTGTCGACTCAAATAACTTACGCGTTGACTCAAGTATCTTACGTGCTTCATCTAGAGGAGAGGAATTATAAGAATCTTGATAGTATGACCGGTGGGCATGTGGATAGTAAGTGGGCTCACCATGGTATGACCCTCCTTCAAAAGTTTGGCGTTCCCAACCACTATTCTCACTATGGTCATAAAAAGAGTAATGCTCATGTTTCTCATTCGAATAATCATTGTATTGGCTATACCAGTTCGACATCCTAACTGCAAGGGAATTCTAAACAAGCACAAAGAAGGCTGACTCGACCACAACAAGCCTATTTTATCTAGCAAACAAAAAGCATGATGGCTCCACTTAGATTGTTTCTAGACAAGCTTCTATTCTTTCGAAAAGGAATTCGTTACAATCTGATCAAACCTCTCTGGAATCAATCCGAGTTAAAGTAAGTTGAATAGAGACGAGGGAAGCTCAGTGGAGCTTTGATACCCAAGGCTTCACCGGCGTTACAAGGCGGCGTATTCAACTCACATAAACCATCATGAACTTCAAAGTATGCTCAAAAGAGTAACCAATATTTTCCGAACGACTTTTCTAATAAGCTCGTTACCCTATCGGTCTCGTTCTAGTCCAAATTTTAAGGCTTAGGTTCGTGTAGTTTACGTATTTCTAAGGCGGGAAAGAAGGAAACGGTGATGAAATCCGAGTCCTTATCTTGATTTGGCCAGGCCTTGCCTTTTACTAGAATATTAAATCCGATTTCAGGTCCTCAACATATATGCATACGAAATCATCCAGTAAACCCGCTGACAGGGGATTCGCGGGTGTTTAGAATTCTTACCCCCCGTTCCAGACGGCGGATGAACCGTTGAAGTAGACTCGGGCCATGGCTCCTATGGCATGTACGAACCCGAGGGGCCGAGGCGATATTGTAATCTCCGTCCTTCTCTTAAAACAGTTTATTTAAAACTACCCTTCCGTAGGGTTTAAAAATAATAAATAATAAATAATGTCTAATGTCCAAAAATATAATTCAAAAAGTTTCCAAAATAAAAATAAAAGATTACAAAAATAAAAACTCTAATTACAGTTTCTAAAAATAAAAAGAAATAACTATATACAAGGAATTTTTATTTTCTTCACTCCTTTGGATTTCTCTTTTCTTTTCTTTTTCGACCTTGCTTTTTCTTTTTAGTAATTTTATTTTTCTCTAGCTTAGCTCTGAATCTGAAAGCAAACAAAAATACCAAAAGGTGTAAAAAACGAACAAAAAGAATAAAAAAATAAAACCTAAAAACAAATCTATACACAAATCCGAGTCGGCGACGCCAAAAATTGATCGAATTTTATATAGTGGTAAGAAGGTTGTCGTTCTCTCGGACTTGTGAAGATTGATTTAAGATTTAAGATTATGGAAAGAAGCCGACGAGGAGGATGTCGATGACGAGGATGAAGGCGAAGGAAAGGAATTTGATCGCGAAGAATCTCCTATTCCATATAAATCCAAGTAAGCGAAGACCAGTAAGTCTAGCCAAAGCAGGAATATGTCCAGGGGTGTATCGAAAAATAAGTCCCTCATCAACGTGGTTAATCCCTCGACCTTGGGACTTGCCGATGCGTCTGCCTCAGCCAATATTGATGATCCTATCGTGCTATCTTCTCTTGAGAAGTTCTCAATTGAGGATTCCGACAGAGGAATGGGCTCGAGTGGTTTTACTCATAATTCTCGCGTGACGTCATCTGAAAATCTTCCCCCTAATGGTGCCGCTGTGGATTTTACTTCCAAGATAGCTTCCATTGCTCAGTTTTCCATGTCCGATCCCAGCCTCGTTGCTGTTCGCGAGTTAGCATCGAGCCTAGCCCCACGTCCAACTTCCGGTGCCTCTCGACCTGGACGGGAATTCTGCTCCAAGCTTTCCCTTGATCAACATCTCGCGTTCGACTACTTTGTCAATTCCTCGCCTGGTGATTTTGCTCTTGAGTGGTCATGTCGTACTACTAATGTCATTCGTGTCGTCTTTCAGAACTCGTGTCGCACGATCGCTCAGATTAAGGACTATCACCGAGTGGCGAATGTAGTCCGTGTTCAGTCTACCCAACTCTCTTCTCTTAAAAATGAAGTTGCGAGTCTTCAAGGTGAATCTTCCCTTCTTCAAAAGGATCGTAATAGGCTTGATGAATTATCGAGTGTGAGTGTGGCGAAGGATGCTCGGAGTCGCAATGGTTTGTTAACAGGTGTGTTTTTGTATTTTCCTTCCTTTGTCTTTTCACCTATTAGTCTCTTAGGGATGAATTCCTTAGTTGAGGGTCCTGAGGTTCCTTTGCAGAGGTCTTCGATCTGTCTGACTTTGCTATCACTGCGAACATAGATAGGATGCTCTTCTGGTACATTTTAACTCTCTTATGCAAGATATTGTGCTAGCTCAGAATGAGGAGAGCGATAATGAAGATGATGCTGAAGATTATAAGCATAAGTATGAGCATATCAAGCTTGAGTTTAGGAAATTTTTCGCGGTTGTATAACCTTCTGGGTCTCGTGCTCGACGTTTTCGGGGTATCATCAGGAAACTGAAAGAGGAGAAGGAAACTTTGATTGACGAAAAGAATGAGGCTATTGAGAATGGGGCGGAGGCTCTTCGAGACTTCCAAGAGGAGAATCACGAGCTTTGTGTGATTCTTGAGAATATTCGAGATCGTCTTAGATTTGAAGCTAATGATGATTTTGACAAGGCCTTAGGTGAAATTGAGGAAAATAGAGTTGCAGCGACTAAGTATGTTAGTTGGGTAGAACAACATCAGAAGACATTAGATTCTGCGATTATGCATAAAGAAGGTGTCCTTGATAGCTTTTCTTAATTTTGCAACTCACTTTCCCTATTTAAGGCGATCTGATTTATTTTTGTTCTTCGTAGAAAATGAGAAGAGCTTGAAGGATGAGTTGAGTTCTTTGACAGCAAAATTGGAGAAGTCGCATCGAGAGATGGAGATGCTCAAGAGTGGTGATGGTCCTTCTTCGCAGTTGGCAACTGATTTGTTTGGGAATCTTTCTTTGGCGAAAGATAAGCTTCTTCGCGTAAAGACTGAGGATGAGCAGTATCAGGAAGTCATGGATGCCAAGTATGCATTGTTGAAGTGTCGCAAGAAATCCCAACTTATTGCTAGAGACACTGCTGATCTTGTCACCACTGAGAATAACCTTCATACTAGGGAATTCCCTGATGTTCCCGTTCCTGAGGGTGAATTTGTGGAGCTCGGGTCTAGTGATGAGGGACAATTTATCGAGGAGCAGTTCAACAGTGAGGAAGAAGCCGACGAGGAGGATGTCGATGACGAGGATGCTGAAGGTGGGTTCACAGAGGAGGTTGGGCTGGATGAAGCTGATGAGGACACCGCTGGTGATGTTTAGGGCGATCATCAATCATCTCATGTTACTAGGGATGAACAAGATCGACAAGGATCTCCTTTTCCTTCTCCGAATGATGTTCCCATTGTTTCGCAACCTGGGGCGGCATATTATTCGTACGTAACTCCTCTTCTCATGATTGGGATGCCTTTTGATCGTTTCTTATAGGCTCTACCAAGCTTGGGGGATGACTTTTAATATGCGTTTCTCTTCCTGTGTTATCATTTTGAAAACAGAACCGGCATGCATGTATATATGGTTGAATATTTTATTGTAGTTTAACATTTCGCGTTATTTTTTTTGTCGTGTTTTTGTGAAAATTTATATCTGATCACTGAGGAGATGGAAAGCATATAAATTTTAACATCCCCATACTTGCCCCTGCATTCCATCTTCAAAGGAAGGTTATGGTTTTATAAGTGTCGCTCTTAATTTGTGGGATTAGTGTAGATCTTTATATGTGCGGGTTAAGACATGAGTTCGTGCTTATGTGGTTCTAAGGTTTTTCTGTAATTCTATGTCCTGTGGTTCCTACAAATAATAATATTATGTGATCATGATGATATAAAAATTTTAATACTTGCTTTGAGTTTCATTAATACTTAGCTGGACGAGGATGTGTCTGCTTCACGCTTGTTTGTGTTTTGGTGCGAGCTTTACTTGCCTCAGCATGATCTTTCATCTGCTAGTATTATCTTTTAGTGCCTCAGTTTTCTTCGTGATCCTTATGCTTGCATGGGTTTGTAGGTCTTATTTGCCTTCTAATTAAGGTCTTATTGTCTCCCTACATAGAGAACTTAAAGGATTTATGGTCACCTTGGGTAGGGTCTTCACCATTGGGAGACGAAATCTCAGTTTCATGTGCTCTTGCGAGTCATTGGCCATCGATCTCGCCTTAACTGTGTTAGTATTTTGACCTCCTCAGGTTGTATGTGCGACAATATACCAGTCCCTATATACTCCCGTGAGTAAGAAGCCCCAATACATTATCGTCTTTGACACAATCATCTCCCTAGTGGAGGGTGTCGTCCATTTATATTCCCCTTGAATTGTCCTTTCAAGGAGGTCACCCCTAACCATTTCAGTTGGGCTCCTCCCATCCAGTATCAATAACCAGTATTGTCGTGACCTATTGCCTTTCGCTTATGTGGCTTTGGGCGCGAAGTCACGCCCTAAGTGGGGTTTCTTTAGACCAAGTGAAGAACCATGCCAGGCCATCTACTATCTCCACTAGCATGTTTCAACACCCCTTATCGTAGAAATTTTCGCTGAGTGGTTCGTTCTCAGTGGCCTCAAACGCAGAGGCATTTCGCCCAAATAAATAACTTATCCACGATGCTCCAATTATGACGCGCATTAGGACTTATGGTCGCCTCTTACGCGATCGTGCTAAAACGTCATCGCACGACCACGCGAAATAAGTTCACACGTCACAATCTAGGACCAGCCTCCCTAGTTAGAGGGTTTATAATAGTAACTTGCTGCCCCCTATTGAGGTCTTACGAGAACATTGTGTAGCTTTGTCGCGGAGACTTTGTTTCGCTTTTGCTTGCTTGATTATAGAACTTCGCTTCATATTAAAGTTTCTTTGATACATAGTTTGCTTTAATTTCTGCATCTCGAGTATTGTTCCTTTTCATACATCTTTCGACTAATGAGCCGGATGTAACATATGATCTTTCCTCACTTTTAGGTATGAATTTAGCTGTCTCGTTCATGGGTTCACGCTGGCATTCCGTTGTGTGATTCTTAAATCTTCCTCGCTATGGGTGTGGTTTGTAGCGCCTTCCCGGCTCCTTGGTTTCTCCTTGTCATGGTTCTGAGGTGATTCTTGTGTTGAGCCATCTTTTCCTCTTGTTCATTCTGACATAGTGCTCTTCTTCTCATATTTCTTCCTTTTCTCCCATGGCGGTACACTCGTTCCACAGTTGTTCATTCATGTGCCTCGAACTTTCTTCTCTTTCAATGCATCTTTCCCTACGGGATCTTTTGTATCCTTCTTCGTATTTTGTTCCTAACTCGTACTCTCACACCTTTCTTTTCAAGTTCTGGTTTTTTATCATCAGTCGCCCATGCTCTTGGGCTAAACTGATTCGTTCCATTATCAGCATTTTCTCTATTTCCTTCCATTGTGCGAACCTTGTCTCATATTCGCGCTGGAGGGGCGAGGATCTCTTCGTCTTGACTTTGACGGTACAACTGGTTTTCTTTCCTCTTGTTGTTTATGCTGATATCTAGCATTGGTCTTTCTGGATCATACGACTGACCCATTTCGTCCAATATTGGGGATTTTTCATGAAAGCTGCCAGTTTTTTTCCTCTGTTAGAGTTTTCTCCTTGCATGGCTATGATTTCCGGTGTTTGGGAAGTTTGGGGTGTAGAGTTTGAGAGGGTGTGTAATCTTTTGGAAGTTTTTCTGAGTCAATACAAGAAAATTGTGTTTTGCACAGCTTCACGATAAAGGGATTTGGAGGTTTGTAAAATTGTAGGGGCATCTCAATAGAGGAGGAAGGTAGATTTTTGGAGCAATGATGACTTCAAATGATGGTGGTAGAGATGACATATGAACTCAGGTAAACAATGAATCTTAGTTGAATAATAGTAGGTGAGGATAAATATTCCCTGTTTCTAATGCCAAAATGTAGCTACCGAAAATACGAGATTTACACCCAATGAAATGATAATAACACAAAGCCTAAGTCATGAGGATCAACTTAACCTTAATGAGATTATATACCACTTTGACACTAGTATGATCTTCTTACTACAATGTGTAAAAATAGCCCCCCCTCAAAACAAGCTTCCAAAACTGCCACCCTTAAATGAAATATACGAATAACACCCTTTTGGGATTTTATAGACATTTATACCCTTATTTAGAAAAGGTCTGGACCCTCTTGATTGAGTCATCTACCACCTCAGCAAAAAATTTGGCTGAGTCAGCTACCACCTCAGCATAGATTTCACGGAGACGAATCTCTCGTTAATTACGTCCTCTTGTTATTTCCGTCACTTACATCTCCTTCCCTGTCAACTCTTCCCTCATTCTTCCTCTTTAGTTCTGTCTCAGAAAATAAAATTCTCTGCAAGATTGAATTTCATTGATTTCATCCTTAACCCTGGCTTTCCAACCGTTCCCTCACTTTATCTTACTTTTCTCTCAGTTTCATCTCAGATTTAATCCGCTGCAAGATTGAATCTTTCATTGATATGCAGGACAAACAATGAACGATTCACAGCAAAACACCAATACCCTATAACAGAAAAACCCTATATTTTTACATACACAATTCGCCATCTATGAAGAACTAATAAATACGGATTAAAAGTAGGTATTTGAAAGAAGAGATTAGGGAAGAAGATTTGGATAAATGGAGAGCCAAGAGAGTGCAGGATAGAAAGATATAACCCCAACTTCAAAACCAGCAGAAGAAGAAAAAAAGGTATGATTTAGGGTTTAAAATTATTTGTCATCAATCTGAAATTAGGATTCAATTTTGTTGGATATCAAATGAAAGTCGGCAATGTTTAGTTAGGTGTTTAAGATTTAGAATGATATGTGGTTTTCTGAAATTTTATTTGGTTAATTGAAGATGAGATTTTGTCTTTAGATTTCTGGGGTTTGTGAAACTGAATCTTAGTTCGTTTGTTTTTATGTTAGTTTCTGGTATTACCATAGATTATCATTTTGGTATTCTGGTGCTATAACATTCTTACAATTATCATTTTCTGGTTTTGTGATAAGATGTGTAAATGATGCTTCAGTTGTGCTTATTGTAGGATGTTTGTGCTATTTATGAGTTTGTCTAATTCACACTTTGCACTTTGTAAATATTCACTTGTTGTTTATTATTTGGGCAAAGTCATAGAATGGGTGTTTTTATAGTTATGAATATTCAGACGGACTTTATGACATTTCGCTGCAGATATGAGTGGAATTTACTATATTGCAGAGAAATGGAAATGAAATAGTTCCTCTTTTTTGTATCTGGATTTGGTACTTGCAATTTTGGTTCTTGTAAGGATGAGAATAAACTAGTAAACCATCATCTAATGAGAAAAATGATCCATAAAATTCATGTCTGTGAAATGGATCTTCTGTTGTTGCTTAGAGTGAGGTTGCGGGAAAATCCGACTAGATAGTGTAAGTACTTATGCCGGATAGCTTGTACAGGAATCTGACTAGATCATACTTGCATATCAACAACATTTTTCCCATGTTAAACTATTTTAGTAGAAACTTCAACATAAAGAATCAGAAAAATGAGACAACGAATGTATACTGAATGTATACATATATCTGTCAGATGTGATGCAAAGAATTTGTAATTTATGAATATATGGTATGCAAGTCTTCCTACATATATGTCTCACTCTACATCTTATTGTGTTCAACCTCTTCTACTGTAGAATTACCATGAAATAAAATTTAGTATACCCTCTTCCTTGATATACCTCTCTTTTTCTGTTATATGATCATCCTAATTCTGGAGTACACCTCTTTGATGTCTGGAGACCAATTCAATTCATTGCACCTCTACGACATGATTACGGATAGAATGGGACTGTTTAGCGTTTGCATTAGTCAGCAGCCACCAGGGAAGGTGTCCTCGACTCCCTAAGTAACTCAGCTTTACTTAGGGTAAGGAAGACAATCACATTTGTTTCCTCTCATCACCCTAAGTTTCTACTTCATAGATGCTTTTTAGTTCAACATAACAAGAAAAATGAACTCATTGTTGTGTGCAGCTCTAACTCTAAATGAGTTTAGTCTTACTAAGGTTACGTGTCTATATATCATTATGATCTACGATTTTCATCTTCAGAAATGCACATTGTCTAACATAGAAGGAAAATGTGCCACACTTCATATGCAGCAAAGAGATAGCATTCCTTAGTGTTTAATTCCGAGCATCATTTAGGAATGGCAGGGGAACCCATTAGCATTAGATGTTTTTTATGGTGTATCCAAACCCATATGATCTTCATCATTGTTCTTGAGATGCAGGGAATAGAAGCGCCTCCTATTTATAGTAGAGTAAATCACCGATGCTGCATTTAAACTCTTTTTAATTGCTTAGATCTGGCAGACCACAAGACCCTGTTTAATTTATGTGCTTTACTTGCAATAAGTATTTTGAATGATCACCAACATGCCTGGTATCATCGAACAATAAATGAGTCACTTGCGAGACAAGAATTGACCCATTTATCGGGTTATCAGATCAGAAATGTCCTGTTCTCCTATCTAGTTGTCTATAGAAGTAGCGTGGTAATGCTCAATTTATGGATAAAATTGGAAAAATTGCTACCTTAATCATGGGTTCTGTAATGTAGTCAACTGTGTGGACGAGTTTGGAAGGTAATTTTGGATATTCGTAGTGCAATTTAGTTTCCATTAAGCTTTAGTTTGTAATTTGATGATAGTAAATAAGTAAGTGCAACAAATTATGATTCTTGTGCAACTTAAAACACTGGCGTGTACCTATCTTTAAAATTTGATGCATAAGTGGTTCCTACTGTTATAATTTAAGATGGCATTTATTTGGCTTGTTGAGTGTGAAGGCTCTATCCTTCCACTTCTGTACCAATGATGCTCACAGTAAAAACTAGTTGATTTTTCAATTGGTAGCTTCCATACAACCGTAGGGATGTGATATCCACAGATAACGCGTTTAATTTAGTCGCCTTTTCTATGTTAGTTTGTTTTGGTAATTAGAGCTTTCAGATTATTTATGCTGGTGCTCGTATGTGTGTGTTGCACATAGTTTTAGGTAGATAGGAACTTAGTTTTACTTACTCACTATAACTTTGTGTCGAGAGTTTACTTTGAGTAACTAAATAATCTCGATTATAATATGTTTGTAGGTTCTAAATTATGGGTGTAGGACAGAAGAAGAAGAAGTATTCTAAAAAAGTGAAATTTGCTGATCATGTGGAGAAAATTATATCACCGAATGCCACTGTGGAGGACAAAAGAGTGGTATCTAACGATGGTGTTGAAAGGTAATAGGTGACATTTAGCCTAATGTGCTACGTCATGCCAAAAAATTTTAATTCCTGGAGGTTCATTGAAAGCTTTAGGAGAAATGACATGTGATAACAAAAGAAAGAGAGGGTATATATTAAGTACTGAATTCATTTTTAATCTGCTTCATTATTTAGGAATCTATATCATCGCTTAGTATTTTTCCCTCTTCTAATGTCCGTTAGACTGTCAGTCTTTCATTTCATACATGAATTCATTATTGTTTTTTTCTTATTCTTAACTCCGATGGTACCGTTGAGCATTCCCTGTCAAATGCTGAAACGTATGCATTAATAGCCTATAAGTTAAATTTGAACAATAACAATAACAATAGTTTAGTTATTTATATATAAAAGAAAGTTAGATGCCTCTATGTGAATCCTATTTTTTCCATGTTGCTGCATTTTTATTTATAGGTGTATTTGGTATGAGCCACTTGTAAACGGAAACTAGACCGGTCATTCCTTGGGTCACTTTTACAACTTGAATACTGGTGGTTATTGGATTAGTTGGAATGTACAACTATTTATCTTTTTTTAATGTCTGTGCTTGCGTATCTCGAATACTTAATTCTAAGAACTTGTATGTTGTTATTGGTGTAACTATTTATTTCTATATGTAGGATGTTTATTCACCCTGCCAGGTACCGGGCTTATACCTGCAAAGTAACAACATACTCAAGCCCGAAGGTTCTGAAGTGGGTGCGTAACCTGCTATCTCCTGCTGAGCAAGAGAAATTTATGTCAACTGCAATTGGATCCTTACTGCACCTGCCCATGCAAACGTGGTCTAGTGCCTTATTTCACTTCTTATTGGATAGTCAGATCTTCACGGGTGATGAAGGTGATAAGGGTAATCGTGAAGAAATGCGCGTAATGGTTTGTGGAAAGGAACTCTCCTTCGGAAAGAAAGAGTTCGCATTGATTTCGGGGCTTAGTTTAGTTTGTATTAAAGAGATTCACTGGGTCGCAGTCTCCATTCAAGTACAGGAGAAGACAATTATAATTTATGATTCTCTTAGACCAAATCGTAATAATCGCTCAAGCAAAACTCACCCGGAAGTCGGTCAAATTCATGATTATTTGGAGAAAGCATACAACCGCGGTCCATGGTGGTGTAGTTTTGACTTAAAAACCCCTATGTATATGGAGAATTGATCCATATACTATTTATGCAGTAACTCTTGTGGGGTGTTTGCCTTCAAGTTTATCGAGCATATGGTTAGGAAGAAACCTGTTTGTAAATTCAAACCTGCTTTTGCGACTCGTTATCGATGCGAACTTGCGGTGCAGCTATTCAAGAAACAATTCATAGAGGTGAATGGTACAAGTGATGAAGAGTAACCTATAATCATATGATTTTATAGTATAATTCCTGGACAGCATGTTGGTCCCTGTTTTTCTGGATGTGTATGGTGGAAAAAGATGTCAGTTGTAGTTCTAAATCTAAGTTAGTGGCGATGGGCTCTTGTACCCTGGATATATTTGTTTATATTTTGTTGATCATGTTATTATCCTCCTTGAGTTATGTATGTATAGTGGCTTGTCTCTACTTTCAAATGTCTCTGTTTCTAAACATTGATGCTTAGATATTTTATCTACTTCATGTTCTTTGAAAGGAGTTAGAAGCTTAGATATTTTATCTACGTCTCTGTTATAAAAATATACAACAGAATAAAGGTTACAATAAAGGTTTTAGATCGTGTAATATACAAACCCAGGACGATAAGCACTCATATAATCCATCCTCGGTTCATCCGAGTGAGAGACTGATGCAGAACAAGGATAGTCAACAACATTGGAATAAATGCTAGATTTCTGAATCAGACCATATATTTATATGTTCTCTATTATTTACCTGCCAAACAACTCTTGGATTTTATTAATTTCATGAATAAAAGCATATTGATTTTGAGAAATTATTTTGGGAAGCAAAGGTTTTAATCTATGTGTTAACATTTTCGTGTAATATACGAACCCAGGATAATAAGAACTCATATAATCCATCTCCAATTCATCCGAGTGAGAGACTCGGGTCTATATACGAACCCGAGATGATAAAAACATATATAATTCATCTCCAGTTCATCCGAGTGAGAGACTCGGGTCGTTATACCATATTTGAATTTTGGATCAACACTGATCTTCATATTTGTCGATTTTGACGATGTATCATGATAAGTTTGAAGCAGAACCCTCTAAGAGCTTCGTAGTTCATAGTTTGTATGATGTTATACCATATTTGAAGTTCGAATCAACACTTATCTTCATATTTATCGATTTTGATGATGTATCATGCTAAGTTTGAAGTTAGAACCCTACCGGAGCTTTGTGGTTCATAGTTTGTATGTAGTTATACCATATTTGAATTTCGGATCGACACTGATCTTCATATTTATCGATTTTGACGATGTATCATGATAAGTTTGAAGCAGAACCCTCTCAGAGCTTCGTTGTTCATAGTTTTTATGTCGTTATACCATATTTGAATTTCGAATCAACACCGAGCTTCATATTTATCGATTTCGATGATGTATCATGCTAAGTTTGAAGTCAGAACCCTCCCGGAGCTTCTTGGTTCATAGTTTGTATGATTTTATACCACATTTGAAGTTCGAATCAACACTGATCTTCATATTTATCGATTTTGATGATGTATCATGCTAAGTTTGAAGCAGAACCCTCCCAGAGCTTCTTGGTTCATAGTTTGTATGCCGTTATACCATATTTGAATTTCGAATCGACACTAGGCTTCATATTTATGGATTTTGATGATGTATCATGCTAAGTTTGAAGTAATAAACCTCCAGAAACTTCTTGGTTCATAGTTTGTATGCCGATATACCACATTTGAAGTTCGAATCGACCCCGAGCTTCATTTTTATCGATTTTGATGATGTATCATGCAAAGTTTGAAGTCAGAACCCTCCTGAAGCTTCTTGGTTCATAGTTTGTATGATGTTATACCACATTTGAAGTTCGAATCAACACTGATCTTTATATTTATCGATTTTGATGATGTATCATGCTAAGTTTGAAGTTCGAACCGTTCCGGAGCTTTGTGGTTCATAGTTTGTCGTTATACCATATTTGAATTTCGAATTAACACTGAGCTTCATATTTATCGATTTCAATGATTGATCATGCTAAGTTTGAAGTCAGAACCCTCCTGAAGCTTCTTGGTTCATAGTTTGTATGCCGTTATACCACATTTGAATTTCGAATCGACACTGAGCTTCATATTTATCGATTTTGATGATGTATCATGCTAAGTTTGAAGTCAAAACCCTCCCGAAGCTTCTTGGTTCATAGTTTGTATGCCGTTATACCACATTTGAATTTCGAATCGACACTAAGCTTCATATTCATGGATTTTGATGATGTATCGTGCTAAGTTTGAAGTCATAAACCTCCCGAAACTTCGTGGTTCATAGTTTGTATGCCGATATACCGCATTTGAAGTTCGAATCAACCCCTAGCTTCATTTTTATCGATTTTGATGATGTATCATGCAAAGTTTGAAGTCAGAACCCTCCCGAACCTTCTTGGTTCATAGTTTGTATGATGTTATACAACATTTGAAGTTCGAATCAATACTGATCTTCATATTTATCGATTTTGATGATGTATCATGCTAAGTTTGAAGTTAGAACCTTCCCGGAGCTTTGTGGTTCATAGTTTGTATGTCGTTATACCATATTTGAATTTCGAATCAACACTGAGCTTCATATTTATCGATTTCAATGATTGATCATGCTAAGTTTGAAGTCAGAACCCTCCTGAAGCTTCATTTGTATCGATTTTGATGATGTATCATGCAAAGTTTTTATGCTTCTTGGTTCATATTTGAATTTCGAATCAACACTGAGCTTCATAATTTTTATGCTTCTTGAGTCTACTAGTGTGAACTAAAGCTACTTCATGACTTGTATGACTAGTTAAAATTACTTTATGACTTATGTGACTAGTCGAAATTTAAACCGGAAACACAAAGAGAAAGCACAAAGAGAACACAAAGAAAACACATTTGCCTTGATCCGCATGATAATCTTTAATCAAACCCCTATCGTCCAAAGACATCCCTAAGCTGTATCAGATTTCTTAACTAAATCTGTACCGTTTAATTTTTTTATACAAAAACCTAAAGATGTTTTCTCCCCTCACTTTCCTTTTTCTCTTTCTTTTTCACGGTCGGTTCTTCTCTCCAGCTCCGCCTCCATTAAAACCCTAAGCTGCAAATTCTTCTGAACAAGAAGAAGACGATCTAATCAGTTGGAGATGTATATGTTCAATTATGTATAATCAGTGGAGTTCGATCTGTTCAATTGGGTGTTATGTTTCATTGAAGCCTTCAACTGTGATAGTGATTCTTGAGTTGAAGGCTGATTGTCCTTGCTCTTTCTTCTCATGTATTTCCGTTATTACAATCGTTTCTTTTGCATAGGGTTCCTGTATTCTTTCTATCTTTATTTTCTCAATAGTTTTAGAGTTCTAAAACAAGATTTTTAAGGGGTTTCTGTAAGATTGATGACTATGGAGATCTTGTGTTGTTCTTGGTGATAACGTTGTATCTAATCTTTAGTTTTTGAACATTCTCCGTGGGTTTTAGTTCGTGTTTATGTTGGTATAATTTTCGATGTTTTCTAGGGTATTTTTCTGTCCATTTGCAACTTCTGATTTAAAGCTCAATTAAATCTAATATCCCTTTAGTTTCATCACAAGATCATTGGGGATTTGGATTAAACTCTTTGCTACTAGTGATTTTGGTATCTGGTAACAAACTATATTCAATTTGTAGTTTCAATTTCAATTTTTCTTCTTCATTTTTGTAATTTGATTTCTTGGGTTTTTGGATTTTGTAGGTCAGAGAAAAAATACCAAGTTGATGTTAAGAAGGAAATTTTGACCAATATTCAAATGAATGAGGAGGAGATGGAATGTAGAATTTAATTTGCCAACTAAAGAGGTTTGATTTTAGTTATGATTAGTTACAATTTTTGTCTTATGGCTGGGATGGTTTATTTAGAAAATATCTTGTGGATTCTCCATATATGTGGTGGCCATTAAATCTTCAATTTGGTTTTAGTTATAATCGGCGTTTGGCACATTATATGGGTTTATTTTTTATGTTTCTTATGCTTGATCGTTTGTAGATCATTGCATGAAGTAGAGAGGAGACCTAAAGGAGGGCTAACAAGATTACAGTTCTTTTTGGCTGTCTTAGTAGCAATTTTTTGATACTATGTAATCCTAGGTTACTTCTTTCCTTCGATTACATCTCTATCCTTGGTTTGCTGGATATGGAAAGACTCAGTCACAGCTCACAAATTGGTTAAGCTTACATCCCAGTTTATTTAAGCATTTTCTTTGCTTTCGCATACAGGTTAAGCTTCGCAACTCTTACAACAACCCTCTGACATGTTGCACTCTTCCGTGGAAAGTACGTACATTTCATTTCTCACATGTGCTTGGCACTCTTCTATGCACATGTTTACTTTGTATTCATGCGTTTCTTAATCATAATGTACGGGGCTATTGCAAAAATGTGGAGACAAACCCGAGCAGCGGTTCATGATAACATTGGAGAGCAACTTCTGTATTGGGGAATTCTACTTGCTTGTGCATTAGCTCTATTTTTAAGACCTATGATTATATCAGTATGACTCAAGCCTTAGCTTTTCTTGTAGATTTCAAACTTGGTCATTACATGAAGATCCCTCTGAAGGCCATGTTCGTTGTTCGGGTTTTTATCAACTTCTAATCATCTTCTTATTTTCCTCGTCGAAGGCCCTGTATTTGTATCGTCTTTAATATTTTCTGCCTCTCCTACTATGTATATGCATCATGATATAAGACAATAAGTCCTGCGACTACTATCTTGTGCAGGTAACTACTTTTTGTCCATTTCCGTAGCCGTTGTAAATGTATCCCTTTCAGATTTTTCTATTTGGTACACAATTTGTCTCTCTGATGCTACTTGCACTCAAAGTCAAAATGTCATGAATTTTATTTGCCTTGTTACAATGAGCATGTTATGTGTGTACAATTTTGTTAGGTTACACTCCTGAACCTTAGACGCGTATAGTGACTCCCTTTTTACTGCAAAACCTTGCAGGCTTTAGTTGATGCCCCTGATATGGAGAGAAGCCAAATGAACTTCAAAAGCCTCTCCTTGACAGATATCAAAATTGACATTGACAGAATCCCTAAAAAGAAGGCTTTGATCGATGCCGTGAAGGGTGCAGGCAAGTTACTAGATTTTGTGTTAGAATAGAAAAGTTAGTTGTTATGCTCTCCGTCTATAGTTTTCCTGGTGATCCTGAACTCCATTTAGGGGTTAAACGACCCCATCAGTGTTGCGCAACAACTTCAGTTACTACCAAGTAAACTGGACAGAAGATAAAAGGTATACTACATTGCCACTCATACATAGCATTGCTCTAAATATTTTTTTTAACCATAATACTGCAAGAGAAAATGATTAATTTTACAACCACTATCGTTACATATTAGTCCCCTGTAGAGCAGAATACTTCTTCCGATTAATCAATCTCCTATTAAGTGTGTTATTCTCACCTCTTATAGAATTAACACATTTGACCAGATCATTGTATGTATGGTGTAATAGATCTCCAAGAGGTGGCAACGGCGTAACTGGAAAACCCAACTCAGCTGTTTCCTTTCTTAATCTACGACCTTCTTCAATCGCTTCATACCATTCCTTACAGGACATAACTCCGTTGGCAGAAGTATCCAGATTTGTTAAAGACATACTTGAAGAGCCCTCATCCGCTGGTTTTGGTAGGTTGTTGGTTTGTTGGTTGCTTCGAAGGCTTCTTTTTGAAGGAATTTTAGAGAAAAAAAATTCCGAAACTCCATTGGCAGAAGTATCCATATTTGTTAAAGACATACTTGATGAATCCTCATTAGCTGGTTTTGGTAGGTTTATTGGTTTATATATATATATATGGAATTGTAGACTGGGTTAAGCATCTTTTTACCCCACTCATTTGCTTTGATTTTGAATTTGTTTATAGTTTTCTTTTTCTTTGTTTTGATAAACTACTCACCCATTTGCTTTGAATTTTGAATAAGTATTTACTTCCCAAAAGAGGCAACAATTTGTCCCTTATTGGATCTTTTTATGCACTCTATTTTAGTCAGAGAGGCAATAATTTGTCCCTTATTGGATCATTTTTCTGCACAATTTTTAATAGTGAGAGAGGCTTGGTTTGCCCCCTTATAAAGAAATTGGTTTTCACTTTTCAGGTACAGATGAGAGGATTTGAAGGGAATGTGGTCAATGTGTGTAAACATGGAAACATGCCAGTAATAAGGGATTCCTTTGCAAAGGG
This sequence comes from Papaver somniferum, assembly GCF_003573695.1. Taxonomy (NCBI): domain Eukaryota; kingdom Viridiplantae; phylum Streptophyta; class Magnoliopsida; order Ranunculales; family Papaveraceae; genus Papaver; species Papaver somniferum. The sequence continues at coordinate 54,193,464 of NC_039359.1, forward strand.
TAATTCCCAAGAATATTAGGACAAGAATACTTTTGACTAATTACAATTAGTCGAAAGCAGCGGCAAGAAAATTACTATTAATTGGAAAATATGAAAACTCCTATGCAGAGGGTAATTCCCAAGAATAGGACAAGAAGACTTTTTGACTAATTACAATTAGTCAAAAGCAGGAAAATGAATTCTTTTTTGTTTTCGATTAAACATGAGATGAGAGGTGAACATGGGAGGCGCCAACTATATTTAGTTGGCATTAAATTCTATATATGCTTGCCAACATAAGTATAAATGGACAACATTTTCATCTTCGTTTGTGCTTAGGGTAAAGAAAATCACTGTTATTAGGTACTTTTGGTTAATAAATATCTCAAACCATCCGAAAAATGGCAGGATCATCTCAGCGGTCCGACGTAACTTCACTTAACTCAACTGCCCGATCAAGAAATCAATATACTACCATATATGGGAGGAATGGTGTTAAGGCGGATGGTGTTGAGTTTGTTGGCCGTAAAAAACCTTTTACTAAGCGTGTAGTAACTAATTTCTGCATAACAAAAAATGGCAGCCAATTTTGTAGCAATCTTAATCCTTTGCTTAAATGCGGTTTCTGGGACATCTATGAGGCCATAAACATCAAAACAAGGTTGGTGCAAGAAACCTAGAACATCCATTGCTGCCTTCTTCACATCCTCAAAAGTGTACTTATCAGGTACCCCTGCAAGATGTGTCATATCTTTGTAGTTATCATTACCTTCTTTGTGCACCCATTCTCCATCGTAGTGGATGAGAACAGCTTTGCTTATCATTATGGCGACGAAAAATTTGCAACTGCATTTCACAAAACATAACATACTATCAGTTATAAGATCATCCTGTATCATGAACCCTACATAAATTAAGTAACCAAACCAAAAAATTAAAGATAACCCATACCTTATTTCACTGTAAACTATATAAATAAACATGGATTCGAATCCCAAATACATATTTAAGAACCCTAACTTTGACTTTGAAATTGAAATTAACCCAAATTTAATTAACCCTAACTTTGAGTTTGAATTTGAAAGAGCTAAAAGTTAATCTCACCTATAGATCCTTCCTTCTCTATCTCAGTTGGATGATTAGCTTTCATGGTGTAGCAGCTGCCATGAAAAAGAAAAAAAAGATGAAAGAAGAAGAAGAAGAAGGAAGAAGAAGAAGATGGATGGGTTATGTAAGGAAAAGAGGGGTGTAACGGGGGTGTAAGGAAGGTGAAGCGTTAGGGTCCTGTCAACGGTAGGGTCCCGACTTAGAGGGTCTTGACCCTAGTAAAAATGTTATCACTTCGTTCATCCCCGTTGTCACCTACATGGCACCTACGTGGTCGAGTTGAGAAAGGTCTTTAGCATAGGGTCCCGACTTATAGGTAAAAATGTCTTCACCTCGTTCATTCTACTTGTCATCTGCATGGCGCCTAGGTGGACAAGTTAAAAGGTCCTTAAACTAAGGTCCTGACCTACTTCTAAGGGTCCAGACCTTCCAAATCTTATTTAATTTCATTAACAAGATTATTTTATTAATAATCCAAGAATCCAGTATAGGGTCCAGTTAAAAGGTCCTGGAACTTGACAACAAAATATTAACAAAAATTATCTTATTTTAATATTTTTTTCTATTAGAAAACTAGAGTGGGTCCAAAAATGTCATGTCCGGAGTCCAGACCCTGTCTAGGGACCCTAAACACTTAAATACCATTAAAAAAATGTGATTTCCAAATTTTCATTTCAAAAAATAAGATTTTTTAAAAATATGTTAGGGTCTAGTAGAGTATCCTGACCTTTTCATCAGGACCTTTGCACTGAAAACCACACGGAAAAACACTTACTTTAAGTTTTGAAAGTTGGAAATAATATTAAACAACTAAGGGTCCTCTAATATCAGGGGCAGAAATGTCATATAATGACACTTTTGGTAGATTTGGGGTTAGGATGGCACTTTTGGAAACACATTTCCAAGAGTGGCATTTTTAAGAATTAAGCCTGATCTTATTCAAACACTTTGTATTGAATGTATGATGTTCTTACAAAGATTACAGAGGTATTTGATGCATAATAATGAAAAAAAGCAAGCTTGAAGTGAACTTTAATGGCTTCTCTCTATTCTCTATGAGTGTTTCTTAGCTCTTTTACTTGCCTGAATCCTCTCCCTCTCTCTTGATCATTTGAACACTTATATAGGAAAATATATCAGTAGAAGACAACTGATGATCACATGCAAAATCTCTGTTAGCTAACCTTATTTCAGTTTGTCTTATTCGCCAAGCTTTGTGGAGATATTGTTATCTTTACGCGTAGCTACTTCGTATTTATCTTGATAGATGTTGTGTTATACTTGTCGCTTAGTTGTTCTTCGTGCTTCCTTCTTCTTATCGCGTGATTACTCTTCTCCTAATCTTTGTCTTCTTCGTGCTAATGGTTATCTTTAGTCGAGGAAAGGTTATGGATTAGTCCTGTGCGATATTTCGCCCCTGTAGTAAATTAAGATTTTGATTAAATTAGATTTTTTGTCTGGGAAATGACTATTGTTTACTGTCCACTTAATTTTGACACACGCAGCATTCCACAAACGTTCAAATCTTGAAGCACATTCTAATACTATTCAATGAACAAATTTAAAATCAGTTTCGTATAATTGATGGGAGATATCACTCGATCTTCAAAGGAAAAGGTGATGAAGAATTAATGGCCAAAAAGATAGTGGTTTTTAATTACAGCGTCCAATAATTGTAATATCAAAGGGAGCAATAATCAATCAAAGAGTAAAAGGAGAACATATATAATGGATATCCAAACCAAAACATATGGAGTGTGAGTTACGAAACCGAAAAATGCAATTATTGGTTGAAGATTTAAAAGGAAAACCCAAAATGGAGAGCCACAAATTCGATGAGCCTAAAGATGCAAAACTGGTCCCATGCAGATTTCATATGTTGGTGATGATGCACCACTGATGTGCACCACTCCACCGGGTTCCTTGAGATAATTCTGAAGAATATGACTAGATATTCTCTTTATTACAAGATGCGAAAATGATAATAAACACGCAAAGTCCTTCTAGACATGCATGGGTACCATCAACTAAAACGTGGGTGGAATCGTAGCGCAATAAAAGGATAGACGAATCATTAGAGAGAGTATGAGTGAGTTCTTACTCGATGTAGGGATGTAACGGCTGAAAATTCAGTAGCACACCCAAATAAGAAAAAAAACAGATTTAAGATATGATAAAGGTTTTGGATAAGAAATTCTTTATTGATTAATCATTCCAAGTAGTAGGAAATACAAGTTCTTGAGTGCAAGGAAACCCTAATCTCTCGCTCTAAACAAAGCTCTCTCCTCTCCAAATAATCCCCTCTTTTACATTGCTCAAGGACCCCTATTTATAGACCAATCGACCCTAATGGTGTACAGCTAATTTTACTTCGTCTGGATCCCGTGGAGATGCTTTATACTTCTCCCAGATCATTTTTCCATAAATTTTTCCCCTTTCTTTCGCAAACAACTTTGGGTGTTTGTAGGGACAACTGTCTCTTTTCTTGATCCATAATTTACTGACTTCGCCAACTATCTTTTCAGCCAAGTAACCTTATTTCGCAGATCATTACTTCGAGGCTAGTGTGTTGTTGGGGTACTCCAATTTGATGTGTTTACGTTTTAGATTCCTTATGCGAGATACTTCGTTTTAGGATGTTTCCTCTTCGTGCTTCGTGTTATTAGTTGGTGGCGAGGTAGTTCTGACATTGATTCGAAAAGTCACTAACCGGTATCTTTGAGTGAGATTCTTCGGTCCTATTTCATGCCTACCTGTGTGGCCACGTGGTGAGCCTATTATGTGTATCTACATTTTGCCTTTCTTATCTCGTTCGAACTATATGAGAATGGAATAAGAACCGGTTGAGATTCCTTGGATGCCACGTTCTCCATCCTACGGTTTTCACGCGACCACGTTCTTTTGGAAACCGATTATTACCGGTCAAGTTTCCTCGAACGTGTCGTTAACCTGTTCTGCCGGTAATCTCCCATTTGCTATAAATATCTTGTTTTTAGCCCTAGTTTGGGTTTCTTCTTCCTTCTCTTTTCCGTGAACCCAAGATTATTACTTCTCCTGCTCCTGCTTCTACCCTTCTTTTTTTCTCAACTTTGTCACCTTCCCTTCATTGTTATGGATCCAAGGAAATCTTCAACACCTTCCCCTCTTAAAACCTTTGAGGAATTTCAAGCGTATTTTCATAAGTTGGGTTTATCTCTAACCCTTTCCATTGATTCTTCCATAAGTCCTCTTGTGTATGCTACTCAAGAAGTGGAACTGAACTACCGGTGGATTCAGTCAGATGTTTGGTCGGCCAAAAAGATGATCATTATTGTTGGTCATCTAAGAGATGGGTTTTCCTTTCCCCTTTACAATCCTTCTAACCCCATTTTTCTCGAAATCTTGAACAAGCTTCAGTGTGGAGTCTTTCAGCTTTCTGGTAACGTAATTCGTATTTCCAAGAGTTTTAAATTCGCTCAGGAAACGGTACTTTGCGGGTTCCATCAACGGCTGAGGAATTCAACCCTCGCGATCACAATGCAGACTCCTTCGCGAGTAATTATTTCGCAAGGTTTACGAGAACTAGGAAGTATTAGGAGTGGGGCATTGAGCTCATCCAGAAGACTATCTCGGGCTCGTACAAAGCTCTTCTTTTAAACATGGAGATTCTCAAACTGGAGCAGGACGAAGACTGGGCGAGGTTTCTTCTGGTGGTAGGGTGTCCCTTGGTCTAGGGTGTCCCTTGGTGTAGGGTGTCGACGAGAAAGGGATTCCTACAACGGATCCTCTTTCCAAACATCGTCATCTCTCCAGCTGCGATCCCTTGAAGATTCGCTGGTCCGTTCCAGCCGAGGTATCATTTCTTCTCTTATACCTTCGTCTTGCTTTTGGCTTTACCGGATCTCACATCCTTGTTCTTTTTTACTTAGTACGAGATGCCTGTTGTTGGTCTACTCAAATATCACAAGGAAAGGGATGCTCCAATTGAGCCTCTTGCTCTTAAACAGGTAATCACTTCTCCCATCACTTTCTTTTTGGCGTGATAACCATAAATTCTGAACTTCTATTCTTCGCAGGATAATATTCCCCTTGTCAAGCAACCCTCTTTTGATTTATCTAAGGGACGGAAAAGGCGTGATCATCCTATTCCACCTCCTTCTCATGCTCGGGTATCTTTACTTCGTGCAAGTAATCATCTCGTGTACTTCGACCCTTCCACGTATCAACTTTACTGATCTTATTTATCTCGCAGTCTGATGATCCACATGCTCCTTCTTCTGGCGAGCCTAAAAGGCGACGCAGGGTCTTGGACTTGTTGCTTTGACCGCAGTTAGGATCTCTGCTGCTGCTCCTAGTCAACCTTCATCTCCTAAGCATCGAACTTCCCAGTCCCGTAAAACCGCTTCCCCCAAGGTTGTTGATTCTCCTATTCCTCCTCCTCTAGGCGAGCATCCTGAGAAACCCACGGCGAAACCTCCTTCTCGTGAAAAGGGGAAGCAAGCGGTTTCGTCTGTGATGTCTAACTCCATCTATGATCCTGATATGAATTTCCTTTAAGATATCTATAACAAGGATCGCGAAGATCCCCCTGTGAGGTCTCGTGCACTTGAATCTTTGGTGATTTTTAGTGCTGACGACTTTGTTTCTCAGGACTCCTCCGTGTTATTGAATGCTTCTATCAACTTGACTCTCCAACAACATTCCGCTTTAATGAATTTGGTGAGCCCTGCATATTTTTCAACTGCATCTTTGCAGTACTTCGTGGTTTATTACTAAGTCTTGCTTCGTCGTTTCCCAGGAAGTCAATCGTCATATGGCCAGCTTAGTGGATAATAGGTTGGTTCGAGAGAAGATGAAGAAGGAAGATGCTCATATCAAGGCTTTGATGATGGAGATTAAAGAGGAGAAGGAGCGCTCTAGTAAGCAAGAAAAGAAAATGGAGAAACTTTCGAGTAAGTTCCTCCCCTCGTAGATCCATTTCTTTCCTTTCTATTATTATCTGTTTTTCATATTTTGTATTTCGTCAAGTGCGATGCATGAAACGTGACACGGATGCTTCCGAAGCGTCCGCCTCCCTTAAGGCATTCGTGCCGAGAACTTGAACCTTTCGACTCAGAATGACAGCTATGTGTCTGAAAACTTGATCTTGAACGAGAAAGTTGAAACTCTCTTTTCGCAAGTGGATCGCCTGTCTATCGATTCTGCGCGTAACGAGGAGATGAATCTTCATGTTCATGACGTGAATGAGCGTTTTAAGTTAGAACTTCAGCGGGTAACAATTCCCTTACTACCTCGAGGAATATTCATACTTCTTCATTATCTGCCTATAAGAGGTTGGAGGAAGACAATGAGCGTGTGATCAGTAGAAAAAATCAGGTTGTGGTTGATCTTCGCAAATCTCGCAAAAAGGTAGTTGTCTTAAAGGAGGAGATTGATTGTCTGAAGAAAAAAGTGAAATTTCTTCAGGCTCAGTTGGATAACTCCTCACACTCGAAGTCTGTCAAATCTTCCTCTCAAACCAAGTCTGCAGATCTTCGCAAGAACAAAGGTGCTCTCGTTATTCAACCTAGCAAAGATACTTCAAAGTCTGGTCACGGTAAAGGTTGGGATAATGCATATCACGAGCTATGCGTTCGACTCCAAGATTCGTATCTATAAATCTCCAGGCTGGGTCATTTGCATTATGATATCCAAGAGACTTTGAATACCACTATCTTGCAAATGAAAGGTAGCTCTAGGTAAAATGCGAGATACTATCGGTTATGTCAAATTTCAGGTTTCTGATAAAATCCTGTTTTTTTTTTGTAGAATCCGAACATCATTACAAGAATCAAGTTCTTCACCTTTCCCATGAAAGAGACGAGTCTCGCAAAGAGGGTTCTTGTCTCAAAGATGAGATCACAGATTTGAATGCTGATATCGACGAGATGATAGAAGATTTAGGGAAAGTAGTGAAGTTAGCTTGCAAGAATACCCAGGACCACCTGATTTCCCTCTTCAACAGCTTATGCGACGAGCAAGGCATTCCTCCTCCTACTTTTCCTCTGGAAGTCTTTTCTGACAACGAGAAACCAGTCAACCGCGAGGTTATCTCGGGTGGAGAAGAGAGGTTCAATGAAGGTGAGGAGGAAAAAAAAACCGGTGAGACGATGGTCGAGGAGGAAGAGTCCAAGGATGCTTTTCCTTCCATGAGTTTTCTGGGGCAACCTTCAAATCTTGATGCAGATACTGGTCCTAGTCTTGTCGGGGCTGGCGATGAGATCCCTGGAGCAACAGTCACTGATGGTGTGCCTCTTCAGTAACAATCTTAATTTCTCTCCTCCCATGTTTTCAACTTTAATTATTATAACAATTTATCTATCTGGGCGCCCCCAAGCTTGGGGGGCAGAGCACCTTGACTTCTTTTATATATTTCTGGTTGTCTCTAAGTAATACTTTTGTTGATCATACCGGTATTATGATTTTCCATTTTGTCAAGTATATACTTACCGCGGGAATATTCAAAAGAATAACAAAATTTAAAGTATATACTTTCCTCTTATTTTTTTGTGTGTTTCCTAGGTATGAAACGAGAGTTTGGGATTTCGCTACTTCGACTTCGTGCACAATTCATGAGCCTTGTTACTTGCCTCATTGCGTGTTCTTACTTTGTTCTCTCCTATTCTCTTTGTGTTGTCCTTACCTTTTGTTGTTTAACCCTTCCCCATTGTCTTATTTTTCCTGCCTTTTCCTTTTTTGGTTACTTCATGATAATTTGGTTTTATATACCGTTTTAGTGTTACTCATTCATGTGTTGCTTTCTGAGGTCTTAGTGTGCCTCCTAATTAAGGTCTTATTGTGCCTCATTCTTTTTGAATGATCTTAATTCGACGAGGTATCAGGCGCTTATTATTCTTTCAAATAATAACCATCAATCTGGTCTTAACATTTTTTATGAACCTCATTCCGCGACAATGCGACAGGCCTAGCCATTCCCATGAATGTTAGTCTCATGACATTGCCGTCTTTTTTGGTCACACAGCTCCCTTATCTGGAGGGTGTCATCCCTTTATATTCCTCCTGATTGCCCCTTCAAGGAGGTTGACCCTAACATGCATGTTGGTCTCCTCCCATCCAGTTATTACGACATTCAGTTATTTTCGTGATTTCTTATCCCCTTCGCCGATATGCCTTGAGGTTACGAAGTCACACCCTAAGTGAGGTTTCTTTGGGAGATACTGTCTTGTTGGGTACTCCAATTTGATTTGTTTGTGTTTTAGATTCTTTATGCGAGATACTTCACTTTAGGATGTCCTTTTCATGCTTAGTGTTATTAGTTGGTGGCGAGGTAGTTCTGACATTGATTCAACAAGTCACTGACCGGTATCTTTGAGTGAGATTTTGCAGTCCTATTTCGTTCCTTCCTGTGTGGCTACGTGGCGATCCTATTTTGTGTATCTACAAGAGCAGAAGAGAGGAGGTTCATCAATCTGAATATTAGAAGATTGTTGTATCAAGAATAATACATGGAGGCACCAAAACTGACAAAGCTAGGTGGTTCTTTGTTGGTACCTAGTGTTCAAGAATTAGCCAAACAATCACTTGCAGAAGTCCCGGCTCGATACATACGCAGTGACCGGAACACTGCTGTTAAGTCTATGAAAGATCAATCATTACATGTTATCGATTTGCAGAAAGTACTGTCACCAGAACCCATCATTGGAGAGTTAGAATTGGAGAGGCTTCATTCTGCTTGCAAACGATGGGGTTTCTTTCAGGTGAATATATGAAATATGGTCACGCTTTACCTAAGTAGCTAGATAGTAGTGTCTTGCTAATGCTAATTTGAGTTCATGGTGCAGGTGGTAAACCATGGAGTAGACAATTTATTGATAGACAAAGTGAAAACAGATACCGAAGATTTCTTCAAACTCCCAATGGATGAAAAAAAGATATTTTGGCAGGAGGAAAGAGATATAGAAAGATTTGGACAAGCCTTTGTTCATTCAAAGAACCAAAAACTTGATTGGGCTGATATGTTTTACATGACCACTCTTCCCAAACATACGAGGAAGCCTAGGCTATTTCCCAAACTCCCTCTACCTCTCAGGTAACTTCTCCATCTATTCCCCGCCCGAAATCTGATGCCATTAATCTATAACTGGGAAATTCATCTTATCTTGCAGGGACACAATTGAATCCTACTTATCACAGTCGAGTAAACTTAGCTTGACTGTCATTAAATCTATGGAGGAGGCTCTGCAAATGAAGACTAATGTCATGGCGGATTTTTTTGAGGACGGAATACAACAAATCAGGATAAATTATTATCCTCCTTGCCCTCAACCAGAACATGTTATCCGCTTAACGCCACATTCAGATCCTGGCGGTTTGACGATCCTCCTTCAACTTAATGAAGTGCATGGATTACAGGGGGTTCCCAATGCCTTTGTAGTGAACGTTGGAGATTCTTTGGAGGTAAAAAGAGTTTATGAAATCAAATTTATCCGAGTCTTGGACAAATACAACTGAGTTTAAATTTGAGTATCAATCCTTTATTGCTTCCTTGTGCATGGCTGATTTTAAGTAATGGGATTTACCGTTGCGCGGAACACGAGCAATGGTAAACTCAACAAAGGAGAGGCTCACAATTGCAACATTTAATAACCTAAGAGCAGATAGGGAAATAGGTCCAATACCTGACACGATCACACCAGAGACACCTGCATTGTTCAGAACAACTGGGTATGAGGACTATTTTGAGAAATTCTTTTGTCGTAAACTCGAAGGGAAATCATTCCTCGACTCCCTTAGGATAAGAGAAGGCGATGAAGGAACAAAAATTGTTCAGGTTGACTAGCTGGAGTAAAAATTGTTGATGTTGTTGGTGGATTTTGCTTTTGTGTGGAATTTGCTTCTGAATTTGGTTGTTAATAACCAGTAATATGGATTCAACTTACAATAGTTTGATAATAAAGACTTCAACCATTAAAAAGATTTAACTCTATAAAGGCTTTTGAAATTAATAGCAGCATGCTTCTAGATTGACTACTGTGCAGAAAAAAGAACGACTGCGTTGGGAGCCAAAACCAACCCTTGCAATGATGAGGAAAATAAATACAACATTTCTTCATCCGGTAGAGTTACTATTCCGCTACTGACTAGCTAGAAGCTGAGTGATACTCCTGTTATCATCTTCTGAGGTTAATTTTAAGGACGGAGGTCTCCTAATTAGTGTCGCCTGTTCGAATGCATAAGCAATCTCAATAAGCTTTGGCTCAGTACCCCTTAACCCACCGAAACAGAATCCTACTAGCATACCATCATTATCTTCATCATAAGCTGCTGGAACACTTATGCCAGGGTATCCTCCAACTTGTTCTCCATCATCAACTTTTCAAACCCATCTCTTGACAATCTCTCCAGGTGCTCCACTATAGCCTTTTCTTTCTCCCCGTCCATTCCATGTGTGTTCTCCACCGCCACAAGCATATCTTGAGGGAACTTATCTACCTTTTCCTGCACAACATTTTCTTTCTCCCCGTCCATTACATTAGCCAACGACCTCACTGGAGAAGTAATTAGCTCTTTCAAGTAGATATTCAATGACTGTTTGAACTCCGCCTTCATTACTGTTAGTTCACCACTATGACCCGGATTGGTAATGATGTCGATGTGCTCAATTTCCAGGTTGTCCACTAAAACTGCACCTGCTCGCCTTAAACATGAAGAACGACAGTATTAAGATTAACAGGAGATTAATGGAGAGATTTCTGTGATGGAACTCCATTTTTTTGGTGATTGATTTTAAATACTGATTGATGGACTGATGATAGAGATTGGAGTGGAATAGATTAATGTTGTTTGAGGGCTAAATTGGTGAAAATGCCACTCTCGGAAACCACATTCCAAAGGTGCCATCCTATCTTCAACCTACCAAAAATGCCACTACATGACATTTATGCCCCTAACAGTAGAGGACCCTTAGATGTTTATTATTATTTCCAACATTCAAAAATTAAAACAAGTGGTTTTTTGTCTGGTTTTCAGTGCCAGGGTCCTGAAGAAAGTGTCGGGACTCTTCACTGGACCCTAAGATTTTATTAAAAATATTTTATAATTTGAATAAAAAATTAAAAATCACTTTTTTTATTTGTATTTAAGTATTAGGGTCTTGTGAAAAAGATCAGGACTCTTTAGAGGACCTTAGTGGACCTCCACAAAGTCTTCAGGTAGAAAAAATAATAAAGTAAGACCAGTTTTAATTAATATTTTATTATCAGGGTCCAGTGAATGGTCCGGACTTTTTAATGGACTCTTAGGATAATATTAAAATAATGTTGTTAATGGAATTAAATAAGGTTTCAAGGGTCTCGACCTTTTCACTCCAGGGTATGGACCTTTTCTCCACGGGCCACCTAGGCGCCATGTAGGTGACAAGTAGGATGATCAATGTCGGGACCTTTTAATTCAGGGTCAGGACCTTTACAGTACTCCACTCCTTAAACCTTTGTTTATATAACCCAGGTTCCATTCCCATTCCCCCTTTCTACTGTTGTTTACCGTTCTTCTTCTTCTTCCTGCTTTTTCTACTAGGGTCAGGACCCACGCTGTCGGGACCCTAACACTTCACCTTCCTTACATCCCGTTACAGGGTGAGGACCTTCACATTACTCCACCCCTTGCACCTCGTTACACAGTACAACCGTTGTCATATGTGTTTTATTAAAAATAATTCTTTTAAATATAATATTGTAAAATCCTTTTGTTATTGGTCGATATAAGCGGTCCTTTTCTATTGGTTAACTTGGGCGACACCTTTCTATTGGTTAATTTGTGCGGAAGCTTCCAATAATTCTTTACCCTCATTCCCTCACTTTTCTTCTCCCTGCTCTTTCATCTTCTTGAGGTTCTACTTCTCTATCAGGGACATCTCTTCTTATTATTCTATTTTTCTTCTTATTCTTTCACCATCTTATACATTTCTTGTCCTTTTTATTGTGTTCATATCATGGCAGCTGCTACACCATGAAAGCTAGGGTTGTATATTTTATTAAGCATCCAACTGAGATAGAGAAGGAAGGATCTATATAGTGTTCAATGTGTGAGTTTAACTTTTAGCTCTTTCAAATTCGATATTAAATTTTGGTTAATTTCAATTTCAAACTCAAAGTTAGGGTTTTTAAATATGTACATTGGGGATTTAAATCCATGTTTATTTATATAGTTTACAGTGAAATAAGGTATGGGTTATCTTTAATTTTGTGGTTTGGTTACTTAGTTTATGTAGGGTTTATGATACAGGATGATCTTAATTTTGGCCTCTGTTTATTTAGGATGTGTTAACTGCTGCTTAATTTTTTTTATGGATAGGTTACAGGAAAATAGTTGGTTGAAATAGGCATGCGATCTAGTAGATCATCAGTATTTGTAATCAAGGATTTAGTTGTGTGATTTCAATGTTCATTTAGGAATTGATTGGTAATTCACTTTTTTCTTAAGAAGCTTATATTGTATATAACTGATAGTATGTTTTGTGAAATGCAGTTTCTTTTAGAACCCTAAATTTTCGTCGTCATAATGATAAGAAAAGTTGTTCCCATCCACTACAATGGTGAATGGGTGCACAAAAAAGGTAATGATGACTACAAAGGTATGACACATCTTGCGGGGTACCTGATAAGTACACTTTTGAGGATGTGAAGAAGAGAGCAATGGATATTTTAGGTTTCGTGCACAAACCTTGTTTTGATGTGTATGGCCTCATAGATGTCCCGGCAACCTCATTTAAACAAAGGATTAAGATTGTTAGTGAAGAAATGTTGATTTTTTATGTTGGCCAGACATGTCGAGTCCCAGGCTTTTACACAATCAAATATGGAGAAGAAGTAAAAGTAGATATTCCTCCCGTGACTCCCAAAACAACTACTGGAGATTACAGCGGATCCAAGATGCTTTCCCACACTCCCTTGACCCCTCTTAACAATATCACGTCGTGTTCCAGTGAGGATTATCAGTCCAAGAATGAAATCATCAAGGGAGATGGTGGTGTTAAAGGTACGTTTATTTGTCCCTCTTATTATTATACTTTTGTATTATGTTTTTCCTGACCAAATAGTCACATTAATGTTGAATGTTTTATTTTTTCAGCGAGTACTAGTGGTCCAAAGGCTAGGAGATGTCTTGAACCAGTAATGACTCCATCAGCCAAGAAACTCCGATGTCTTCATGATGCGATAACAACTCATGCGCCGGTTCTGGATATTCCTAAACCCCCGAAGGATATGAAGTACAATGATGTATGTGTGGGTAACACTTTCAAAAGCAAGGGGGAGCTGAAACTTATACTTGCAATAGCCAAAGTAGAAAGAAATTTTGAGTACAAAGCTTTTAAATCCGACAGCCAGAAGTTTATTGCCAAATGCAAAGACAAGACATGCGAGTGGCGTCTGCGAGCAGTTCCATTAGATTTTTGTGGGTGGTGGAAACTCACAGTTGCAAACGATGAGCATACTTGTGAAAGCAACAAAAGGACTGACCCTGAATTAAGAACCAAAGAGGCCGCTACTGGAATTGCAGAGCTTTTCAAGCACAAATTCAAAGAACTAGATGTGGCATTTTACGCCCAAACAACTGGTTAAGGACATAAAAAGGGATTATGGAGTGGTTATCAATTACCGGCAGGGATACAGCGCTTGCAAGCGTGGTATTGAGCTGATCAAAGGTAGCCCTGATGAATCATACTAACACCTCGTTGGTTATAGTCACATGCTTGGTGCTCGTAACAAGGGTACTGTTACCGAGATTGTAACTGATTCGGATGATTATTTTCTATATTATTTCTTTGCTTTTGGAGTATGTATTGAAGGATTCAAAAACTGTTTCAGACCCTCATTTGCGGTTGATGGTACACATCTTACAGGGCCACGCCAAGGAGTTCTACTGTCAGCCGTTGGAATGGATCCCGACGAGTCGATCTATCCTATTGGTTTTGCTGTTGTTGATTCAAAGAATAATGAATCTTGGGAATGGTTTATGAGAAAGTTAGTCGGAGTACTTGGCGATAAGTATGCTATGCATGAAGATGTTGTTGTGGCAACAGACAGGCACCCATAGATCGGTAGATCCATAAGGTTGGAATTTCCTTGTGTTAATCAAGTATACCGCATCCACCATCTTTTAGGTATTTAACAAGACTTTATATACTATAAACACACGATTTTTGTGTTTAAATAGATTTGATGTTAGTTATCTGAATGGATACAACGTTAACCTTGATTTGTGTTTAGTATAACTTATCATACTGTAGGTCTTTATGTGTGCGTATCTAGATAGAGTTATGAAGTCAATGACAATAGCATCATATTTCTTATAATGTCCCAGCGTAGGTGGCATAACAAGTTTTGTAGCATCAATAGCATCATATTGCATATATGTACAGTCCAAACAAGTTTTGTTGTCCACCCTGTTGTATGATACATTTCAGACATATATATATATATATATATATGCATGCTTCATGTTGTACTTATAGGTCAATCCTGTAATGTTTGACCTTGCAGAAAATATCAAACAGACCTACCACAGCGCCACGGCTTCGGTGGCATTTACAAGAGATGCAAAAGCGTTTAGCAATGATGAGTATGAACTTGCTATGAGAGACCTAGGTTTAGTGAGCCCCGCTGCTTTAAAATCTATAGTGGATCTTGGACCGGAAATGTGGGCCAGGGTGAAGGCTAGAACAAGTCGTTTTACTCTCATGACTACAAACGCCTGTGAAACTTTCAATTCAAGAATAACTGATGTTAAAGGTCTTCCAATCTGCCATTTAGTCGAACACATTCGCAGGTTCCTTATGGAATGGTTCTGCGAACGTAGACAACTAGCTCGTGATCGGCAAGATCCTTTGAGTCAACATGCACGGGATATAATCAAAGAACGGTGGGCTGTGGCAAAAAGGTTTGTGGCTTGCCATGTCGATGGGGACGAATATGAAGTGGACGAGGGTGACTATGAAGAGCATCATACCGTCTATCTTGACCGAAGGTCTTTCACGTGCAAAGTGTTTGACTATCAGCATCTTCCGTGTCCCCACGTACTTGCAGTGTGTGAGACATATAAGATAAAAGAAGAAGGCCTTTGTGGGGAATATTATAAAACATCGGTTTGGAGATCTATGTATGAACCTAAAATCTATGGTGTGCTGAGCCCAGAAACTTGGGATGTCCCAGAGGAGGTGGCAGAACGGGTGGTGCTTCCTCCAAAAACTACACCGGAAGTTGGTCGTCAGAGCATCAAGAGGAAAAGGTCTGCCATTGAAAAACCTAGAAAGAAAAGAGCTTGTTCAAGGTGTCACCAGACAGGGCATTATGCTAACAACAAACGATGTCCCAAGGCTTAGAATTGGAGTGATTTTGGTTGCTGACATTTCTTACCTTGTTATGTTTGTTTGAAATAGTTTAGGCGGCATCATTAATAGAGTGGATTTAGTCATATTTTCATCCTCAGGGTAAATTAGTTTTTCTCAGACTTGATATTAAACCTTAAATTTCGGAAAGTAGGTCTTCTGTAATTGAATTTGGGAATTACCCTTTGAAAAGGAATTCCTTAGTTTTCTTATGTTTATTAATTGTAAGTTCTACTTGCATGTTTCATGTGAACTGATTACAAGAATCAAAAATCATTTACTACCATGTTGTTTTAGTGATTGGTAGCTAGGTGATGCACTCTTTTAAACGTGCTAATTTTCATTTACTTTTCTTATTGAAACAACGAAAATTATATAGCCATAACTAGGACAACCTAGAAGTAAAAACAGTTCCATCGTACCTAATAAAAAGGACTTCAAATATAAAATAAACTAATCAGACATTATCTTAAACCATTCTTCATCACTTTTCTTTTCAAGTTCTGCGTTCTTGTGCCTTCGGATATCGCTCTTCATTGCACCATTCATCAGCTCAACAAGGGAAAGATCTTGAAACAAACTCTGTCCAAAATTCTCTTCCTTGATCCATACGCCGCTGCCATGATAAGGAATGATACATGACTCCGGGACTGATATCCTTAACCTGTTGCATTCTTCACGTAACTGGCGATCCTCCTTTACTAACTCAAACCACTCCTTACAGAATTGGCTACCGTTTTTTGTTGTGTAGAAATTAGTTACTACACGCTTAGCAATAGGTTTTTTAGAGTCAACAAACTCATCACCATCCGACGCAACACCATTCCTCCCATATATGGTAGTATATTGATTTCTTGTTCGGGCAGTTGAATTAAGTGAGGTTACGTCAGACTGTTGAGAGGATCCTGCCATTATTTTCAGATGATTTGAGATAAAAAACTTGTAAACAAATGTACCTAATAACAGTGATTTTCTTTGCCCTAGAGATTATTAAGCACAAACGAATCTGAATGATGTCCATTTATACTTATGTTGGCAAACATGTAGAATTTAATGCCAACTAAATATAGCTGGCGCCTCTCATGTTCACCTCTCATGTTCACCTCTCATGTGTAACTGAAAAGAAAAAAGAAAGTTGTTTTTGACTAATTACAATTAGTCAAAAAGTTTTTTTTTTGTTTCTTTTTTTCACGTTTCCCAATTAGTCTTCTGTTGGCAGCTTATGGGTTGTGTTACCTTTCAAAAACAAAAGAGATAAGGAAGAAAAAAAAAGAAAATTTAAAGCTTGTCCTGTTCTTGGGTAATGTTTACACACATTGACAACATTCCCTTCAAATCCTCTCATCTGTACCTGAAAAGTGAAAACCAATTTCTTTTCATCACATTAGCCATAACACCTCCATGCCATAAGGGGACAAACCGTTACCTCTATCACTATTAAAAATTGTGCATAAAAATGGTCCAATAAGGGACAAATTATTGTGGCGGTCGGTAGTTTATTTTAAGTCAAAGCAGGTGGGGGTGTGGGAGTTGGGAAGTAAATGCTTATTCAAATTTCAAAGCAAATGGGTGAGCCATTTAACATAATAAAGAAAAAAAATTATAAACAAAAGGAAAATCAAACAACTTAGATATGAGTGAGGTAGGAAGATGCTTTCTCAGTCTACAATTCTATAAATACATACATATATATATATATATATGACATCCAACCCTTAGGAGTGATTCCTTACAATTTAAAATACCCACTTCGATCACATGAGTTCAAGATCAGAGAGCAAATCATGTTTGGAAAAATGTTTTTCTAAACCTTCAAAAAGAAGACGTCAAAGCAACCAACAAACCAACAACCTACCAAAACCAGCGGATGAGGGATCTTCAAGTATGTCTTTAACAAATCTGGATACTTCTGCCAACGGAGTTATGTCCTATGAGGAATGGTATGACGCGATTGAAGAAGGTCGTAGATTAAGAAAGGAAACAGCTGAGTTGGGTCTTCCAGTTACGCCGTTGCCACCTCTTGGAGATCTATTACACCATACATACAATGATCTGGTCAAATGTGTTAATTCTATAAGAGATGAGAATAACGCACTTAATAGGAGATTGATTAATTGGAAGAAGTATTCTGCTCTACAGGGGACAAATATGTAACTGGAGTGGTAGTAAAATCAATCATTTTCTCTTGCAGTATTATGGTAAAATTTTTTTTATTTAGAGCAATGTGTATGAGTGGTAATTTATTATACCTTTTATCTTCTGTTCAGTTTACTTGGTAGTAACTGAAGTTGTTGTGCAAGTGCAATGCAGCAGGATAGTACTTCAGAGTATAAATTTACGAACAATATCGCAGTTCTCCAAACAACCCATTAGATTACGACGATAGTTATCAGTTTAATATCTAACACCATTAACAACCTTTAATATCCTTTGCTACTTTGTTGCTTTCCCTTTGTATTCAGCGAGCTTCATACTGCACAACTGCGACAAACAAAACCATCAGCTTAGGTTTGATCCAGAACAAAACTATCAAAATACATCCCGAATCAGACGAACATACATTTTCATAAAATATAGAAAGGTATTTATCTACCATAATTCAACTTCTTCAACATAGTTTTCTAAGAAAACTAATGCATACATAATGTTCAAAATGTTACCATCTCAAAGGGGGTCAAACACCCATCCAAATTATATTTAGATATCCCTTTGTTAGCAGAAAAACCATAGTATCTTTTCTATAATTCATATATTGGTTAACGCGTAACTATATGCTGGGTACTCAAAAATCATCACACAATAAGTATATATAGCAATAAGGTATATATACTTCCAATAAGGAAGTATATACATATGCAGGTCTAACAGGAAACTGGCCACTAGTTAGTAGTTACAAAGTTCCTTCCAATAAGGTAACAAGAGGATTACACAGTCCTAGCAACTTCCCCTTTTTGCTACGTAAGCATCTACATACTCAGCGGGTTGAGACACTGATGGGGTCACTTAACCTTTAAGTGGAGTTCAGGATCACCAGGCATTAAATCGCTATTATAAAGAGTCACATAAAGAACTCTTCAGGATTTCGACTTCTTTCCTTACATTCTCAACCTGAAAAAACAACAAACAAACAAAAAATATATATCATCAACACCAATCCAAAACTTCCATATCAATTTCCCAGCTTCAGTTGAAGTCCTTACATCCACTAGCTTCAAATTGGAGTCCTTCAATTTGTTCTCAGCTTCAGTTGGGCGTGTTTCCATGTTCCTAACTTAATTTTCTATTCATCTTCACATTCATTTTCTTTTTCATTTTCTTTCTTTAGGTTCTAAACCTGCAAAATCAACAAAAAAAAAAAAAAAAATCACACCAATACATAACTTTCATATCAAATTAAAGTTCAAGTCATTCAATTTAAGTAACTAACCTAAAAACAAACCGGTAAATCCCATATTAAAACCTAACTCCATGCATCTGCATAAAAATACCAAAAACAAAAAAAATTGGTTTAAATCAACAAGCCAAACCTAACATCGTACAAAAGGTAAAAATCACCTAAATCGAATAAAATCAAGTATACCCGGTATGAACTGCGACTAAAGATGTTGAGATCTACCTGTAGAAGATCTGAACTGCAACTTAAGCTGTTCGATCTACCTGAAACCAACCAGAAAAAATAATTGTTAAACCCCCATTAAGAAAATCGACCAGTAAGAAATCAAGAAGAGAATTTTTTTTTTATAATAACCCTAACTGTACCTGCTGATTTTGTAAAATCAAACATAACTGCTGCACAATTGAGAGATGTTGAAGGTTAATAATCATAATGAATTTTAATGAAGCTTTGTCATATAGGGCTTAAATGGTTGGTAATGGTGGAGTTCAAAGAGAGGAGGAGATATTTTGGATGGTCTGGTTCTCGTTTGCAAATGAACTGATGAAGAGAGAGGGGATACATCAGGTAAAAGTGATAATTAGGGTTATGGTTTGCTTATATTGGTGGCAACGGTTGTAATTACTGTGAATCTTTAGGGAAAATTCGCGACATTTAGGGTTTCTCCCTAAATCGATGGACAATAACCATCTATTGTGTCTCATACAGATTAAGAATCCAATGGTTCACATAAACCTATTTTGTTCATACAGATCATGAAGTTTGTGTTTCTTTGCTAAATTGTGTTTCTTTGTGTTTCTTTGCTAAACTCAATTCGTGTTTTCGGGGTATTAACAACCTTCATTATGACCAAGTATATTAATAAATGTCGTGTATATTTTAGTCCACGTCTAGATATGGATCATATTTCACATTGCCAGATTTCGAATTAATAGAGATGAAATATATCATATTTCAACATCTCGGGTTCAAAGTTTACTAGAATTAATACAAAGGTTCTCATTTCGATGAACTGAATATGAAATATATCGGATTTCGACATCTCGGTTTCAAAGATTACTAGAGTTAGACACGAGGTTCTCATTCGGATGAACTGAGGATGGATTATATGAGTTCTTATCATCCCGGTTTCTTATATTACACGAGTGAGAATGGAGTCTATCACTAAGATGAACTGAGGATGGATCATATGAGTTCTTATCATCCCGGTTTCGTATATTACATGAGTTAGACCCGAGTCTCTCACTCGGATGAACTGAGGATGGATTATGAGTTTTTATCATCCCAGGTTCGTATATTACACGAGTTAGACCCTAGTCTCTGACGCGACGGTAACGATAAGAAATAGCCTTGAATCCACAAGGTGTGTTTTGAATCCACAGAACATTGTTCTGAATCCACAGAACAAGGTATATTCTCAAGAGATTTGTGTTGTTAATCCATAAGAAAAACAAATAGAACACTTGAAAATACACAAATAGAAAACAAGTTCCTTTTCAAACAAAAAATAGAACTTGATCATAGTCAGGTGATAAGAATTTATACTCAAATAAACGCTCTACTTCATTCAACCAATCAAGGAATTCTTCTATGTGTAACTGGCCATTAAAAGGTGGAAGATCAACTCTCATCTTGATTTTGTGAAACCACCATGGTTGTATTCTTATTCTCCTCCATTTTGTCTTCCTCCATCTTGTCCTACACCACGATTGTGCAAAACCATATCAATAATTTCTTCATCACTGGAATCATCACGATTATGTTGTCCATGTAAATAACGAAAAAGACGTTCTCTATCACGTATTTGATTTCGAACCATCATCTCTGTCAAACGAGTCATGGAAGTCAGTAAAGTCTCTATGGACCTCATCATTTGTGCTTGAGTGTTAGCAATCTGCCCTAACGTCGCAGCACTCTCCCGAACATCTCCAGTCGAGCGGTTGCCACCATCTCCATCATTGTTAGAAGCCATGAAACAAGGATCAAACCTTGCTCTGAATCCAATTGACGCAGCGGTAACGATAAGAAATAGCCTTGAATCCACAAGGTGTGTTTTGAATCCACAAAACACTGTTCTGAATCCTGCACACAAGGTATAATCTCAAGAGATTTGTGTTTTGAATCCAGAAGAACAACAAATAGAACACTTGAAAATACACAAACAGAAAACTAGTTCCTTTTAAAATAACAATCATCAATAACGTTTTACAAATCAGGATCCTAAGATTAAATACTAGTAGGTAGTTATAGGAAGTTAACACACACATTAGACACACAAGATAAGAAACTGAAACTAGAAACTGAAAATAACTATTAGATATTTTCTGAAAGTTGTAACTGTCAGGTGTGACTATACTTGTTATGCATCAGTGTCTCACTCGGATGAACTGAGGATGGATTATACGAGTTCTTATCGTCCCGGGTTCTTATATTCTTGAAAATACACAAACAGAAATCCAGTTATCCTCCCATATATTGACTTTCATTCAATCACCCATTTCCTAAATACTGTTTTGTTCAACTAAAATTATTCCTTTGTAGATACATTTCCACATCCAAGAGCTAGAGGAAGGGATTTTATCTCTAAAAGCAGAGTTTCTTTTTGTTCCATTTTTTCTATTATTATCGGATAAAGATGGGGAATCAATATTTGGTATCGGGTCTGGAGAGTCCGACCCGGATCCGACTTCAAAAGTAGTCATGGGACCCGCATAAGCTTGGTTTTGTGTTTTTTTTTTTTTTTTTTTGAAAAGACCACCAGGGAAGGGATAGAAAGCCACAATTAATTTTTACAAATCAAGACAAAACTAGGTTGCATGCAAAACATATCATTCTGCCGCACGTCCTAGGTTAATTAAGATTGAGAGACTAGGAAGAGGTAGAGGAAACTCAGACATCAAAAGAAGGAGACCAATCAGCAAAAAAATATTATAGGATCCTGAGATGATCTCTCTCCGGATAGAGATAGAGACGAACTAAACATATTGAAAATAAAAAGAGATTATAGGATATGCATGATGAAAATATGATTTACTATTCGGGAATGATTCGGAGAATTACTAACTAGGTTCTGTTGTATATTTTTACTACCTATTATTCTATATTGTTTTTAAACTTTAGTGTATTTTTTATACACATTTTTCCTACCTGTGTATTCTTAGTTTTTATATTTCAAGTCACCCAAACCAGTGATCTTTAGCTGACACTAAGCTGCTAACTCCCTTCAAAGAACATGGAGTAGATAAAATATCTAAGCATCAATTTTTAGAAGCAGAGACAAGCCGCTATACATACATAACTGAAGGATCATAACTTGATCAACAAAATATAAACAGATATATCCAGGGTATAAGAGTCCATCGCCACTAACTTAGATTTAGAACTACAGCTGACATCTTTTTCAACTATACACATCCAAAAAACAGGGACCAACATGCTGGCCAGGAATTATACTACAAGATCATATGATTACAGGTTACTATTCACCACTTGTGCCATTCACCTCTATAAATTGTTTCTTGAATTGCTGCACCGCAAGTTCGCATCGATAACGAGTAGCGAAAGCAGGTTCGACTTCACAAACAGGAATCTTCCTGACCATATGCTCGATAAACTTGAAAGCAAACACCCCACAAGAGTTACTGCATAAATAGTATATGGATCAATTCTCCAAATATAAGGTTAAAAATTCAAGGTTAAAAATAGATTTCAAGTAAGACTCACGTATCATTTTTCTTAGGGGTTTTTAAGTCATATCTACACCACCATGGACCGCGGTTGTATGCTTTCTCCAAATAATCACGAATTTGACCGACTTCCGGGTGAATTTTGCTTGAGCGATTATTACGATTCGGTCTAAGAGAATCATAAATTATAATTGTCTTCTCCTTTACTTGAATGGAGACTGCGACCCAGTGAATATTTTCAATACAAACTACACCATATACGACATCAACCTTATCCCAAGAGGGTAAATGCTCACTAGGTGGTGAACCACGGCCCTGCTAACCCTAGTCTGAATCTGTCAACTTGGGAAAATCACCATTCGCAAAATGTTGTTGTTTCACGAGCAAGGCAGCTCAGTCACAATGTATTCATGCAATAATATAAATAAGTAGAAAATATCCAATCTATTCTGCACAAAAACTTACCGGTAAGTGACTTTCAAAGTATGACCAGGTACCAGTGGATTTGTTAGAAGGATAAGACTTGTGCAAAAACACCAATGCACTGTCAATAATCTGCAGGAAGACCAATAAACATAAAACTTCTCACAACCCAAATGATGTTCTCATTATTAGATTTAATCGTCAATATCAAATGATGCAATATGACTCACATTACCGCATAACCAACCAGTTGAACGTAGTAGTAGTTTATACTCAGAGCAAGACAATAATGATGTACCATCACCATTATAGTTATCGCCATGTTCCTTGATACTGTGGTAAATTAAGATCCATTATAAGGCAACACCATGATTGTTAGTTTTCACATATACAACAACACAGAGAAACAAAAAGGTATACTAGGGAGGAGAAACAACAAGACACAGAAACAAAAGGGTATACTAGGGATGAGGCTAACCCGAGGTTTATGAATCTGTTCACATCATCTATATCCTGCTTCGTTATTTGCTGATCCAATGTGTCTTCTTCAAAATAATTCATGATAACAGGCTCTTCGCTTGTCGGAACCTTTTTTGCGTTCTTTTTCGCCACTTTCCCTGTAGGAGTATACGGGGGCAACAGGGAAGGTGCAGGGTTTATTTTCCTCCTAGCCCCTCCTTCCCTACCTTTTGTAACATCATCAGAAAGAACGATAATGGGTGCAGAAGGGCCAGTGCAGGGTTTATTTTTCTGACGCTTTCTTTTTTTCCCCGTTGAGCTGTTACAAATGTTTTTTACCTACATATCCGACACAGTCAAAAAGTCATACCACGATAGTTTTGTGAAAAAGTACAAAATATATACGTGCTAATGTAGCAACAAAACTAGAGATGCAACAAATACTTACAACAGCTCGACTCACATCAACTTCCTTATTTGGAGGATTGTACGGATATGGTGGATTTAATTCAATACTGTTGGATCCATTGCCAGGAGTCACATCTGGCTTCTGCATTGCCGCACCATCAAAATCTCCTTCTTCGTTATGTCCTCCAGGTGGAGTCCCCTGTTCAAACAACATAAATATCAGTTCAATAAAACTTCAATATCAGAATAGATGTGACATTCTATCTATCTTAATACAATGAATTTCCAATTAACTCACCGTTTTTGTCTTTGACAATGCATTGTACGTCTGGTTCCACCAATCTTATCCTTTATTGATTTGATCTCGGCAGTTAAACACTCCATGATTCAACATTGTTTTATGGCTATATACTTACCTGGACACTTAACTCCTCCAACTGACCCTTCACTGCACTTTTAAATACCTCCATTTCACCAATCACCGTCATTTTCAAATCCTCCGTATGACCAATCATTGCATTTTTCACAAAAACCGAAAGAAGCAATGACTGAAGTTGATGTCCTAGAACAAAGAACATCAGTTGGGAGCGAGGATGTGCCACACGTGCTTCTTCCTCATCCTTCTCAAACAGATCTTTTTCCTCCACCACATTTTCATTCCCTAACAGATCTTCTTCGTCCTCTTCATCATCCATGCTGCTCTCCTCTGGAACCTGTTCATCCACAAAAACATTTTCAGACTCTAACATATTTTCTTCCTCACCCTTCTCAAAAGATCTTCGTTCTCCACCACATTTTCATTCTTTAACGAAACTTCTTCTTCGTCATCTACCAAGGGACCTTCACATAACCCCAACATTACCAAACGCTTTGCATCTTCTTTATGCCACATAATGTCATCACACACTTCACCCTGTAATTTTATAAAGTCACTCGACCAAATTAACAATGTAGCAAACAAAAAAATAAAGTAACTAAGGTAGTTATTACTTCATACCTTTGACTCCTCCAAAATCGTAAGTAGAGGCTCATGGTGTATTACTAAATCGCATGTAACACTATGCATATGGGGGCGCCAATTTGCAAAAATAGTCTTGCTTCCAAACTTATCAAGCACTTTCGGCAACACTTCCAGACCCCAAACCTTGGTGAAAAAAGGAAAACCTTTAAAACAACAATCACAAAAAATTAGACAACTAGAAAATATCAACCCAACTGATTCTTACCACCAGGACATGGGCCATTCCTTGACTCTTGTAAGTCACCTCACTTCCAACAGGCTTGTTAGCATTAATCTGATAATCTAAGGCAGAATTGCTATTATCAATAGTTCTGCTGAACGCTATTTCAGCCCAAGGATAAGAGTTGAAGTCGACGAGGTTATGCACCAGGTACCAGTGATCATGCTCAACTACTTTTTCATCTCCCTTTCCCAGGACATACCTGTGGACAACATATAGTAACGACAATTTCACCTTGTCATCAGATTCCAGTGGGACTTTGACAATTTCGCATTCAGCATTAGAGTTGCTTGATTGGTGACATTCACGCGATATTTTTTCCTCCTCCTCCTTTTTGCTTGATCGGTGACATTTCCTCGATTTTTTTTTGTCCTCCTTTTTGCTACATTTCTTCGATTTTTTTTCGTCGTCGTCCTCCTCCTCCTCCACTTTGCCAAAAAGTAATAATTTCAAACGTTTTCCAGTTACTGGTTTTACTTCATCGGGAAAATGCTTCATCTTAAGGCAGGGCTTCGTGGCGGGACGAGAAAAATTATGGTCCGACTTCCTAAAACTAAGCCCCGAAATCAATGCGAACTCTTTCTTTCCGAAGGAGAGTTCCTTTCCACAAACCATTACGCGCATTTCTTCACGGTTACCCTTATCACCTTCATCACCCGTGGAGATCTGACTAGCCAATAAAAAATGAAACAAGGCACTAGACCACGTTTGCATTGGCATGTGCAGTAAGGGGACAATTGTAATTGAAATAAATTTCTCTTGCTCGGAAGGAGACAGCAGGTTACGCACCCACTTCAAAACCTTCGGGATCGAGTATGTTGTTACCTTGCACGTACAAGCCTGGTACCTGGCAGGGTGAACAAACATCCTACAACATGGAAATAAATAGTTACACCAATTATAACATACAATTTCTTAGAATTAAGTATTTGAGAGCGGAAAGCAGCAACATTGAAAAAAGAGAAATAGTCGTACATTCCAACTAATCCAATAGAAATAGTCGTACATTCCAACTAATCCAATAACCACCTGTATTCAAGTTGTAAAAGTGACTCAACGAATGACCAGTCTAGTTTCCGTTTACAAGTGGCTTATACCAAATACACCTAGAAAGAACAATGCAACAACATGGAAAAAATAGGATTCGCATAGAGGCATCTAACTTTCTTTTATATATAAATAACTAAACTATTGTTATTGTTCAAATTTAACTTCTTAAAATAGTTAGCAGATAGGCAGTAGCTTGGGTTTTAGGCTATTAATGCATACATTTCAACATTTGACAGGGAAGGCTCAACGGTGGCACGATTACACTATACCATACAATCATCTATTAGAAGAAGTAGATTCAAAACTATATCTAAAAGTAAGTATTCAGCTCTTCGATCTTTACTGATTATTATACTCAGGAAATATCTTTTGTGAATCTCCAACAATAAAAAAGAAGTGACCAGACACAACACATAAAATGAATGGTTAGCCTTAACAGGCTAAATGTCACCTATCTACCTTTCAACACCATCTGTAGATACCAGTCTTTTGTCTTCAACAGTGGCATCCAACACTGTTTCATTCACATGACACTAGTGGAAAATGGAAGTTAAACCACTGTCAGGACAAGAAGTAACATTGATAAAAACCAATGTGTTCATCAGCTCTAATATATGAGTGGTTTTTCTCAAAACAACTGTGTCTGAGATTCGTTGAATCCTTTAGAAAAGCTACTTTCTTTAACAGTCCATCGGTATTACTGACACACACACAAAGTATATATTGGTCATACTTTATAAAAAAAATTATATTGATTCAGCTGAACCCAAAGCTGATTCAGCTGAATTTAAACTAAAAGCTGAATCATAAATAATGATTCAAATGAATCTAAAACTAAAAGCTGAATCATAATTAAATTATAACAACTTCAAACTGATAATGATTTAAAACTCAAGTTGTATTGAAAATTGTATTCAATTTACAATATCAACTATCTAAATTACTGCAAGTTCCAAGTCTGAAAAACTTCAACACTAAGTTGGAAAAGCTTAACCTATATTCGGATATTTCTATTACAAGCATAAGAACCAGATCAAAGATTCAACACTAAGTTGAAGGTAAGACTTCACCATCTATGCCTTCATTTTCTGAAAACTATCTCCAACCAGGTCCATTACTCCATCCCTAAGCTGCAAACAAAACCAAGACTATAGCAATTAACAACAGAAAAAAAGAGGAAACGAGACAAGTACTCAAATTGAAATTGAAAGACATGAACTGCAACTACTTTTCATATGCAAAATATCTCATCCATAACTCAGGAAGAAATTAAGATGTTGAACCAAAACATACACAGTGAATTGATAGAGTTCTTAAGAGAAAATCCACAAGCTTCATCAATTGAGATCCTTACCCAGCAGACTGGCCAGTTCACACTCTCTATGGAGGTCCATAGCTGCATGCATTACCTTTTCTATGACCAAACTTTCACTCCACCTACAAAAAATTCAAACAAAATGAATTGAAACATAGTACTTATACATAAAAGATTCAACCATACGAAGAAAATATGAGAACTTGTCGGAAAATTGACAATTGTGTCTTGTTCTGGTCTAATTTAAAGGCGTGCTGTGAAAATTCTTTGAATTTTAAAAATTGAAGAAGGTTGTGAACCATGCAATCAACGATCAAGCTAGAAACCAACAAAAATATGGACTTAGCTTCCCAACTGGTCAATAACAAAGTTCTAACAGCAGAGTCCTTAAAAATTGTTGAAGTTCAATATCACTACCATTGTATCTGTGTTGCCAGCAGACACAAGCACTAAACCGATTCTTATTGGTCCATAAGAGCTAAAGACTTGTTGAAAATTGAAGGAACCGGAAATGTACAAGTGTTGAAGGAAGCAAAAATTCTCAACATGACCACCAATTCACAACCAACGGATTACGTAAAAAGCAACAAGTCATTTACTTAAAGCAAGGCAGATAAATGCAAAGTGAATATCCTATCCGTTGAGATTAAACAATTTCTTTTCGGTACCATAATATAAAACCTACATATAAGAGATCTCTATAGAACGAACAATATAGATTTAAACAATGCAGCAACGGTTCTAAGCAGCTTACACAAGCCATATTAAGTACAAAACTACACTTTAAACCTTCAACTCACATACATCTACATATAGTCTTTTAACATATGCAACCTAATCATTATAAATCATGCTGGAATGAAGAGGAAAAGCAATATAAATCAGGTTTCTTCTTGCTGGGATCAAGAAGAATTTCAAACGCAACAGCTAGAATCTCTTGTGATATTCATATTAAGCTATCACAGATTCACTATCATTCATAAAAACCAAACAAAATCCAAATTCATATGCCATACCAGAATCATATGAAAAAATCAGATAGCTACATCACAGTGTTTATCAAAAAGTCCCCCAATTGCAGTTTATTCAGCAAAAAATTTAATTTAAAACTAAATACATGCCCAAACACAAATATCAAAGACTTGGTCCGAAATAACATTTAGACATTATTAACCTTTTAAATTCATCTTAAACCTGAATACAAACATCAATTACTGATAATACAAACATAATTCCTTAACTTGAACACAAGTACCTCAAAGTAGAACATGAAGTTGCATAAAAATCTCAAAACCCAAATTCAACAGAAGGAACATAGAAAAGAAAATAATTCCAATGTAAAAGCATCACGATTACACACCAAACGAAAATCAAAGAAAAGTATAAAAAAATAGATCTCAAAATTGAAATCCCTAAAAAAAAATAATCAAGCAAATACAATTTTGTTTAACAATTAGCATCTTAAGAGAAACTCTTTCACATAATAAAAATAAAATTTTAGAACTTCAGCAACACCAACAAATCCATAATTGCGAAGTAACACCAATAAAATCGAATCTAAGTGATGGAGATGTTATACCTGAAAATAAATCTACCTGAAGGTCCTCTACATACAAAAACGAAACAAAAATTAAATTAAAAACCCAACATTCAAAAAAATTAGAGAAAAATAACTGATATTGTAAACCCACGGGGTTACCTGAAGAAGATTGAAAACGGAAAAAAAAGAGGTTCCGAAGAAATGGGTTTTGAAAAAAACGGTTGATTGATATGGAGAGAAATAATGGTTTTGAATCATTTGCTAGTTAGGATTTGCTTCTATCGGATCATGGCGATTTATGTCTTGATTTCTTTTTTCTTCTAAACTGGATCTCTGAATTGAACTGGAGAGAGGAATAGTGATGATACGATGGAAACAAATATAAAAGAGAAGATGGTAATATCTCGATAGAAACGAGGTTTCATCAACACCGTCAAAATATTCCCTAACTTACATCTAACCCTGGTTCTAAATCTGGGGCTATAGAAACTAGTTTCGCTCACAGTAGTTTTTTTATTTTTGGTATTTGCGCCACAGTAGTTGATATGCTCTATTAAATATGCTAATATTTATAAAGATACCACTAAAGTTACGACTGTGAGTGCAACAAGTTTAACTTTTTATTAACAAAACCACTCTTTCTCACAGCACACATAATATACTGGCCCAGGGAAGTCGTATCTTCAAAGTCCAAGAAGTGGTTAAAACCCATTTTCCACTAGTGTGAACCGTAGATTTCACTTTTTGAGAACACTTCTTCTTCTTTTTCCCTCCTACACCCATAACTTGGGAACCTACAAAAATAATATAATCAGGATTAATAATAACATAGTAGTAATTCATATTCTTTAGTTACTCCAAGTACACTCCGCACACAAAGTTATAGCGATTAAGAAAAACTAAGTTTTATCTACCTAAAACTACATGCTCATTATGACATTATTATGACATTATAAACAATTCACAAGTGAGGTTATTAGATTAGTTTCAAACTACAACTTGTGCAAAAAACAAGCTTCCAAAACTGCCATCATACATTGAATGAATATCATCCATTGGCAGTGTACAATAATACGTATGAGAGTTTTTTTGAAACAATATATCAAGTACCATATGATAGCAAAACCTAAAATGGTACACCCATGAATGAAGTTGTATCAAACAAACACCATCATACCATCCGTGTAAATTTTACCACTATCATGTAACCGGGGAAAGCCTTACTGGCACTTCCCTTACTGATTGATACCACAGATTGCAGGAAAAGCAATTACAGCACCAATGAAAATTTACAGTGGATTACTTATCTGAGCTGGTATACATTTAATTTTAACTATATATGATTCTTATTGTCTGATAAATTCTTGACTCAATAAGAATTTTCAGAAAAGTACATGATATATATATATATATATATATATATATATATATCTCCAATGTTTTTAGGTTGACGTAGATGATAAATTTATCAAAGAAAAAGGTAATAACAAGGGAAAGAAAAAGGCCACCAATTATGCTAAGAAAACCAATCAATTCGATGAAGTTGGAATCATACAACAAATCTAATTTACAAAACAATGGGAACAAAGTCGATCTCTTGTTAGCAGGTTGGGATGAGAATATGCAGGTAAAAGGAATACACTACTCAGTAGTCTAGTGTAACTTAATTGGGATTTTGGTTTTATCTTAATTATATGTTGATAGGGTTAATATATTTTGTATTTAAGCCGAGAAATGTCCATATTTAGAGCTAGCAGTGGTTAAATAGTTACTCATACAACATGTTACAACTATCCACAAATTTATGATTTAGAGCTACTGTTGAATCTAAAACAATGAAGCTTTTGGTGGCCATGACAAAGCATAGGAAAACAAGGAAGAGTACTAATTATGTAATGAATGACAAGAGTTTTACCTGCACTTAAACTTAGGTGGACCACGTCAATGCTCTGAACTAGGATTCAAGTAACAACTCCAACTATCTCTGAGCACAGGATCCACAAGTATTACAAAATCTTTAGTATCCGATAAACAAGAATTAGAGAGAAACCCAACATAATACACCCAATTTTAAAACAAATAAATAAAAATTTCTCATTCACAACAAGCTACAGTGATGAAAGTATGAACCCTAATTTAACAAAAAAAACAAAAAAAAAACAAAAAAAAAACAAAATCTATTCTGAAAAACCTAAGAAATCAAAATCAAAACTGAAGCAAAATACTAATTTCCACGGAATAAATCTCAAAAAATTTCATTTGTCTCAGTTCCAAATACTCTCACGACATGAACAGAAAAAATGAGATTTTAAAACCTAAATCATACCTTTTTTTTTGTGCTCAGTTACCCTAAATCGTAAGTGAAGTTGATGAAAATACCTGTTTCATAATCTAGAAAACATCAAAATTTCCCAATCCATTGCTCTGCTCTTCTTTTTTCTTCTACAAATCGCACTAAGTTCCTATCTACCTAAATTAACGAAATCGATTAAACTTTCATTTCATACATACCCCAAATTGAATCCTCAATTCAAATTGATGACAAATAATTCTAAACCCTAAATCATACCTCTTTTTTTCTTCTTTTTTCAATCCATATTCAGTATTGTCGATAGCTTGATTAAGGAAGGATACTCTTTTCTTCTCAGTGTATTGTGAATTCGAACTTAGTGTTTTACACTTTGCAGGTGCATATACCGTTTGAAGGAGCTATCTATAGAGGGTCAATTTTAGATTACAATTACAATACCCTATCTTAGGTAAATTATGTACTAAATTTATATCATTTTTATTCTGGAATAAGCAAAATTGATCTTGTTTAATCATGGGTTTACTATTATTTTGTTTTTATTATCAATTTTGATTCGAAATTTGGGATTGAGATAGATGTTGTTTTGTTTGGGAGCTATGGTTGGCAACCAGCTGAGAACAATTAGGGTTTTTGGAAAGTTTACGTATTTACTATTTTAGTACTTATATTGTTGTAGTCGGGTTGGTGAGTCTGAAGTAATTAGAATAGATTGGAGAAAACCACCCAATAGATGATAAACTTATTGCTGTTCAATGGGAATTACTTAAGTTACACATTATACTTCAAAAAAAAAGTAGTAAAGAAAAGATTTGATGCGTCCCAAAAACATGTCAATTTCAAACTTTAATTCATTTACAGTGGGCACCCAATAGATCAGGTTAATTACATGTAGTTGGAACAAGGTATATATTTTTCGATCAAGAAATACAAACCAAAACACGTGCATTATAAATCTAACAGATACAATTAGGATTTGCAGAAAGCAGTTCTATTATATTATTTGCACCATTGGATGGGGCATCATCATCAAAAGATCAGGCCAAACAGTTTTGGAACTATATGCTTTGTCAAACCCCATCTACGTGTGGCTTCGCCATCATCAGTAGGAGGATTCTCTGCAATCAACTGCAGTAGTTCTGCAAATAGGCTAGCTTCCATATCATTAAGATGGCGTTTAATCGGTCCAATATTAAATTTTGTGTTGGCTTTCATTGACGGGAATGAAAGAGGGGTTTGAATTAAGAGTTTAAGATTTTGAGGGGTTATAGCGAAATTAGATTTTGTATGGTTGACGAGATGAATCTCTCGAGTCTTCTCCATAGCGAGGCGGTTTAGAAGATAGAATATACAGTCTATGATTCTGAATGGATAGATAGACATCCGTGGTTTATTGGGGGTATGCAAAATAAATGTTTTTGATGGGTAGAAACATTATCTCGGGGATAGGCAGATAAAGGGTACCGTTAGTGTTTGTAGGGATATATAAAGGAGCATTCTTTTTAATTTGGTCAATTTTTAGGTTAAAATGAAAAAGTGATAATCTTTCTTATCTAGAAACGAAGACAGTAAAAGAGATCAAGTGCCAATCATCTTAAAATTTCAACACCCATTTCATTTGAGCAACAAGAAGATTTAGAACGTCAAGGTAAAAAAAGTGCTCAAAACTTGTTGAATGAGGTACTAGTGTACATTATCAAGCCATTGTAGACCATTTCGATTAGTTGTTTTGTTCATGGATCATTTTCTGTCTTCCTAAGACTCGACAAATGTTCTGGAAAACAGGAAACAAAGCCCAACATCCTACTATAAACTCCGATGCAACGCTGTCAAGTCATTGCATATGGATGTTATTGTCTCATTACTAGGAGAATATTTTTTTTAAGTCGAACATTAATTAGAGACATTATTTCAAAAAGAAGTAATTGGAGATGTACACGTCGAAATGAAATACATTATCAAGTCATTGCATTGTAGACCTTATATACAGGAACACCCATTATAAAACCTGATGCAATAGTGTCAATAAAACTCCAATACCTATACCACCATTTCTCTTTCTTGACAAGAAAAACGAAAAACAAACCCCAAAATCCAACTATAAATCCCTATACAACCGCACTATAAACCATCAACCAGCAAAGTCCATCATTTTTCTCACACCCAGCAAGAGGCAGAGGCTGGTCAGCAAGAGGCTGACCATGAAGTCTTTTGTTCCCCATAAAGCTATCAGGATTAAAGATCGATAGAAATGTAGGTATTTGACCAGACAACTGATTATTAGACACAGTGAAATCTGTAAGACGCATAAGTTGAGATAATTCGTAAGGAATTTGACCAGAAAAACGATTGTTCGACAACTTAAGTTTAAGCAAATACGTACAATTGCCTAAACTAGGAGGTATAGAACCAGAAAGTTCATTTCCAGAAAGATCTAGGTTTGTTAAATAAGGTAACCAATGACAAATTTGAGAAGAAATTGTACCTGAAATCTTATTATCAGAGAGATCTAAAACTTTAAGACTAGTACAATACTGTAATGAATCTGGAATTTGTCCGGATAGTTCATTTGATCGAAGTGAAACCCTTATCAAACGACCTTCTTTTCCGTTCCAACAAGCAGCATCCGAGAGCTGGCAAATGAGACCAGCTGAGGAATTATCAAAAGTCCATGATTCTAATCTTGCTTGAAGAACTGTGAAAGCAGCTGTTATACCTTTTAGACACCTTATATCATCTTCTAGAGCTACAACAACATTAGAAATCACAAACATGAAAACAAGAACTGAAACACCAAGAGTACAATGAAAAATCATAGTTTTCTTTTCAGATGATTCTCTCATGCTAGAAATAATAGATGAAAAATGTTGAGATTATTACTTTTTTTTTTCTTCTTCTGATATTCTAAAAAGATATATAGAGATAACAAAAGTCTTCCATTGACTAGACTGAGGTTAATATATAGGCTTAAAAATTCAAAAGAGTATTAAAGCATGAATGAGACACGACACTTCCAAATATCCGACTTCAAAATTCAATCTTTAGTTAATACTACTCTTTATATTAATTGCCTGTTGACTCAAGGTTTACCATACAAGACTGATCAATCACCTCATATTAGACTTACCCAACAGAACGATATATGGACATGTATTTGCTAGTCTCCAAACTGTCTAGAACATGTACAAGTCAAGCTTTAACTGACCCACCACATAGAAGAAGAGAAAACACTTCTCCTCGATGCATGTGTCACGTCCAACACAAGGGGATTGTATAATTGCATCTTCTCTTCATATCGTTGAAGTCATCTCCACCTATCTCATTTGAACTCAGCAAAGAAAATTTAATTCGATTGAGGAAGTTTGAGATGCTCAAATTTTGAAATTATCCTATAGTGAACGACAAGAGTTCAACTTCAATTAATGCATACCTACCAACCATCTCATTCTACTAAGTTACGTGGATGGATCAGAAATGTTGTTGCTCTGCCCTTTCCATTGTACTAGAGACTGAGTTATGCATGGAGGGAAAGATTTTTTTTATTTGAATTGCTGGAAATTGACGGGTTTTTCATTTATTGACTAGAAATGGAGCTGTGTGGATGACTTGAGGAACATGCATTAGCTATTTTCAGTTGTACTGTACAGGTCCCAAACAAGGGCATTGCATTATATAATACAAACATTGATTTGTTTTTATTTTGTTCTAGAGAACTTTGATTTATTGTTGGAAACAGCTGATTCACATGTTTGTGGAATCAAGAGGTCGTCTTTGAAGAAACAAGTTGCGGAGTTAATTATTGAACAGTTGAAAGGTAACACCAGTTTAATTCCAGAATTTTGATTTCAGTGTCGAGCGAGGAATAGTAGGTTCACAGTTCCAAACCGGAGCGATTACTGTTTTGGTTCCAAACTTCATTATTTTGCGAAATTTAAGCCAGTCGTGCAGCCAGGATTAATTCAACTGTAGCTCAGTAGCTATACGTGCATCTTCTTTTCATCGTAAAGGTCTTTAACAGCAGTAGAACTAGGCAGTAATACTTTAGCCAAGGCCATTTATTTCGATCAATTTGATTTTGCAACACGATTTGATTTGGAACTCAGGTATATTTGACAGTGGTTATTGAGGGAGTTTAGAAGCTGAAATTGAACAGTTATCCTTGTGTATATCACAAAAGTATACAGCTCATTGATACATACGTGGCAATGAAGTATTACTCCCATTCATGTGTAAAGAAATAAAAGTGCTCAGAGAGCTGACAAATTGTAAATATTTAGTTGTTACTAGTAGAAATTGGAATTGGAGATATACATGTCGAATGAGGTAAAACATCAAGCCATTGTAGATCATTTAGTGGTATGGAATGCGAAGTGCAACATGAAGTCAAAAACTTTTCGCTAGACAAATTCAAAAGGTGTCTTCTCATTTCAGGGACACGAAGACTTGATGATCACCCTCTTCTACATACTGCATTCCTTAAAAATGGAGCCCGAAAACTTACTATAAAACCCGACGCAATAGTGTCAACAATACTCCAATACGGAAACCACCATTTCTTTTTCTTAATAAGTAGAACGAAAAACAAACCCCAAAATCCGACTATAAATCCCAATTTAACAGCACTATAATAAAGCAACCTGCAAAGTCGATCACCTTTCTCACAGCCAGCGAGAGGCAAACGCTTATTGTCAAAAGTCGCAATGCAAACTCCAGTGTTTCCCTCAAAAGCAGCAGGAGTAAAAGTACTCGAGTTAAACAGAATTGGACCAGACAAATTATTATTAGCAACCGTGAATTCTGTGAGACGATGAAGACTAGATAACTGATAGGGAATTTGACCAGATAAACGATTATTTGACAGCCTAAATTTAGAGGTATAGAACAAGAAAAATTGATTTCCGGAAAGATCCAAGGTTGTTAGATAAGGTGGCTATGTACAAATTTGAGAAGGAATTGTACCTGAAATCTTATTATCAGAGAGATCTAAATATTGAAGACTAGCACAATATTGTAAAGAATCTGGAATTTGTCCAGATAGTTCATTTGATGGAAGTTGAACACTAATCAAACGATCTTCTTTCCCCTTCCAACAAGAAACACCAGAGAATTTACAAACGAGACCAACTGAAGAATTATGGAAATCCCATGATTCTAATCTTCCTTGAGGGTCTGTGAAAGTAGCTTTTATATCCTTTAGATGTTGGAATCTTGCAACAATAGAAGAAACGTCAGATGTATCAAACAATAAATATAAATACCTGTATCAAACAACTCTACCACGAATAAATTGATGAGGACAGAATCACAGGTTCAACAAGTTGTCCTTAACACATTAGTTCGAGGGTATACTCTGAAGTAATGCTAAACCCCAACGTGCGAAAATGTGTCCAGGATAAGACTGCCCGATATAACTTGAGTTAGCACAACGCAAGTTATCCACTCTTGAACTCAGCAACAGGGATGGAAGTAAAACGCCGCACAAAAAACAAGAAGAAGAAGAAGAAGAAAAAAAGTAGACCTAGAGATAGTCGCTGCCTGTGTGTTTTGAAAACAGAATTTCGATTCATATTTATAGGATGAGATACTTGCAAATCAAGTTAGGTTTTGGTTTTCTTCAAAAAACAAGTAAAACTCGTAAAAAGAATTTCCCACAAATAAAACTCTTAAGAAAATATTTTTGGAATTAATTTCCTAAATAAAAATTCGCCAAAAATAAATACGAGTAGAAGAGGAACTTGGTGCATGGTATACGCGCATGGGCATGAGTCGAAACATGTATAACATATCCATGAGCACATGGTTATATAGTGGAGCACCTCTTTAGTTTTCCACACTGTGGGACTAAAGGTTCCATTTCATTCACTCAAAAATGAGTGAGTATCCTTAGACCCTTAGGTCATGAGATCAAACCACACCAAGAGCAAAAATTCATTTATTAAATAACTCATGTTCTCCAACATTAGACACCTTATATCATCTTCTAGAGCTACAACAACATTACAAATCATAAAAATTAAAACAAGAACCGAAACAACAAGACTATATTGAAAAACCATAGTTTCCTTTTTCTTAGATGATTTTCTCATGGTAGAAATAATAGATGAAGAAGGTGATCAGTCTTGTTTTGATGTTCTCTGATTGGAGTTTGAATCTTCGCAAAATCAGCTCTTTCTGTAGCCTTACACAACCTGAGTGCCTATATATTTTCTTCCCTTCTTGTATATCTCCTCAGTGTGACTACTAATTTTTCCATAGTCTACGTGATGTATACAGCTCAGAGAATCATATACTAAGTAGTATGAATACCTCTGTTGAACTGATGATGTTAAGTAAATAAATGGTACTCAAGATCAAAACGATAACAAAGAATAATAAGCAAGATAGGTAAAGCTAAGTTATCATGTGACACAAGAGATTACGTGGTTCGATTATTTAGTCTACGTCCACGGGGAAATGATTGATTGTTTGTATTAAGTTTTGGTGGTTACAAGAGATCTTAAATGCTTCCCAAAGTAATAGAGAGAACTCAAGTTTTTGTATCTACTTAAGTTCTGAACATTAAAGAGGTATAATATTAAGACTAGATCTTCTTCTCTTAAGAATTGAATGCATTAATTTGTTAGTGAGGCTTGGTATTTATAGCCCCTTCGACTCCAGGTATATCTTTTCTTTCTTGGAGTCCATCGTTATCCTGATATGCCTTCCGTACAAATGGTACCTTCGTTCACCGCATGTTTCCTCCAATCAAACTCTGCCACCTCACTGACCCACGTTCCTTTGGAAACTTCCCAGCCTCAGCACAGATTGTACCTTCGCTCGCCGCTAGATTTCTCATACCGGGTCCCGCCACATTATCTCTCTCCACGTGCTTTGGTTATGCGTGTAGATAAGATATTTGTGCATTTAATGCTGATTAGATTTGTTATCTAACTATGTCCCTTCGCCAGCTACCTTCCCTAGGCTAGGCTTTACTTTATCCATCTTGACCGTCGAGACGTTTCTTCTTAGGGGAAGATAAAGTAGATCTACGAAGGTATCTTCTGTTGCTCAGGTTCCTCTGTACAGCAAGGGCTATACAGTTATCTTGTATGCAACCGCCGAAATCGTGACACGTGCTCCGCAGAATATTGGTATTCACACTCATAAAAGTTCTCCGTGTTGAATAATAGGATGAATGAAGTCCCTCGTATACTAGGTAGTGTATTGAACTTAACTCCTTGTCATGATGATTACTCATTTTTTATTCATTGACTGTGGAGTGAGCAGGACTTGGAGAAACATGCAGTAGTTAGCTATTTTTATTTGTTGTATATGCCCAAGCATAATGACATTGCCTAACATTAATTTCGACTTGTTGAAAACAACATATTAACATGTTCGTCCAATCCTGGGGCCATCTTTGAAGAAGAAACTTGTGCGGTCAATTATGCATCGCTTGGGTCAAGACTCTAGACGTTAATGGAAAAGTTAAAATGTAGGGGTAAAATATCGCCCACATAGGTACTATGCGAAGCGGTCGTATTGTAAAGGGACGAACTCACTCACACATAACATATCACAGATGACGGAACTGATGCCGTCACAAAGTCACGAGTAAAGTGTGGAAGCTGTGTGAAGTTAAAGAGCACGTGCGAGATGATCCAATATAAGCGTGCGACAACATCGCATGGATGTCCTCCACTATGTAAACACCTATATAAAGAGAAAGGCAGGAAAGAGGAAAAGGAGGATACATTTGTAAAGTAGAGAGACACATTTTGTAGCGGGAGACTTTATTTTATTTATCATATTCTTCCCCAAAAACTATATTTAGAGCTCTATCAAAAACCCATTAATGGATATTCTAAATGTAATACTCGTGTAATTCCAACAATCATAGTGAAGAACCATGGATGTAGATCACATTGATCGAACCATCTAAAAAATCTCATGTGTCCATTTATATTTTTAGGACTTTTATCTTCATTTTCATATCAAATAAGTTTAGAACAAGAAATTATTATCATAATATTATAAGGGGTGTGTTGTGGGATTTCCTGCAACTACATTTTGGCGCTAGAAACAGGGAGGGAGTAAATGATTTTATCCTCCATGCAACAAATCTTACTGGATCTATAAAATTCAGGGGAGAAAACTAAAGTTTCAGTAGAATGATTTTCGTGTTCAAAGTTTCAGGGGAGAAAACCAAAGTTTCAGTAGAAAGATTTTCATGTTCAAAGTTTTAGGTGAGAAAACCAAAGTTTCAGTAAAAAGATTTTCATGTTCAGGAGAAAGAGCAGGAGGCAAATCTTTAAAGGAAATGAAGGAAGGCGAAGATCAGGATAAGAGGCAAGTGCTGCGGCTTATATTGCAAACGAGTTCTAGCACAGATGGTTCAAGGTGGAGAGAACAAGCAATAGGTCATAGGTTTGATTCCTTATTAGCGCGTTATTTTTCGCATATTTTTGATTAAATGCCAAGGGATAATAAACGAAGAAGAGAGAAACATTGTGCATTTACCTCGCACAAATGTGCTTGAATAGTTGGTCAAGAGAACAGGATGTGCGTTTGTGGTCGTGCGTTCGAATCTTTCCTCCCACTTCTTTTTTACCGTTTTTACAGCATATATATTTGCTGCAAGAGCTTACTTATGCCTTGTTTCTTATGTTCACAAACAAGAGGCAAGTACGTACTAATTGTTTCTTCTGTTTACAATTACAAAGATTTTAAAATTACAAAAAACGGATAAAAATATTTGCTGCAAGAGCTTACTTATGCGTTGTTTCTTCTGTTCACAAACAAGAGGCAAGTACGTACTAATTGTTTCTTCTGTTTACAATTACAAAGATTTTAAAATTACAAAAGACCGATAAAACTCTCGCATGTATCAATTTATTAGAATTTCTCTTGAATATTTGCTTTGCTTCAGATGATATGGTGTTTCACATGGAGAGTAATAGGTGCCAAAATAAGACCTCGTCAACAGGCTAGTAAGACCTAAATAATAGGCTACATAAGACCTCAATTATGATCATTTCCGTGGAAGATATTTATCAAATGAGACGAAACAAGTCCTACTATGGAAATCAAAACAAACAAAATGATTTGAAATCGCACATAAATGAAAATTTTTAACAAAAGAAATGTTGAATACTAATCTAAATTCTTATTTGTATTACATCACAACATGAGGCACAGAACATGGAATAATAATTTCGCATGATTAGTTCGCAATACTTCTTATACTTCTTCAAGAATAATTCATACTTCGCATACTTCAAGAAATGATAGTTTATTTATACTTCTCAAAGCTTCGGAACTTCACAAAAGAATAGAGGCAACTACATACTTTTCAAGTCCAGTATTCTTTCGCTCGTTCCCCCAACATCACGCATCTCGCTCCAACAACCACAACAAGGCGGGTTTTTCCTTAAAGATCGCTCTTCAAGCAATATTCAAGAAAAAATAGGCAAAATGTAGGGGTAAAATATCGCACACATAGGTATTATGCGAAACGGTCATATAATAAGGAGGAGAACTCACTCGCACATAACATCTCACAGATGGCGGAACTGATGACGTCACAAAGTCACGAGTAAAGTGTGGAAGTTGTGTGAAGTTAAAGAGCACGTGCGAGAAGATCCAATACAAGCGTGCGAGAACATCACACGTCAGATCCGAAAATAGGGGCTTCATTAGTTGTACTCCACTATCTTTTAGCTGTCATCCACTATGTAAACACCTATATAAAGAGAAAGGCAGGAGAGAGGAAATTAAAGGAGGATACATTTGTAAAGAAGAGAGACACATTTTTTTAGAGGGAGACTTTATTTTCTTTATTTTCTTTATCATCTTTGACATTGAGGAGGCCTACTTTTTTTTAAAAAAAGAAACATGTAAACTTTGGTGGACTAAACCAAAAATATATATGGACAAAGTACTATTTATAAAATAAACTAAAAAATTTATGTAGTTATTAAAAAATTAAGGGGTAGAGCAAGGTTAGTCAATCTTTGGCTCTGCTAGGTGGTGGTGGATAAAAAAAATGGATTCATATGGTTTTATGGTGGTGGCGGGTATTGGTGAATAAAAACATATTATGCTAAGTTCGTAACGCCACAAAATATGTAACGTTATATTATAAAGTATAAAACGTGGTTGATCATTCTATTGTTAAAATAAACTTGATAAAACACATATCCGTTTTAAAAAATTGGTGGAATCAATTGCTATGTTATGTAATAACTAAACGAACGACACGAATCAAGATCAGAACATATGAAATTATTTATTATTGATTTGTTTATGTAAAGAGTGGTCAGGATTTGTACTTGGCGAAGATAAATTTATCGCTGGGGTTTGTTTAACTTAAGCATTTTTAAATATTTTATTAATTAGTGTCTCATTGATTGTCCATAATGATTAATAAAATTTCTATTATAAATGTCCCTTTAATAATCTAACGTAAATACATAATTTTATTAATAAATAATTGTACTAAAAGCTATATTAATTCTAATGGTGGTAGTGGAAGTAGGGTTAGTATAAACGGTGGCGGGTGTTTGTCAATGGTGGAGGCGGTAACATTACTATTGGTGGAAAAAATAGTGGCGGTGGATGGTTTTTATGGTGGTGGGTGTTGGTAATAGTACTGGATAATAATAGTTTTTGCTTTTTAGTGAGTTTTATTGACCGAGTAAAAAAACAATCTTCACAAAACATGCAACATTGTATTGTGAAAAATGTAATTGGTTGTTTTTAGCACCATTGATAAGGACAAAAATCAAATATTTCGAGGATGATACCGGAACGCATAAGACAATATGATCATGACTATTGGATCACCGAAACTGTATCCGTATTATATATAGGCAATTGGTGTACCCGCGTAAGAGAACATTATCGCTCTCTCAAGTACTATTAAATTTGTTTTTCCTGAAAGACGAACAATGTCAAGTTATTTCGCGACAACTACCTACAAAGACAACAACTTTCACTCAATTCCCGATATAAAACATTACTGACCGGGAAAACGTATTTGCATTCTAAAATATTTGTTTGAAAATTATGTTGTTTATCAAAATCATCATAAAAAACTCTAAATCATAAATCTAAATTTCGCCTCCGATGTTTATAGAATATTTTTTACATTTTACATTCTCAAATCATGCGACCTCCTGATTACAAATCAACAATATCAAATTACGGATCAATATGTATAGGTTTCATTCATTGGGTTAGAAGGTAGAGGAGATACAGATGGGTAGATTACACAAAGCAGAACATGACTGAGAATACTTCAATAATTTGGTCAAGAAATAAGGTAAAAAATTTAAGATTAACTTTCTATAGGACTAATTAGATCGGCTTCGATAGGAGCCGACTAAAATATGGATTAATAATATTTTCCACGTAAGACAATTTCAAAACATAGTTTGGCTAACTCTGTCTATGTAAAGAGTGGTCAAGATTTGTCCTTCCTCAATTGTTATGTTATGTGAGAATAAAGTGATATCGAAGATTGAGGTACAATTCAAATCTATTACATTCATACCATTTACAACTGGACGCCTTGAAAAAAATTGACGTGTTGTTATTATTATTACTACAGGTAAGGGATATATTGACCACACTTGCGCAAATATCTCACTTCGCAAATGATTGGTGTTGCATGTACTGTCTAGAATGCAACGATGAATTTGAGGAAACAGGGCACCAGAAGTAGTGTCCGGAGTATTTTGGACATAGTAACTTAGACCCGGTGTAATAATTATGTTCTTTTTTTTTGTAGTTTTTCAACAATCTATTTATTTAAGAAAAATGAACATTCCAAATACATAACATCAACAAAAATTAGATAGATTACGTTTGATAATAATGGATACCGATGGTCCGGAAATGGAAAAAGAAAGGAATTGTTGTAGAAGAATTGTTGGGATATACGACGGATTACTTGCTACGAATGAAAGAGGTATAACTATTTCGATTATGAAATCACATAAAGTTCACAGTAGAAGATGACATCAAGTTTAAAGTTAGTAACAAACATAATATGGCTAACTAAAATGTTAAAAACAAATAGGATATATAAACTTAGAAAGTTGTGGGACTTGAAGAGGCCAATTTTGAAAACTACAATCTTAGAAAGCATGATCCACAATACCATAATTTTTTTTATAAATATTCAACATAGAAGATGTCAACTTTTGGTAAAGGATATATTGACAACCTATAAATTTGAAATAGGATCAAGGAGTATAATATGTGTTCAAGGTTCTTTATGAGGTAATGTGTCGCAACATTGTATTCCAAGTGAAGGTAGGAACATATGGAAGTGACAAAATGTACAAGACTTTTGAAGTTACCAAACCATCGTTAAGACGAACTGATGGGCACAATACTTTGTTGAACATTCAATGGCAGAGGTTTGCATATATACAATCCCTTCGAAAAGGTAATTGATACGCATTTTAAACATTGTCATCTAATGGGTGTTGAAATATTACAGGAAAATCATGTCACATTGGAGAGTCTGTATCATCCGTTCGATGCAAAAAAATATTATTCTCTGCCTATTTGGAGGATCGATAACATGACCATGATAGATGAGTCAGCTGGAGCGAAATAAGAGCATGGGGAGACTTTTATGGACGATATTGATTAGTTGATTTCACTGAGATGAGCGCTGCTGATGACATATTTCAAAACATATTTA
This sequence comes from Papaver somniferum, assembly GCF_003573695.1. Lineage (NCBI taxonomy): Eukaryota > Viridiplantae > Streptophyta > Magnoliopsida > Ranunculales > Papaveraceae > Papaver > Papaver somniferum. Next base: position 54,237,433 of record NC_039359.1, read on the forward strand.
AAATTTCATGTTCATGTAGAGCATTATCTCATTATAAGCAATGAACCTAAATAAAAAAGTGTCTGGAAGTTAAGATTATATTTCTTTCGTTTGAGCAAATATCCGGCGGTAAAATATTAAAGGAAAAAAACAAGAAAAAAAGAGAGGAAAATCCCGACTATTTTTATGACAAAACCGTATTAAATCATAAGGAGTTGATAAGTATTGGGGACACAAATTATACAATATATTAAAAATGAACCAACATAACGGCGCGGGTTAAGGGCTAGTATTACATCCAAATTTAAAATCGAGAGACAATATTCTGTAAGTCTAGCAGTCGATCTCATAACCCTCTATCTGCTGGATATCTAAGCCTTCAGAAGGCAAGTTTTGGTTACCCCCTTGTTAGTTTGATAGGTCACAGCATTCGGAAACATTAATCCTATCGATGCTTCCATATTGACGGTTGCGTAGACAAAAAAACAACCGCGGTGGGGTTCAAAAACAATCATAGCTAAGATGTACTGAATAAAACCCGTTTACAATGATCATATATAAAAGCACGATAAGAAACCAAAGTCAAACACCACCACACGTCAAAATACAACCATCAGACGCACGCATCAACCATCGGAGGCACCGCTTTGAAAGAGATCTCCTGCCTAGGAATGGACGGGATTCTTCACAAACTCCAACTATGTAGATATGAGGTTGAGTACTGAATCTAGAGCAGGGATATTCACCATCGACTATAAAAAGGTCAACCTACCTCTTATACCACATGAATTGTGCAAGATCACACAACATCATTTCTTTGACATCCTCATAAGTCGAGTGGGAATGCAACAAGATAAACTACATTGTTGGTTAAGGTGAAAAACTAAACAAATACCTAAGTACAAATTCCTATTGGCATACCTAAGCACAAACTAAACAAACACCTAAGCGAGCGCGCATTCGCCTGTTTGAATGCCTAAGCAATCTCAATAATGTATACCTCATGCATGGTAATAATTTTTCTTAAGACCAGATTTTCAAAAATAAAATACAACTTGTTTGTAGTTTCAGGAAATCCTACAACCACAGCCTAAAGGAATTCTATAGAACAATTCAAGTAATCATCATAAAATTCATAAGAACATCTATTATATTTTTAATTTGAATACAAAATAATCAGAAAACTCTAACTCGGAGAAAAAACAATCTTTCTCTCTCCTAAATTCCTTATCTAAACTCTCCAAAAGGATCTCTCCCAAATACAAGGTCGCTCGGTCCCTTATATAGGGATTTACATAGTGGATGACAGCTAATAAAGACCTTATTTTCGGATCTGGCATGCGACATCTGTTGCGTCACTATGGATATACTGTATGCGGTTGTCTTCGCTCATACCTGATGGTCGCTATTTCGCATGACTAATAGGTGTGTGGTATTTTACTCCTACATTTTGCCTCTTCTCATATCGTTCTTTTGACTAAGAAAGCGATATGAGAAATTTCAATTTATTCTGCCGCACCCGTTCACCTTTTTGTATTTCCTGCAGACATATTTCCTTAATTCAAGCATATCAACTTACGCGTGTCTTCTCATCCACTCATTATCTGACACGTCTCTTGTAACCGCTTTTTCCTGTCCGTTCATTTCAAATCATCGCATTAATGAGGTTAATACCTTGGGAATTGGGAGTAAATCTTTTATTTACTCTCGGTCTTCTTCTTTCTTTTTTCTTTTTACTCTTTCTTCCCCCTCTCTGCAACTATTTTTCTTCTGCCATTTTTCTGATTTCGTTGTTATTTTTCTGATCAACTTTTAAAATTAATCATAATCGTACCCTTTTTTCTTCATCTCTTCACCTTCGTGCTTCACTTCTCGTATTCTATTCATCACCCTGATTTTGATCTTATTTGATCATCTTTGAATATCGTATTTTCATCATCCCTCATTCCCATACTAAAAACGCCTCCTGCTGGTTGGAAGAGCGATAGGGAATTCAGTAGAATTCAAGAGGAGTTAAAGAATAAAGGTTTTACACTATCTGTTCCTCCCAATTCAAAATCCACTTCTGCTCTTAGCCCCAGATGGTTCTCACTTGATCGTTTGAATGACCAAAATATCATCATTTCAGTTGGGAAGATCCTCGCTGGCCTTCCCATTCCTCTTTACAATCCTCAGATACCTTTATTCTATAGGATCCTTTCTGATGCGAGATTCTCGCGTGCGATCTATCATCTGAGCGGTGATTGCAGATTTATAGATCAATTATGAAGAGTATACGGTAGAGAATTTCTTCGCTCATTACTATTGTTATCATAAAGAATGAGTCATCTGGTTGGGGCGTTCGCTTGCAAAGGAAGGATGGCATTGCAAAAGAGAATAGAATCATGCTAGATATTGATTTTCATGACAAAACCAACAACTTCGCACGATATTCAAAGGATGATCGCTGGAATGTCTTCCCCATCATCCTAAAAGGGCTTTATATTTCTTGTGTTGATGCTAACGGATCAATTAATCCTCTCCTTGAGGTTTTTCCCGCTTAGAATCCTTGGGAATTCAAGTGGATAGAGAGATATATTATGGTATGTTATTCATAACTTCGCTTGTTTTCTTTTTCTTATTCACCATGTTTTTTGCTCTGCTAATCTTTGATGAACTTCATATTACCAAGTTGAAGAAGGATTTAAGGATTTATGGGAGACAAATCACGTTGGAAGCGCTACGTTTGATCACTGACGAAGTAAGAAATACCTTCTCTCATATTTTAACAATATTGTTGCGTATGTTTCTTACCTTCATCTGTGTACGAAGGTTGACGCCAGAAAGATTGGTGGTTCTGGCGAAGTTTTAAGTGATATAGGTAAGGGTGTAGTTCACAGCAAGAAGAATGCTTCTAAATCCCCTTCCAAGAATCTTTCAAAGAAGCGAAAGCACCTTCTCCCTCTTTTTCAAGTTCTGATTCTAGCGATGATGATGATATACTTCCTAATGAAGACCCTTCCGTCATCTCTTCTATGGAACCGTTATCCGGCATCTTTCATGACTCCATGTCAGCAATTGTAAATGCGCCATTAACTCGCGCATGCGGAACTGTCGCAAAGATATGTGATTCCCCCACCTTGGAGAATGAATCCCTTCGCGGAGTAGCCTTAGCATTGAGTCCAATCTTCAGGTATTCACTTGGTTCTTTGGTAATTACTTTGCTTTCACCAAAGTATTTTTTTATTTGATGATACTTTGATGCCTTTAATTATATCTAATATTCTCTTTATGTATTCGCAGATGGCCCGCATGTCTTATGATGTTTCATCTGACTATCAAAGGAAACTTCAAAGGCTTGAGTCTGAGAATATTAAACTCTAGGCCCAAATCTCTACTCATGAGAATGATGCGTCTGATCTTCGCAGGAAGAACAGTCAATTAGAAACTGACGTTTCTTCTTGTAGGGACCATATATCCGATCTTCAGAAGAGGAATGATCAACTAGTTGGTTCGTAATTTTCTATTTCTTCTGCCAATCTATTTATTCATATCTTTCGCTCACTTGTAATTATCTATTCTTGCAGAGATTTACAGTCTTACTGATGAGGTATCTTCTTTATTTCGCTCCTTTCATCATTCTGTCGATGATAATACTCTCCTTGAGCATCTTAATGCTTCCCTGAACAACTTTGTTGATGACCGAATAAAAACCCCTTCCCTGGAAGAGCTCAAGGTGAAGTATCAACTTCTTAAGACTGATCATAGGAGTGCTTTATCTACAAGTAATGGTTTTAGACGTCGCTTCTTGGAATCAAAGAAGGTGCTAAGGCTTTGAAGAAATTTCAAGAAGCCATCCTTCAAGTTCAAATAGAGCGGGATCCAGGTCTAAGCGAAAGAGACGCACTTGTTGAGCGAGGGAATTTGATCCGCTCCCAACTTCTTATAGAGAATGATATTGAATTTGAATGGGATGCTAGGGTCTTAGATAATGCCAGGAGTGGTTTAGCTGTAAATGTGAGACTTGAATCGGATCATACTGCGTTTGTTAAGGATATTATTTCTAATAGAGAAGGTTGTTTATTATACTTCTTTACTTGTCAATTATCGAAAAATATTCTTAAGCGATGTTAACCTTTTAATCTTCTTTCGCAGAGGCAAAGAGTGAATTTCGCGAACAAATTAATGATCTAAAGGCGAAGCTTACCGCTCGTGACTCCAAATATCGCATTCTTAAGAAGCAATTGGTTATCACTGTTTCCAATAATAGCAAGGATGCTATTCACGTCCGTGATGTGGCTATTAAGAAAGTCTGTGATGATAATGGCATCCCTCTTTCTCAGTATGATCTTGTTGATATTACTCCCAACGAAGAAAGCTCTGATATTTCTGACAACGAAGGAGAATGTGAAGAATATGAGGAAATTGATGAAGAGGATGGTGGTTCTGGATCCGATGAAGATAACATAGGCGAGAAATGGCTCTTTGTTCTTGTAAATCCTTTCTATCTTTTCATGCTTGTAAATCCTTTGTATAACGGATATTTTCTAACTTTTGAAATTTCTCCTTCAATGCAAACTTTTTACGTATTTAAGATCTCTTAATGTGCATAAGTCTATCATATGGGGGCGAATAACACCCTTTTATATGCTTGCATTCCCATACTTTCCTCTATTAGTAGCCACCAGATGAGTGAACTAAGCAAATGTTGAGTCATAAAGGATTACCTCATCTTAATTTACCTTATTTTGTTGCCTCAGCTACATTCTGTTTTAATGCATCACATTTATGCATCTGTTGATTTCTTTTTATCGGAAACACCCTTTCCATATGAAATTATTTACGCAAGCTTGGTTTCTCTTTTCATTAGTATATCCTGTAAAGTAACGATCATTAGTTTCTGTTGGATTTTTCTCATGGGTCTTATTTTGCCTAGTACATGATTTTGTTTCTGTGGGACGAGATCGCAGGAGGTCTTTACACTTTCGTGCAATGACCCATTGATCTCCCCTTATCATACCTTTGCAGGATTTATTGCTGCGCAAATACGACAAGCCTTAATACTCTCGTGAGTAAAAATCCTCATGATATTTGTGTCTTTTGACACAATTCAGCTCCCTAATGGAGGGTGTCGTCCTTATATTCCCCCTGATTTCCCCTTCAAGGAGGCTTACCTTTACCGGGTTAGGGTAAGATCCTCCCATCCAGTGATGCAACAACCAGTTGTTTTCGCAGCCTCTTATCCCTCCGCCGATATGGCTTATGGTTACAAGACCGCACCCTAAGTGGGGTTTTTCGTACCGAGTGCATCATAGTCAAGTCTTGTCAAGAGCGTCCAGGTACGCTCCAGACGCCCTAGGCACTCTTGACTCAACCGTGTACCTCAACTCCTTGATCGAGTTTCTGCACTCCTTAAGAGAGATCTTATCACCTTAATCTTTCGATATAGGCGTCTCTCCTGGATGGGCTTTTATTTCACCCCAAATCTCCATGATAACTAGATTTGTCCAATAGTGACACGCGTTAGATCTTATTATTGCCTCTTGATGTATGCGAACTAGGGTGCACGCCACAATTGGATATCTATCCTCCCTAATTGGAGTCTTTACTTTTGATGCCTTTTATTAAGGTCTTATTTTTGCCTTTTTCTGGTGTAATATCATCATAATCAAAAGATGTTCATCACATTCATGTGCATGATTAATACAATTTTGTTATCTTCTATTCCTTTCTTATTCGCATCATTGACAATTGTCTTCTAGAAAATTTTACATCTGAGATTTCTTGCTTGCTTCTTTCTCTTTTTGTTCTTCCTGAAGTTCGTGTATGTTACCCAATACATCAATTCTCATGAGTTCCATTTCTTTTGTTGTGCGATATCTGTCGCAAAGACCGTATTTCTTTAGATATATTAGACTCCATTGATCATTAAATGATTTTCCATTCTTATCATCTGCCAACTCATACTTTCCATCCCCAACAACCTTTCTGATTCTGTATGGTCCTTCCCACATGTTTACCACACTTCCCTTGCCATTTTTTGATAACGCGGTTTCTTCCTCAGTACTATATCTCCTTCGTGGAATTCACACCTGTGCACCTGTGCGGTTGTTATCGCATTTATAAAAGTATTTCTTAGTTCATTTTCCTTACTGACAACATATACCATTAACCTTTCACTTCGCCGACTTTATCGTATCTGTTTTTTCCAATTTCTTCTCTTGCTTGCGCGTTCTTCACATTTGTCAACATAAACCTCATGGCAGGTTTTTCCTTCAAATTAGATCTCCTCTTAATACTCCTATACCTTGAGGAAGCGAGAACCTGATGCATTGGTGGAAAGTGGACGCCACTCCTAGAATACCATGTAACCATGGTCTTCCGATCAAAGCATTATAGGGTGATTCTACGTCGACTACACATAATACTATTTCAGATGATATGCTTTTTAGAAGGAATTGTGATCTCTCCTTTTCGCTTGTTAGCTGTTCCGTTGAAACCATAAATCTAATACGTTGATGGGATAAGTTCTTCATCTCTACCACCCATAGTCTGTATGTGTGATAAAACAGAATGTCAATTGAAGTAGCAGGATCAATCAATATCCTATTAATGGCCCATGTGTCTTCGTTCCCCTCTTCATCTTCATCTTCTTTTGCCTTTGGATTAATTTCTAGCTTAACCACTAATGGATTTTCGTCCGGTTCTCCTCCTCCTGGTACTTCTTCTGCGGTAAAAGAAATAGGCTTCTTTTGCCATTCCTTAAAGGGTGATATCTTCGCAAGATTCAATATCTCTCTTCCATCACTGTCTCTTGCGAAAACTCGGCTCAATACATTATCATGGAAGTCATCTATACTTTTGAATGAATGTATTATGGAATTACAATATAGATTTTTTGCTTTTGCCCCTACTTCAATCAAATATGTATTCCTTCCTTTCTCCGCATAGGGTGCACGACCTTTTGGTGGTGGTGGTGGTGGTAATTATGTGGTTGTTATACCAGAAAATGATTTAACTTCCCCTGATCAATCATTCTCAGTATTATTTTCTCCACATTCCTACAGTTGTTCGTCGTGTGGCCATGGAAGCGATGGTATGCACAGAATTCTCCAATTCTCCTCCCTGGTGGTGGATCATTTCCCATATTTGGTGGTGCTGGTATCTCTTCCATCAAAATTATTGCTTCCCAGATTTTGTCTATTGCAGTATTTAGATGCGGCATTTTGACGTGCTCCCATACTATCTTATTATTTCCTTGACTTTGATTATAATATTGCTTTTGTCCTCCATATCCTTCTGGTTGGTTATCAAGTCTTTGAATCTTATTATTTCCTCCACGATTATTGAACTGTCTTTCTCTTTCGAATTCTTCTTGATCTCGACTACACATATCTACTAGCTTCTGTTGATCTACAACCACCACCTTTTCTTGTTTTCCTTGAGATGTGCTTGCGACTGTGTTCGTTATTTTTTAGGAGTAGACTTGCATTCCCAGCTTTTGTATTTGTGTTCGCGATAGGATAAGATTCCATTTTGTTCTGTTTCTCCTCAAGAGCAATGTACTCCTCCTGACACTCGCGTAGCTCCGTCATTGATATGGTATTTTTAATTTTGAATATATGCATGTACAACAAGTCTGTTGCAAACAGTGCATTAATAAATGCTAGTATGAAATTTCTCTTATCTACCCGACCGGCCATATTACTACACATGGTTCTCCATCGCATGGTTAGGCTTCACAAGCTCTCATTTGTCCTTCTTCGCAGACCAAATACCTCCTCTATACCTGCGTAATACATTATTACTGATATATGATCCTAGAAATATTGACCATAGATGGTTGAATGACCTTATTGTTCCTGGAGGTAATCCCTCGAACCACTTCAAAGCTTCGCCTGATAAGCTAGATGGGAAATACTTGCATAAAACCGCAACATGATCTTCCCACTGTAATAAAAATCTCACCTAAGCGTTTATGTGTTGTACCGCACAGGTTGTCCCATCGAAAATATTAGTGAACACAGGTAAATTGCATTTGGGAGGTATTCCCGTCATCTGTATTTGTCTTGCAAATGGCGTTTTTCCTGCTTCTTCAATGGCCTCGTCCAATTTTCGCCTTCTTCACTCTCTTCTGTTTGTCACCATTTCTCTTACTTCTACTAATTCTCTTATGATTTGCTCATTTATTACCGGGTCTTGTTGCATTGGCCTTTTCAACCTTGCTTTCCTTTCTCTATTTTCACGTCTGTTATGTTGTATTTCCTCTTGTAGTTCTTGTTCTTCGACTTCATCTCTCCTTCTCCCGCGCCTCTCTCTTTCATATCATGCATGCATTCGGGCGTCATTATACCTTCCTCTATGCGATCCTGTTGAATTCTTGCCTTTTCTCTGCCTTTTGGTATAATTCCTCCCCATTCTCCATCAATTTACTCATTCTGGTTTTGGAGCGTGCGATAACGTTCACGTACTCTCACTTTATTGTCATGATTGTTATGACGCACAACCTCTTGTAATTCTCGTTCTTCAGCTTCCTGTATTCTTCTCTGTCTTTCCCTTTCGCACCTCAAGTTGGTATGTGCGTCATTGTATCTCTCAGCGTCGTTTTCGCGCTCGTAATGATTTTGTAGCATTTCTCTTTCTTGTAATATCATCCTTCCTTGTTCTGGTTCATTCCCATACTCTTGATCATGAGGAACGCGATATCGTTCTCCTTGACATTCATGTCTATTATCGCTGTTACCCTCTTGCGTGCGGTAATCTTCACCATGCGGCACATATCGATCATCAATCAGTTGTCGTTCTATGCGATCACCGCGTGGATTCTGTAAATCTTCATTTATCTGAATTTCTCGATGACGTTGTCCAAAGGTGGTTCTTGTCTAATATCTCTTCTAATAGACGTTGACCTGGAGCGCGTCGCGCTTCTAGATCTTTGCTCTTGCAATCTTAGATTCTCTTCTCTTAATTCATTATTCTGGCGCGTTAGATTCACTCGTTCTTCATCTTCTCTCCTTCTTTCCGCAACCAGTCTCTGTCGAAGTTCCTCAATCGTCATGTTTTCTTCATTTCCTTCTATAAGTACTTCATTTGTAGTCCTTCGTTCTCTTCCTTCTTTTGTTGAATCTGTTTGTGAAGTATGAACGCTTAGTCTATCATAATTGATAATTCTATTCTGCACTGGCTCGTTTTGGATCTGAGTTTGGAATTGATTTCCTCTATTGTTTCTTTCGCCCATCCTTGACGATTCTGCGATTTCATTCCTTCTTCTACCAGTGATTCTTTTACTCCTTCTAATTGCTACTGCTTTTTCTGCTGTAATTGCTTGCCTCACCATCTTTTCTGTCTGTAACGATTTACTAACGATGATTGTTTTTCTGAAACAACAAAGATTATTTACTGAATCTTTCGAACTTTTCCAAGATTATGAAGATCTTCTAATTTGTTTTCAAGAAACTTCACCAACAGGGTATATCATTCCAAGCTGATTTCTAGCGCCAAAATGTAGTTGTAGGAAATGCTACAACCACACCCTAAAGAAATTCTATAGAACAATTCAAGTAATCATCATAAAATTCATAAGAACATCTATTAGATCTTTAATTTGAATACAAATAATCAGAAAACTCTAACTTGGAGAACAAACAATCTTTCTCTCTCTTAAATTCCTTGTCTAAACTCTCCAAAAGGATCTCTCCCAAATACAAGGTCGCTCGGTCCCTTATATCGGGATTTACATAGTGGATGACAACTAATAAAGCCCTTATTTTCGGATCTGGCATGCGTCATTGACGCACACTTACATTGACTCTTTTCGCACGTGCTCTATAACATCCCATAGCTCCTCACACTTCGTGATTAAGCTGACGTCATCTGTTACATCATTCTAGATATATTGTATGCGGTTGTCTTCGCTCAGACCTGATGGTCGTTATTTCGCATGACTAATAGGTGTGCGGTATTTTACTCCTGCATTGTTAGGACCAGGCAGAGGTAGTTCTGTCAGGTATGAACTTTTCTTTTTGTTTTGATGGTTCAGCATCAAGCACAAACCGCATCTAATACGGTTCTGCCAATCGGTCTGCTCGAGGCAAGATAAAAAAAGCGTTGATCCAACAGTTACCTTTCAAAAAGAATGGAAAATGGTGAGAATAGGGAGGTCCCCGAATGGTGTCTTGTCCAGGAGCAACGAGGATGACCTTAGCTCCACTTAATTCTTATCTCTAACAGCACTCCACAGAGTTCAAATCATCAATCTCAATTACTTTTGTGAAATGATAATGTAATGTAATGAGATGTCCTTCTGCTTCCCACATAATTGAACTAGCAGTCCGTAAAGGGTGGAAGGAAAACATAAACACAAATGGATATTACATATGACCACACAAAAAAAAGTGCGACAAGGAATGCCAAAAAGATAGTGGATGTCCAAAAATTGTAATTATCAATTAAAGAGTAAAATAGAAAAGGTACATAATGGACAGGACATATGACCTGACCATCTCCAAACCAAAATATAGGAAGTGTCATTTACGAAACCAAAACATGCATGCAATTATTGATTCTAAGGAAACTCAGAATGCAGGGCAATAAATTAGATGACTCTCAAGATGCAAAACTGGTCCATACAGGTTTTATATGTTGGTGCCGATGCATTACTGATGTGCACTACTCCACCGGCGTCCTTGAGATAATTCTGAAGAATAGGACAAGATATTCTTTATTTTGTGTTCCCACTCAAAAAGATTGTTGAATTATTAGTGCAGGATGCGAAGATGATAATAAACACGTAAGAACCACAGAAAAATCAAGACATGGGGCCATCAATTAAAACCTGGGTGGAATCAAATATAGTGCAATCAAAGGATATAGAAATCATTAAAGTATGAGCGAGTTCTTTACTCTGAGTGGAAGTTGCTGTTTTGAAGATTCTTGGAGACATTAAAACTAATGAAGCTAGGTGGTACTTTGTTTGTACCTAGTGTTCAAGAATTAGCCAAACAATCACTTGCAGAAGTCCCAGCTCGATACATACGCGATGACCAGGACACATTAGGTAATAATGTGACTGTTACGTCTATGATAGATCAATCAGTACCTGTTATCGATTTGCAGAAAGTACTGTCACCAGAACCCATCATCGGAGAGTTAGAATTGGATAGGCTTCACTCGGCTTGCAAAGAATGCGGTTTCTTTCAGGTGCATATATGCATATATGTGAATATTCAATTACGAATATGGATTGTAATTTTCTTTTTATCGGCCGGTAGGAATAATGACGCCGACATATTATGATCGATTATGGTAAGGCATTAGCAAAGTAAATTGAGTTAATGCATGATGTAAGTCGTAAACCATGGAGTCGACAATTTATTGGTAGAGAAAGTGAAATCAGATATTGAAGGTTTCTTCAAACTACCAATGGAAGAGAAAAAGAAATTTTGGCAGGAAGAAGGAGACGGCCTGGAAGGATTTGGACAAGCCTTTGTTCATTCAGAAGACCAAAAGCTGGATTGGGGAGATTTGTTCTACATGGTCACCCTTCCCAAACATATGAGGAAGCCTAGGCTATTTCCCAAACTCCCTCTACCTCCCAGGTTACTTCGATATGTGTCTATTTTGCTTTCTAGAAATATGATGTTACTACAGTTTTTTTTTTTTTTTTTCTTTTTTTTTTGCCTATTTCTACATAATATTTGATTACTGCAAAGCAATACCAAGCGAGGCATTGAGGTTGGTTGTGATGCGGTTCACCAGGAGTCGAAGCATGCGGTGTCAATCTATCTATTAGTACGATGCATCATTCAAGTTTAAGACTTTCAGGTTGTGTGCGTACGGTTTTATAACTGGAAAAATTCATCTCTTCTTGCAGGGAGACAATCGAATCCTACTCATCAGAGTTGAGTAAACTTAGCTTGACTCTCATTAAGTCTATGGAGAAGGCTCTGCAAATGAAGACTAACGTCATGGCAGAGTGGTTTGAAGACGGGATACAACAAATGAGGATAAATTATTATCCTCCTTGCCCTCAACCGGAACATGTCATCGGCTTAACACCACATTCAGATGTTGGCGGTTTGACGATCCTCCTTCAACTCAACGAAGTGGATGGATTACAGATTAAAAAGGAAAAAATGTGGGTTCCCATTAAACCTCTACCTAATGCCTTTGTAGTGAATATTGGAGATGCTTTCGAGGTAAGAAGAGTTCACGAAATCAAATTATCCAAGTCTAGGACAAATACTTGAAACAGTTTTGACTATTAATTCTTTGTTGCTTCTTTGTGCACGGAAGATTATGAGTAATGGGATTTACCGTAGCGTGGAGCACCGAGCAACAATAAACTCAGCAAAGGAGAGGCTCTCAGTTGCAACATTTCATACCCCAAGAGCAGATGGGGAAATAGGTCCAATACCTTGCATGATCACACCAGAGACACCTGCCTTGTTTAGAACAACTGGGTATGAGGAATATTTTGAGAAATTCTTTTCTCGTAAACTCGAGGGAAAATCATTCCTTGACTCCCTAAGGATAGGAGAAGGCGATGAACACTTCCCCCGCTTGGATGTGAAAGGGCCATGTAATTGAAGTCAAATTAAAATCAACCCATATAAGCAATGTACTTATGAATTTGGTTGTTAATCACCCTAATCTGCATTTATCCTTTTGGGTGGGACTCATATATATGCAATAGTACCTACAGCTGAATTACATGGATCCATTGTTTGTGTTAATATGCAATTCAATGATTCAATTTTTCTGGTCTCATACACTTTCCTGCCACAACTCTATACTAGTAATCTGTAGGTTTTCTTTTCATGGAAAACTAGTTATTATAGTACCGAATATATCCCCGTTGACTCCAAATTTGTGCTTGAGTTATTTAATAGTTAGCGGTACTATGCAGATAAAAGAAAATGACTGTAAACATTTAAATTAAATTAAATTTCTTGACTGGGAAAATGACTGATATCTACTGTCCACTTAATTCTTATCTCTAACAGAATTCCACAAACGTTCAAATCATCAAGCTCATTCTAGTACTATTCAAAGGAAATCCACAAACGTTCAAATCATCAAGCTCATTCTAGTACTATTCAAAGGAAAAGGTGATAAGGAATGGAATGGAGCCAGTTGAAAGTCCAAACTTTGTAATATCAAAGGGAGCAATTATAAATCACAGAGTTAAAGGAGAAAGTATATAGTGGAGAGGGCATATGTTCTGACCGACCTCCAATCCAAAACATAGGAAGTGTGAGTTGTGAACGAAACCCCAAATTGCAATTTTTGGCTAGAGATTTAAAAGGAAAATCCAAAACACAAAATGGAGAGCCACAAAAAAAAAAATTGATCAGAAGAGAAGAGATTATATTAGATGAAAAGAATGTACAAGAGCTCTACCAGAGGTAGAGAGTAAAAAGAAAAATTACAGAGATTACTAGAAGATACAATCCCAGTCATTGAAGACTGAACTCCGAAAGTTTAAGTGTACTCTTCTACCGCACTAGTCCAAAATAAGACTAAGGATTTCACCTCAACACCTAAATCAGTATCTGTTTAGAAGATATGATTCTTCTCAAAGATACGACAATTCCTTTCCATCCAAAGATATGGAGAGCCACAAATTCGATGAGCCTCAAGATGCAAAACTGGTTCCGTGCAGGATTCATATGTTGGTAATGATGCATTACTGATGTGCACCACTCCACCGGCTTCCTTGAGAAAAATCTGAAACATATGACATATTCTCTATTTTGTGGTTTTTGAATTATTAGTACATGATGCGAAAATGATGATAAACACCCAAGAACAACAAATAAATCTAGACACGGGGCTATCAATTAAAACATGGTTGGAGTCGTAGTGCACTAAAAGGATACAAAGAACATTAGAGAGAGTGTGTAAGTGAGTTCTTACTCTGATATATAGCAGAGGCAGAGGAGGTTTCATCAATACGATTTGGAAGCTGCTAGCTGTTTTGAAGATTCATGGAGACACCAAAAATAATAAAGCTAGCAGGTAGTTCATTGTTTGTTCCTAGTGTTCAAGAATTGGTTGCCAAACAATTGCTTGTACAAGTCCCGCCTCGATACATACGCAATGACCAGGAACCTTAGGTGATCATAATATCACGGTTATGTCTATGATAGATCAATCAGTACCTGTTATGGATTTGCAGAAAGTACTGTAACCAGAACCCATCGATGGAGAGTTAGAATTGGAGAGGCTTCCCTCTGCTTGCAAAGAATGGGGTTTCTTTCAGGTATATATATATATTATGAATATGTGGATTGTAATTTTTTGTTTATTGGTCAGCTGGTAGGAATAGAGATGCTGACATATAATAGGAGGTATAGGTGTTATTAACAAGTAAATACAGTTTTATGATGTAGGTGGTCAACCATGGAGTTGAAATTTTATTGGTTGAGAAGGTGAAATCAGAAATCCAAAGTTTCTTCGATCTCCCAATGGCTGAGAAGAATAAATTTTTGCAGGAAGAAGGAGACCTGGAAGGATTTGGACAACCCTTTGTTCATTCAGAAGACCAAATACTTGATTGGGCTAATATGTTTTTAATGCAAACTCTTCCTCGACATATGAGGAACCCTAGGCAATTCCCCAAAGTCCCTTTACCTCTCAGGTTACTTGGATCTCTGCTTATTTTGCTTTCCATATCAGTGCATGATTTGTTTTTTTCCCATTTCTATATAGCAAGCCGAATTGAGCTGGATTGTAATGCGGCTCCCAAGGAGTCGGAGTATTTGGTATCAGTCCATCTCTAGCAGTACCATGCATCAATGTTTAGGACTTTCAGGTGGTGTGCGAATGATTCTATAACTGGGCAAATTAATCATCTCTTCTCGCAGGGAGACAATTGAATCCTACTCATCAGAGTTGAGTAAACTTGGCTCGGCTATCATTGAGTTGATGGGGAAGGCTTTACAAATGGAGACTGTAGTCATGGCAGATTTGTTCAAAAGCGGGATACAACAAATGAGGATAAATTATTATCCTCCTTTCCCTCAACCATAACACGTGATCGGCTTAACTCCGCATTCAGATCCTGGTGGTTTGACTATCCTTCTACAACTCAATGAAGTGGATGGATTACAGATTAAAAAACAGAACATATGGGTTCCAATCAAACCTCTACCCAGTGCCTTTGTAGTGAATATTGGAGATGCTTTGGAGGTAAAAGGAGTTCATGAAATCGAATTATCCAATCCAGGACATATACCTGAGACAGTTTTGACTATTAATTCCTTTTTGCTTCATTGTGCATGGCAGATTATGAGTAATGGGATTTACCGTAGCGTGGAGCACCGAGCAACAATAAACTCAACATTTAAGAAGAGGCTCTCAGTTGCAACATTTCATAACCCAAGAGCAGATAGGGAAATAGGTCCAATACCTAGCATGATCACACAAGAGACACCTGCCTTGTTCAGAACAACTGGGTATGAGGATTATTTTAAGAAATTCTTTTCTCGTAAACTCGAAGCGAAATCATTTCTTGACTCCCTAAGGATAGGAGAAGGCGATGAAGACTGCACCCGCTTGGATGTGAAAGGGCCATGTAGTTGAAGTCAAATTAAAATCAATCCATATAAGCAATGTACTCCTGAATTTGGTTGTTAATCACCCTAATCTGTATTTATTATTTTGGGACTCATATAAGCAATAGTACATGCAGGTGGATCACATTGATCCATTGTTTCTGCTAATATGCAATTGGCGCAATTTTTCTGATCTCATACTCTTTGCTGACACAACTTGTAACTACTGGAAATCCAGTAGTATACCCAAATAGGAAACAAACGAGATCTAAGACATAACAAATATTTTGGACGAGAAATTCTTTATTGATCAACCACTCAAGGTAATGAAAGTACAAGTTTTCTGGATACAAGGAAACCCTAATCTCACACTCTAAGCAAGACTATTCCTATCCCAAAAACCTGACCGCCCTTACATTGCCCAAGGGTTCCTATTTATAGACCATCCAATCTTAATGGAATACAGCTCATTTTACTTCGTCCAATATCAACGTATTC